>NW_027255899.1:35000-635000 GCF_043229965.1 Drosophila suzukii | reverse complement strand
TAATTTCAATTAATCACAACGAATTGACCTTTTACTCGGCGCTGGGTTGTTTTTCGAAATAATTTCTATGAGACAAATTCATTTGGATAGGGCTTTGCCAACTCTTCAGAACACCAAACTTGGTTGGATAGTCTCTGGAGGGTTGTCATCGAATACGCCAACTCATAAATCGGTTTTACAAGGCAGCATCAAGGACCCAGCTGATCATTCCGATGACACACTTGCCGCCATAGTAAAGCGATTTTGGGTAATTGAGGACTTCACTTCGTCTAAGCCATCTTTATTGCCGGAAGACTTGCGATGTGAGCAACTTTTTACTGAAAATTGCACTAGACTTGGAAACGGCCAATATTCTGTTCGACTCTTGTCCCCTTCCGGATTCGAATCTCTAGGTGATTCTTATTGCTTGGCTCGTTTCAAGAGGTTGGAAGCTAAACTAGATAGAAACCCAGCCCTGAAAGCTCAGTATTCAGCATTTTTGAGGGAGTATATCGATCTAGGTCACATGTCTCTTGTAACTAAGGAACCATCAGAGACACAATTCTTTTTGCCCCACCATTGCGTACGTAAGCAGGAGAGCACGAGTACGAAGCTTCGTGTCGTTTTTGATAGATCTGCTAAAACAACATCTGGTAGCTCTCTGAACGACTTACTTCTGGCAGGACCAACAATTCAACAAAAAGTCTTCAATATACTGCTTCGCTTTCGATTTTTTAAAGTTTCCCTTTGTGGAGATATCTGCTAGATGTACCGCTGCGTGCGTGTTTTGTACCCATATAATTTTGTGCAGTGCACATATCATGCAAGTTTAAATATAAGGCTAACTATCAATATAGAGGATTACCTTAGTATGGGACCCTATATACAATAGATACCTGTATAAGACGAAATAATAAGAAAGAAGTAGATATTTCTTTTTTCAATACACTTGTCTAAGTGGATGATATTACTATGTTTTTTTGAAACCGGTTTTTTTTTGGAGAAACACGTGCTTTCAAATTATCGGAATTGCTTATCAATGCAATCAAACTACCCTTAACAGCTAATGAACAACTAGAAAACAGCGAGGGCACTAATAGGAAACAACTAAAATATAGTTATTTAACAACTAGAAACTGATATTACCAAGTCGTATCAGCTCTACCATTAACATGAATCAGGAAAGCAAGATGTGCGTTGTAATTAAAGAGCTTAATAAATTTATTTATTTATTTTGTTTAAATGAGGTATATTATACTCGTTACTTGTAGAGTAAAAGGGTAAACTAGATTCGTCGGAAAGTATGTTATGTATGTATGACCCCATAAAGTCTATATATTCTTGATCAAGATCACTACCCGAGCCGATTTAGCCATGTCCGTCTGGCCGCCTGTCCGTCTATCAGTGTGTCAGTCTGTCCGTATGAACGCTGTGATCTCGGAAACTATAAACGCTGCAATACTGGGATTAGGCATGCAGATTCAAGAGATTCCTGCGCAACGCAAGTTTGATCCGTCAGTGTGCCACGGCCACTTTCACGCACACAAACCGCCCAAGACAGTGGTGCACATCGTTTTAATTGCTACAAAAATTTTAACTGAAATGTTTTTGTCAATACCTATTGATTGACCCAAAAGTTTGCCACGCCCACTCTAACGCCCATAACGACTAAGTCTGTCTGCCGCCCAAATAACCATTTGTTGCAAATGCAAATAGCTGGCGCACTACAATCTCGCTTTGCTGATTGTATATCTCCATCTTCCCCTTGATCCCTTTAGCTGCGTAACGGGTATCTGATAGTCGAGGCTCTCGACTATAGCGTTCTTTCTTGTTTTTATACCCGTTACTCGTAGAGTAAAAGGGTATACTAGATTCGACGGAAAGTATGTAACAGACAGAAGGAAGCGTTTCCGACCCCACAAAGTATATATATTCTTCATCAGGATCACTAGCCGAGTCGATCTAGCCATGTAAGTCTGTCCGTATGAACGCTGGGATCTCGGAAACTATAAGAGCTAATATACTGGGATTAGGCATGCAGATTCCTGAGATTTCTGCGCAGCGCCTGTTTGTTTCAGCAATGTGCCACGCCCACTCTAACGTCAAAGCTGTGGCGCCCACAATTTTTATGCTAGATGAAAAACTTTAACTGAAATGATTTGGTCTCGTCAATACCTTTGGATTCAACCAAAAAAAGTTTGCCACGCCCACTCTAACGCGCATAACGCTTTAATCTGTCTACCGCCCACATAAACATATATTGAGATCTCGGGTAGGTGGAGCATTTTAATCTCGTTTTGCTGCTTGCATATCTCGATTTCCCTTTGGTCCCTTTAGCTGAGTAACGGGTATCTGATAGTTTATTGAAAATGTAATTTGTTTTCAATTAGTTCTCAGCTATCTTAACTAGAAAAACCAAGCCAAGGGGGCGCTACCTCATATCTTATTTCCTAGAGAGGTTGGTAAAATGGAGCCAAAAAATTAATTGTATTAGGTTGTCAAAAAAGTCTTGACGTATTTTCCCTAGTTGTCGCTGCAAACTAGTTCTATTCGTCGCATCGGGTCATGCTATACCTTATTGGAAAGCTCTTATCACGCGGTAGCACGTGTTTGATTGATTGTTATTTTTTTAGTCGTTCGTGAGTTATAGCGTCGCAAGCATGAAGCTTAACAATGAGAAAATATGGCATATTTTACAGTACTACTATGATAAAGGCAAAAACGCATCTTAAGCAGCCAATAAAATTTATGGACCCAATGTAGTTTCCATTTCACGGCACAATAATGGTTTCAACGTCTTCGTTCTGGTGTAGAGGTTGTCGAAGATGCACCACGCTCCGGAAGGCCTGTCGTCGAAAATTGCGATAAAATCGCTGAATTGATTGAAAGAGACCGGCATACTAGCAGACGTAGCATCGGTCAAGAGCTGGGCATGAGTCATTAGTCCGTTGTAAACCATTTGAAGAAGCTTGGCGTCACTAAGAAGCTCGAAGTATGGGTGCCACACGAATTGATGCAAAAAATCATCTTTGACCGTATCGACGCATTTTTGAAGCGTATGGTGACTGCCAATGAAAAAGGGGTCACTTACGACAACGTAAGGCGCAAACGGTCGTGGTCGAAAAGCGGTGAATCGGACAAGACGGTGGCCAAGCCTGGATTGACGGCCAGGAAAGTTTTTCTGTGTGTTTGGTGGGATTGACAGGGAATCATCCACTATGAACTGCTCCCCTATGGCCAAACACTCAATTCGGACCTGTTCTGCTAACAACTGAACCGCTTGAAGGTAGCACTCATGCAGAAGAGTCCATCTTTGATCAACAGAGGTCGAATTGTCTTCCATCAGGACAACGCCAGGCCACACACATCTTTGGGGACGCGCCAGAAGCTCCGGGAGCTAGGATGGAATGTTCTTTTGCATCCACCGTATTGTCCGCACCAAGTGATTACCACCTGTTTCTGTTCCTGGCGAACGCACTTGGTAGTCTGAAGTTGTCCACAAGAGAGTCCTGTGAAAATTGGCTCTCCGAGTTTTTTGCCAATAGGGAAGCGACCTTCTATAAGAAAGGCTTTATGAAGTTGGTATCCCGTTGGGATCGCGTCATCGAATAAAATGACGCATATTTGATTTGAATCGCATTATTGTAACCTATTTTATGAACTATTGAAAATTCAATAAAAATACCGCAGGACTTTTTGACAACCTAATATATATATAACTATTTATATAATGAAACATGTTTACAATAATAAAAAAAAATGAATGAATATTATATAATGCTTGTTCAATCGCAGTCAAAGAATAAAGATTTGACGGTTGAAGATTTATTGTTAGAAAAAGACGCGTTCGGTGCGTGCCAAAATCATGTACGAGAGTTGCGGTAGGTAAGCTAATAAGTCACGCTTTTTGCACCACTAGAAAACAGTAGTTGCGACGTGTTAGCTACAGATTACAGAGTTACCACATCTTTACAATAGGTATTTTTAATTTTTTAAGGTTCCAGCATTGCGGAGGAAGAGATTGTCTTCGTGTACAATTACGAGCTGACTGACTTGGATATTAGCTTGCGGCTTGGTCCACTTGCTACGAGCTTAAAGAGAATGGATGTAGTCCCTTCTCCAACTGCGTCAGAAATGTTGCTTGATGAATGTCACGCCTTGCCATCTAGTAAGGAAGCGCAACTTGGAGTCAACTTGGAGTCATCTGGTGCAGACAATAAAGGTCACCTAATAAGGAAATGGGCTGGCGACAATGCAGCTTTATCATTTGGGTCGTCCGATACTGGCGCGATGGGGCGAGAATTTAAAATCGCTTCGAATTTTGTACGAGGTCAGGAAGGGCCCGCAGGAGTCAACTCATGACACCAGAAATGGACCCTATCCGTAAAGTCGATCCGGAGGAAGATTTCACTTGATTTATGACATGAAACGAGGCTTGTAGTTTTTCAAGTTGCGCCATACGATACCAAAATCGTTGGGAACGGCTCATTACACGAAAGTTTCCGGATAACTATATCCTGAATAAACATTTTGCAATTAATGATGATGGGGGCGATAAGTGCAAGCGAGTCGAATATCCGAGATACTTAAGATATGACCTTCCGTCTAGTAAAAGTCTCAGAAAACTCGAATTTGAATTGGAAAATGAATACATCGTCAGATGGTTGCCGTGCTAATCCAAGCATTTTCGTTGATTTTAATTTTTCCAGCTGCATTGAAACCTTGCCGTCTGATAAACTGCCCAATATGGATAAATTCCTATTGAGTTTGGTCATCGTCAAACCGGCCTTACTAAGTTGGTCTGAGACTTCCTCCTTCTTTTGTAGTGCGGTGTGCAGATCATCTGCTCCTGTTAAAAGATCATCGACATACAGATCAATTCGTAATACTGTGGCTGCGTTCAAATTGGGTAGATGAAACAGACTACGAGTAGCGAGAAAAAGAGCTGCTGAGACACCGTAGGTCACCGTATTCAGCTGATATACCTGCAGAATGTCAGTATCGTTCTCTCTCCGGAGAATAAGCAGTCCCGCTCGTCGACTAAAAATTGACGGTACATCTTTGAGATGTCACCTGATGAGGCGTAACGATGGAGGCGAAATGAAAGAAGTGTCGTAAAGAAATCTTGTTGGATGGTGGGAAACTACTCGTAGTTTTGTGGTTAAGCTCTGAGGCCGTAGCACACAGTGGTGGGGAATAAAGAAATGGGGTTCTCCTTTATCAATGAGTGACATGTGACCTGTGGTAATGTATACATGCATAAATTGAACATAGGATTCCTTTAAGGAGGGATCTTTGCTTAACCTACGTTCAAGTAGGAAGAAACGTTTGGCGGCGGTGTCGTACGATTGGCCTTATGTTTGCGGTGCTTCCTTGAATGGAAGTCTAACTGTAATGCGATTGTCAGATCGAATGGCAACGGTGGTTTCGTAGTGCTGTTCACAGAGCCTAATCCTTCCAAAAATGTAAAACGATTGCATCTAGAGAGGGTTGGTCTTGAGCGAAATTGCATTTGTATCGCTTAGGCTCAGTAGGTAAGATCGTACTTCCCCCAATTACCCAACCAAAACTCATATTGATGACCGGGCGCATATTTGTACCCATCGTGCACTTTCCAACTCGGATGTCTTCGAAGAATCCTTCTATTCCGATTAGAATGTCGATTTTGCTAAGTTGATAGAATGTTGGATCAGCTAGGACGATCCCCTCTGGCATGTTCCATTCGGTGATATTAAGGCCGCTACTAGGTTGCTGTGCACAAATGGATGCGATCACTGCGAAATTGGATGTCCACTCAAAGTCCAAAACTCGTGACTTGAGGGTGGTGTGTACGTTGTAATTGATTTGCATTGGAGTGTCCGAAATACCACTGATAGTTTGACTGACGCGGCATTTTGATAACTACAGACGTTTGGCAGTCTCCTCCGTGATCAAGTTTAACTCCGATCCTGAGTCTAACAACGTATGAGACTTTTTCTTGCGGTACGTGCTAGAAGAGAAACCTGTGGGGCTCCTGGCTGAAGAGCTGCTGCCTGACTATGATGCAAATCTGTTGAAAGACATTCGATAGATGCGGTATGATCTTGTTTGGTTAAGAATTCTTGAATTCGACACGCTCTCAGCTACGGTGCGATATTATCGTAAACAGTTGAAGCTGAGAAATGCGTTTTTTACAGGTTCCTTCCGAGTTGCAGTAATCGCAGCTGGCCTGGGTAGTAAATGACTTTGACGGCGATGTTGGGAACGACTTCGGCTTTTGATATGAATCCCCTTTGGCGGGTTTCGATTGAGATGCGTTGACGACCTTCTAAAAACTGGCAACTGGCGTTTTGCAAAACTCGTCCCAATTAGGGAGCTGACCGAAAGATTGTTTTTCATCGTAGCTCAGTCGCGTGTCTGCGTCCACCCTTGAGAGAACCAGGGTAATCAATATTGCATTCATAATATCATTCGCACTGCCCAAAGATAAGAGAGACCCTCGAATAGCTGACGATGTATCGATTAGACGCTGAAGTCCTGCCGCATCTGGCTTGACGATTGCTCGTATGTTAATCAGATTGGAAATGGAGTCTAGAAAGGTAAGTACGCTATTATCATAACGTTCCTCCAGTCGGGGTAATTATCTTCTAATACTTGATACGCCCTTACTACTTCAAGTGCTGGTCCTGACAAACAATTTAACAAATAATTGAGTTTGTCGATCTGAGGAATAGGTTGATCACTATGTACAAGACTTATGAATGCGCCCTCAAAACGTTTCTAATTGCTGTAGGTATTGTTTCTACAAATAAGATCAAAGCCTGCGGCGCGTCCGTCGGCGTCGAAATACAACTCTTCGATTCTAGTTTGCAGCTGAGATAGCTGCCAAAAGTGTGACTCAAGAGTTGGTAAATTGCAGACAAGATATTCTGCTGTTTGCTTTGAGTTTGATTATACGCGGTCCGCTAGTCGTTTGATGTTGTTCTCAATTTTTGATCGTTGTTGCACCTTGTCGCTTGGGCTCGTGTAAGCTTTGTTGGTTGGACTCATGGCGTTGAGCCATTCGAAAACAACAGTTCTGCTAGAGGGAATCAAAACTAAAGTTCAGCTCGGCGTTAAGCTCCCTGAGCAGCGGTAAGGCTTATGCATGCACAGATTTATTTTCAGCGGCATTCGAATTAGGCGGCAGAGATGGATAAAGAGTATGCAGTGTGTGTGTGTATACTCACGGCACGCGAGTGCGTGTGTGTGTGCGCAGCAATGGAGTTCTTGTCCGTTAGCTGTGTGTATGTTGGCCAAGGAGTTATGTAATCCTAGACGATTTGGCGGTCCAGAACGATGATGTACTCGGTAGTCCCCAACGCTGGCGATGATCCGGAATGTGGTTGTCCTGTGTTCGAACCTGCGGAGAATGCTGCTTATGGCACTCCGTCGATTCCGTTGATGAGGTACTTCTTCGATGTTTGGCTGCCGCTAAAGTCGCCCGTTGGTTCCCGGTGCGATGCGATAGACACTTAGTCGAAATCTACAGCCAATTTCATAATCTTATCCCATTCTTGACGGTATATTATCAGTGATCGAGTGCCTTGGAGTCGGTGGCACGGCAAGTCGGTTTTTGGTTAGTAAGGTTAATGATCGGGGTAAATTTTGTGTGCGTTCCTGTTTATAGTGACATGTTTGTGACTCACTTGTGAAAAGGAGAGAATCTTTCACAACTTACTTTTTCTAATAATAAATCAACACACGAATACCTTCGTTCTTGAATCTAAATAAACCAACATGACAGCTTAAGAGTATTCTGGAAAATAACTCTAGAAAATTCCAAAATACAAGTTCTCCCAGGGGCACAGCAACGAGGTCCAACTTGACGACAGTCGTGACGTTCTATTTGTTTCCATCCATATTTTTCCGACTTGTAGAACACGTCGAAATCGGTGTAGACACTGGTCTTTCCAAGTACGTAAGCAACAAAATCCACCAGTAAGCATCCAGTGATCTATCTGTTTTTCCTTTATCCCTGTAAGTGCGCGTGTACCAGTAATGTATCTGGGTTTCGGATAGCCTGGACCAGCACCTATGGTTGCTTAGCAACAATGTTTTTGCGGATGCTTAGCAACATGTCGCTTAAGAACATCTGGGAGAAACAAGGCAACATGCTGCGCTCCTAGTAGGTCCGGAAAAACTGTGGCTGTGTGGGTTGCTAGGAGAGACTGATCGAGAATAAGGAGAAAAAGATTTTCGCGCCTCTCTGTGGGCAAACGGCGGAGTGGTGGAATCGCGGTTTGGTGGCGTCTTGCAGGGGGTATAAAAGGCGGTCCGCTGGCGTCAGCCGCTCATAGCAAGTGAGACTCTAAGTGCAATTTCAAGTGGGTGAAAGTGAAAAAGTTGTGGTTTTTCAAATGCTAATTTGCACCTTTTGCAGCTTAGACATTTCGAACTTAATCCCGTGAGGAGTGATTCAAGCCCCTTGCAACAGCAGTGGCTCAAAGGGTGAGTTAGGCATTTCCTCCCAGTTTGGGTTTAACTTTGACTTTGTGGCGCAGCGGCAAGCGACAGCGACGCGGAAGAGCGATCTCGGAGCACCACGACGAGTATTGCCAAAGAGGGTAGCTCTACCACGGCGGCGAGCCTGGATTGTGGCAACCACACCCAAGAGTTGGCGCAAGCAAACCACGGCGCTTCTAAGCGCCAATCAACAAAGAGAATTGCACAGGCGCATTTGTTTGTTTAGCGCAAGCGTTTTTTTTTTTGGATCAGCCGCCAGCGGCAAGGCCGTATCGAGGTTTTCCCTCAAACGCGGCGTTCCACAGGGCAGCACACTGTGCTTTTCCTTAATGTGATGAAAACACTGAAATCCACCAATTAATATTCCTGACCACCTGAAGAAGGTCAACATGATTAGTTAAATGCACTTTGTTTTTATTGTCATTATTTTCATTTAAACCTAAGTCCAATAACTCCAAGAAACACAAAAGAACAGTCGGTCATATAGACGAACAAAACGAACATAAAGATTAGGTAACAACAAAGATTATGCGCGAGGTTTGTTAGGAGGGCGATATTTTCCAATATATTTACAGATGCGGCAACCTCTTTGGAAGCGCTTTCATCGGAGGATGCGGCACAACTTTACGTGAGTTAAACTTTCATTTAATTTAAACACCTAAACGCGAACGGCGAAATATTCGCAAAAAAACCCCGCAGGGCAAACTAGAGCGCACCGTCGCAAAGAAACGCGAGAAGTAAATGAAAAGAAGATAAGAACGTAGTCGCCCGCTAGCATCCCTCCCTTTCTCCCTTACCGCCACTTGGGCGCACAAGCAGCGGCGTCAGAGCTCGCTAGCAGTCGCGCATGCGCGCCTGGTATCGCATCCCAGCCATTGCCGAGGGATTTTTATGTTTGTAGTTTTGGTTCTATCAGATCCACAAATGCTTTTGTTGTTTTGATTTAATTTGCTTTGATATATTCTGCGTGTAGTTTCTTTTGGCAGCGCTGACTGCAGTCGCTGCGCGACAAATTTTCGAGATTACGATTTGCGAATGCAATCCAGGGCTCAATTAAAGTTTTAAGATATTGTTTAATTAAATGTTATTTTTTTGTATTTTTTTTATTTAACGTCCCGTTTATGTTTTAAGATTTATTTGTTCATCTATGCTAATGTTTATATGTTTAATGTTTCACTTTACAGTTAGGCAATAAATTATAATGATTTTCTAAGAGATTTGTAGTTGAACTCGGGCTGGGGCAGCACCGGTAGAAATGTGGAAGGGGCCGTGGGAAGAGGTCTCCCCAGGATGTAACGGCCATAGGTAGGGTGGGCATTGACCACAACAACATCAGTGGTCATGTTTGAATGTGTGTGTGCATATGAGGTGTCAGTTCGTAGTTTCGTTATCTCCGGTTGTAGTTGTGTCTTACAGTGCATGTCTATGTGTATCTGTGGGGCATATTTTGTCGCAGCACGCTAATTTTAAGATAAGTTGACAACATTAAGGCATTTTTCGGTGCAACACTATACCATCCCCTCAAGCCGACGAGCGCAGCCGAAACATAAGAGCGTGCGTTGCATCGAAAGTTTTTCCAGCTGCCATTGTAAACGTTGTTCATTACATCCCATGCGACACAATCTTTATGATTGTCCTGGTTTTCACAAATATCTCTTTTGTCGCTCCTCGTAGCATTCCGATATTTTGAGCCTGAGACTGGGTTTTTAAATTTAAGTTGCTCTTCAGCTAATTTTTCTTTGTTTGCCGTCTCAATTTTTGTGTTGCTTGTTGCTAGCTGCTTCTTAACTTATACTACAATACTCGTGTGAAATTACACAATATTATCTGAGCTCTGGGGTATTTGTTCATAACGGTTGTGAAATTAAATAATGTAATCTGAATTCTACAGTTTTTTTTCTGGTTAGTAAAAAAAACAAGAAACATTGTATAAGTATTCAATGTTATTATCTGAATTCTAGGGGTTTTATTCGTACTGTTGTGAAATTCCACAACCTTAACTGAATTCTAGAGTTTTCTTTGTGGCTAGCGGGATTGGTATAAACATCCAATGTAGAAGCACTATAGAATTCATTAGGAATTCGTACAATACTTGCTAGACATGTCCGACTTCCAGAACGAATGGAACGACATTGCTTCCGCCAACCCCCCGCCGATCAAGAGCGTTAAAGACTTACCCTTCGATATGCCGCTCATCATACGAGGAGCGTATCGTAAAAAGCACGTTTTAGAGAGAGACTTATGCTACAATGCCACGAGTTTGTGGCTTTCCTGCCACAGATCTTCAAATCTTTGTTCGAGACGGCTACACAAGTCGCCGAGGGGAAATACAAATTTATATAAAAGAAAACCATTGGAAACATTTTTTTGAAGTAAAGTAAAAAGTACTATACATAAAAACAAGAAAAAACGCTATAGCCGACGGGCTTGACTTTAAGATACCGACTACTCAGCTAACAGCATAGCGTCACCTATCGTTCGTTCCTATCGGCTGTATACGAAATTTCACTAACACGCTTCATAACGTGATATTTAGGTGTCACTAGTGAAATTTCGTAAGCAGTCGATTTTCTGTATGAATATATCTCCTACCACAATATTGAGTTTGCTTATTATTTTTTTATTGTTTGGCTATAACTTTTTAATGAATGGTCCGATTCGATTAATTTTTGGCATGTAGATGGGTTTAATACTAAGAACAAAATCTCATTTACATTATTACAAAATAATAAAAAATGTGGGCGCTAGCTCTAGCGTTGTGGGCGTTAGAGTGAGATTACTGAATCAAACTTGCGCTGTGCAGGAAGCTCGAGGATCTACATGCCAAGTTCCAACATTCTAGCTCTTACAGTTTCCGAGATATCAGCGTTCATACGAACAGACGGAAATGGCTAAATCGACTCGGCTAGTGATGACCTTCAAGAATATATATACTTTATGGGGTCGGAGATGCTTCCGTCTACCTGTTATATAATTTTCCCCGAATAATAAAGGCAATGTGACCTTGTGGGAACCACAGTTCCTTAAGAATAATAATAGTGCAAGCGACAACAACGCAACATCTAACCAAACACACATATTGTAAACGTTTACTGGTCGCATAATTTGCGTACTAACAGTTATCTTGTGTACAATTCAATGATAACTGATATGTAAAATAAGTGGATTACGTAGTCGCATTAAAACTTATATGATTAAAACAAGGAAGAACGCTGTAGTCGAGTACCCCGACTATCAGATACCCGTTACTCAGCTCAAGGGACCAAAGGGATATGGAGATATGCAAGCAGCAAAGCAAGATTAAAATGCGCCACCTACCGGCGGTAGGCAGATTTAAGCATTTTGGGCGTTAGAGTGGGAGTGGAAAATTTTTTTTGGATCAATCCATAGGTATTGACGAGACCAATACATTTCACGCCACAGGCTTGGGCGGCTTGTGGGCGTTAGAGGGGGCGTGGCAAACTTTTTTTTGGTCAATCTATAGGTATTGACGGAACCAATACATTTCAGTTAAAATTTTTTATCTAGAATGAAAATTGTGGGCGCCACAGGCTTGGGCGGTTTGTGGGCGTTAGAGTGGGCGTAACAAACTTTTTTTTAGGATTAATCAATAGGTATTGACAAGAACAATACTTTTCAGTTAAAATTTTTATTCTAGCATCAAAACTGTAGGAGCCACAGTTTTGGGCGGTTTTTTGGCGTTAGAGTGGGCGTGTCACATTTCTGAAACAAACTTGCGCTGCGCAGGAATCTCAGGAATCTGCATTCCTAATCCCAGTATTGTAGCTCTTATAGTTTCCGAGACCTCAGCGTTCATACGGACAGACGGACAGACGGACATGGCTAGATCGACTCGGCTAGTGATCCTGATCAAGAATATATATACTTTATGGGGTCGGAAACACTTCCTTCTGCATGTTACATACTTTACGACGAAACTAGTATACCCTTTTACTCTACGAGTAACGAGTATAAATACCAATAAACAATGCTCGGATACTACATTTCTTTATTATTAACTAAATTAAATTAGTAAATCAATTATAAAAGATGCGCTATAAAAAGACATCAATATAACGATTAATTTTAAACTATTTTGCAATTTACCATTTGGTAATTAGAGAAAGTGAAGGCCGTTGGATAGCCAGCCTCAAATCATTTTAAACGAAAATGGAAGCCTTGCTCTCAACAATGTGTGATGATGATCATCTAAATTATATAATTTTTAATTAACATAATTCTATATATTGAAATGAGCGAAATGGAAATGGACCGCATGATCTCGTTTTTCCTTATCTAGGGTGCCGTAGCTAGTAAGTTTCAACATGTGTTAAGCTGATCAGCATGCCTTCCACTCGGAAGATTTTATAAAGGCACTTATGTTCTTGAGATTAATCTCCGATATTTCGGTAATATCGTCCATGAAGGGACTTCCTTAGTGTTTCAGTCTGAGTCTGCATTGGGTTGGTCAGAAGCAGAGAAGCTGTTCTACCGTTTCCTCTTCTTCCTCATCCCTGCAGCTTCTGCAGAAATCATTTTGTGGGGCTTTTAGCCTGCCGGCATGTGTGCCAACAAGCCAGTGGCCTGTAAGAGCTCAAATAAACATGCCACACTCTGTGCGGCTGAATTGGAGTAATTCCGAGGTTTTTTTGTTGTTTGTCACAGGCCATGTCTGGTGAGAGATACGACACTGTGGTGCGGTTTGCCAATGGTTGTTTGCTAGTTTGTTAAAGGAGTTTCTTATATTTAGCTTGCAAGTTGCCATGGGCATACCGACATTCTCCTTTCCTAGGAGGAGAGGCTTGATGGTGCCCTGCCTGGCTAACTCGTCCGCTATGCAGTTGCCTACGATATCCCGGTGACCCGGAACCCATATTAGGCTGACAGTAAACTGATTAGCCATCTCGTGGAGAGATTTGCGACAGTAAGCGTGGACCTCCACCTGGAAGACGCTACAGTGGTTCAGGAGCCAGAATGACACTTCCGCCAACTTTTCCTTCTAATATAAGCAGATTGCGTCCGTCGTTCCCGGTCGGTCCTGCTCCCATTCCTCTCTACTTGAAATAAGGGCATCAAAGGGTGTCTGACTATATTCAATGGATTTGCATTGATCCGTTATCTTCGGAATCGCTTTATGATGCTGGAGAATTTTAGCATGGCCATAAAATTGGGCTTTCCACTGCCCGTTGTCCCTCAGTCGAATAGCTGCCGATTTGGCCCTTTCCATGCCTGCTTAGTCCAGGCTAGGGAGGTTCAAGATCGCATTCAGCGCTTCATTCGGGGTGGTTCGAAGGGCTCCACTAATACACAAGCCGTCATTCGCTGTACTTTATAAGGAGGAGTTAGTATGCATTGTTTGTGCAGAGCGGTTCGCCACAGAGCCACTCCGTATAGTAGGATTGGATTAACTACCGCTGTGTATATTCAGTTGACTATTCTAGGGGACATGCCCTATCTTAGCCCAATTGCTTTTTTACAGGAGTAAAGTGCAATGGTCGCTTTCTTGGTTCTCTCTTGGTTATTTAAGCCCCAATTGAGGCGCCTATCTAATACTAACCCCCAGTATCTGGCGTGGTCGCTAAAAGAGAGATAACAATTGTTAAGAATGGGTGGGTTGAGCTATGGAATTTTGTATCAATTTGTAAATAGAACAAGTTCCGTTTTCGAGGGATTTACCCCAAGTCCGTTCTCTATAGTGTATTCCGATAGTATTTTAAGTTTAGTGGTCATAAGATCGCAAAGTGTTTGTGGTTATTTTCCACTAAATATGATGGCGACGACGTCTGCGTATGCCACTACCTTACAACCTCCTCCTTCCACTTCGATATTCCACAGGAGAAATGATAGTACACCTCCTGGCGGGGTGCCTCCGTTCACTAGTCTAGTCTGGGTAGAGGTCCCTGGTGTGGCTGTGACCATTCTGCCTATCAGCAATTTATGGATCAACCCCACCATTCTGTTATAGCAATGGGAAGCACATTATTGAAGGCTCCCTCTATGTCCAGGAGGGCGATCAGTGTGTATTTCTTGATGCTGAGTGATTTCTCGATGCTGCTTACCACCAAGGTAGCGCCGATTCGGTTGACTTACCTTTGGTGTAACCGTGTTGTGCCTCTGATATTTGTGTCGGGTCTATGGTGGCCCTTATGTGTAAGCTTATCATTCTTTCAAAGCTTTTAGGCAGGAATGATGTTAGGCTTATTGGCCTAAAATTCTTTGCTGTGGAGTGGGTGGCCTTTGAAGGCAGTGTTGCATGCTTCTGTGAATTTATTTTCTGTTCTGTTCAGCTCCTGTGGGTTTGTAATGATTTCTGACGGTTCCATGGGTAGGATATTCGTCAGAACTTCATTGTACCTGTGCCAGTCGGCTCGTCTGGGGCTAGCGAAGCTGGCCGGCTAAGGCGAATCAAGGGACAATACGGTTTCTATGAATCTATGGTCCGAAAAGGAGTGCTCGTCAGAGACTGCCTAGTTTATGACTGCGCCTACGAGTGAGTCTAATACCAAAGTTAGATCTATGATCGTTTGGCAAGTTTTAGTTATGAATGTAAGGACATTGCCCGTTGCATAAGAATAGGTTCGAACCTAGAATAAAATCAAAAAGAGACTCACCTCTGTCGTTGTTGTTTGGGCAACCCCACTGGGTGTGATGGGCGTTGGCGTCACAGCCTATTACCAAACCTTTCCTGAGCTTTTCGCATTCCTCTGCCAGTCCTCTGACCAGCGCATCTGGAGGGTTTTCCTTTTCAAAGGCCAAGTAGGCCGATAAGACCCTTATAGAGCCACTTTGCAGCTGCAGGCTTACTGCGGTGTTGTCTCCGTTGCTGAAATTGCGAAGCAGACATATACTAAGAAGCCTTTTGGCTAATATGCAGGTTCGAATTTTACCTTATTTGGGGTCAAGCATAAGCTTGTATTCCTTTGTTCCTAGACCAGCAACCTTGCCTCCTTCTACCCAAAGTTCCTGTACCAGGACTAGGTCGGCTCCGCCTTCGGTTAGATGAAGCAGAAGTGCAGCAGACATTGCTTTACTGTGGTGCAGGTTTATTTGTAGAAGTCTTAGTGACATCTACAGCTGCAACCTCCACCACAGTGAAGTCGGCCTCCTCTGTGTCGCTGAGGTCCACGTCCTCGATAACCGGTCCGAGCGCTCGCATCTCTCTGCTTAGCGACGAATCAGTAGAGTAGCCGTCCTCCGTCCCACCTGGTGCCTGGGTTGCCGGCAGAGCTGCTAGCGGCGTTGGAGTCGCCCTTGTTCACCTTGATGTGGACCGCACTAAGCCCGAAGTTCAGCACTCCTCGAGCAGTCTCGATCGGAGCAACTGACTCCTTATTCATGACCAACACCGCCTGGTTGACATCCCCTTCATGCTCCTCCACCTTGACGACTTTCCAGTCGTTCGTGGGGAGGTGCAGGTTGCATTCTTGCAACATAAAGAGGATGTCCTCCGGCGCCTTGATCGCTGCTGGGAGCCAAATACGAGCTCGGGACCTATTGGGGACATCACACCAGTCTAGTACGACAATGTTCGCCCCTTCGTAGACCTCACCGAGCTTGCTCGTCGCCTGTTTGTACAGGTCTGCCGACCGCTGACTGTCGCAGGCCACCACCTTGATGCTGCCCTGGTACCGGCCCGCGTCCATGCAGCAGGGCGAGGTGCCTGGCTTCTCCCGCATTATGCGCAGGCAAATTAGGGAAAGGTGGGACTCCACTGCCTTCCCCTTGTTCCTGGGAATCCTGCCCTCCGGATATCACTTGTCAATGAGACCGATTAAGACTCTGCCCTTCGTATTTTTAGCGAAAGAGACCGATAGCTGGATCTTAGATCTCTTCGCCGATGGTCCGGGTAGTTCGAGGGATCGCTGCCATTTCGCCTGAGCCCCTTCTTGGGTGGGCTTATCCTGCCCGTAGTTAGGAAGTACCTTCCTTGCACCTTCCTTGCCCATTCTACCTTCTTTAGCCATTCAGGCGAAGGTGAGGCAAGTTGCTCCTAGTATGAGAGCGCAGAGTATGGGCGGCAGTCCGCTGCTTTAGGCCCAGAAGCACCCGGGGCGGAGGCGTACGCGGCTGGCTTTCTGCCACCCGTCATCCCCAGTTTGGGATGCTGATGCAGATATTGAAACCAGTGTTCAGCTTATCCGAGGGTTTTTTAAGAGTTCCCGTCTCTGTGTTTTATTATGAATTATTTTTGTTGCTTCCCTAATTGGTCCCTCAAGTTGCGGAGAAGGGGAAATGTCCGCCCGGGTAGAGATCCGCAATGCCCGGGTAAGGCGATAGTTAGAACAGGAGCACACCGTTTGAGACTGGGCTAGTTTTTGATCCGGGCCCCCAGTCAGGCTGACTCTTGACACGGTCCGTATTACACCGTAGATCGGCCGGAAGTGAGATGTTGTTTGGGAGGAGAGATGGGTAGGTGTTGTGTTGCGATTGGGTTTGTGTAAAGCAACTATTTGTTCGCATCATCGGTATTGCTTCGTTGCAATATACCCGCTGGCTGTCCGGGACTGTTTATTTACTAGGGTTTCCGTCCACGATTCCGTGTTTGACTTCTCCCACCAGCTTATTCACAATTGGTCTCGAGAGAGGTCGTTCGCTATCCGCAACCTGCGACCCGCTCGGTTGCCCCAGCTAGGCCTCCTCAGCCGAGTATATACATGTAAAGGAGTAATAAATAAGTAGTATAAAAATCACTTTGAATGGATTACAAACATTTCGAGGTAACTTTATATATATCATACAATATACTACAAAATTCAAGAAATTTTATTATTTGTTTTTTTTCTCTCCTAGATTACTTTGCAAAGATGTCGCGAAAATTGAGAGAAAAATGCCTTTTTGTAGTAAGTGTCTGCAACATTTTGATGACATCAAGAAACTGGAACGACATAGTCTGAAGTGTAATCAAAACCATTAGAGGATCCTTTTGTAGTATATGCTGATTTGGATTCATATTAGAAGACTTAGATATCAAAAGTTCAGATAATATAAATCTAGTTCAAAAACATATACCATATGTGTATATATATAAAATGTTCATACAATAATAACTTGAATATATGTGTAATATGTCATGGTGAAGACTGTACATAACATTTTATAGAGAGCCTATATAGGTATTCTTTAATGTTATTCGAGAATCATTTAACTCAAATGGTACCGTTAATTCCATTAACAATTAACAATAAAATCCTTTAATTTAACACAAAATGGTCATATATGTGAAAATTGTATCACTGATAATAGCGATAAATTTTTAGATCTTTGTCATTTAACAAATGAATGTAGAGGTGCAGCTCATAAGGATTGTAATTCAAATTATAAATTACCAAGTTTCTCTCAGCATATGATTACCATTTATTTGTGAAATAATTATCCAAACTTCCATGTGACATTTCTATAGGTCCATTAAACATAGAGTTCTTATTCCGAAGGAAAGAAAATTTTAAGAAGAAAAATTTTACTTTTAGAATTTTGATTTTTAGATTCATTTAGATTTATGCCCTCAAGTCTTAATAGCTTAGTAAGGAATTTAAAAAACAAAAATTTGTGCACTATAAAATATTTTTTTTTCAGAAACCTGAAGAATTTTAATGATTAAAACGCAAGGGCATATTTCCTCAAATCAAATCTCAAATTATAATGTATATTTAGATGTTAATAATATACACGGATATGCCATGTCACAAGCTATTCCATATACAAATTTCAAGTGGTTAGAAGAAGAAAGATTTAAATATTTTGATTTACACACCGGTGCAAATGCTTTGGCAATGGGTTATCTTAGAAGTAGACTTGCAGTACAATAAACATTTTCATAACAATCAAAATAATTTGCCATTTTGTCGCAAAACAAAAAAAGGGATATATGCTTCAAATTAAAATTGATTGCTGACTTAAAACACACGTCCAAATATGAGATTCATTGTAGAAATTTGCAGCAATGTATTAAACATTGTATGATCTTAAAGAAAATTCGTAGAACATTGCTTAGTAATTATCACAAAACATTGTTAATGAATTTGAAAAAAATATTTCAAGCTGCTAAGTTGCAAAACTTTTTACATAAGAGAAAACAAATTCAATTGGTATGCAATTGGAAGAGTAAAGATAGAAGATTAGGAGTTAGAGCACTAATGTTTTAGTTTAATTTTAGTAGCGCACTACAATTTAACGGTAAACATTTGCAATACAACTGAAAAATGTGTATGTTCTCTACGATGAACCTGTATGCATTGGTTTCACCGCTTATCCAAAAACAAACAATGTGACGAACTCGTCGAATTTCATATATGACGTCACGACCAAAATTCCAAATAAATGTAGTCATCTCCTCTTATCGTGTCGACAATGTATTTAAACGAGAGGTAATTTTCGCTAAAAACGTATTGCGCAAATTAGCAAACCTATTCAATTTATTTGTGTTTCAGCTGTGCCAGAGCGAAGATGAGAGGAAAATAAAACCAAGTAAATATATGCACGTATAAATGAGATCTTTTTCAACAGTTTTTGGTACTTGGCGTTTTTTTTTTTTGCTCCATTTGAGAGTGACACCGTTTTTGCTCCAAGTCTACCTTGCACTATGGGGACTTTGACCTGTTTTTTTGCCATTAATTAATAACTCCCGTAATATGCAAGGTATTTTGATTTTTTTTTCTTGTGGTCGGTACACCCTTAAATATAATTTGCAGAAGTGGGGGTGTCGCCGATTTAAATTTATCGATGAAATGATGGGATAGGAAGCCCATTGCCCTTTGAAACACATCTGTGAAACCACCAATTCTGCTGTGCTTCCTTGCATGCTGAAGTCTTACGAGCAGCTCTGCTTGCTGCTTGTACCAGTAACCTCGAATTTTGTTTTTAAACCGAAAGAGATGGCTGCTGCGCCCTTTTTCTGGCGCATTGTGCCTTTTAAAGAAAATGTAATTTTCGACGTCCATCTTATTACCTTTTCGGTTTTTCGTTTCCTTTAAACGAGTTTCATGCATCTAAAGAGTGTTGCGCCCCATTTCTAACAGGGCCGCATTTCATAATCGATTTAGCGTCGCTTGTGACCGGTTGTGTTTATCTTGTGCTCTGTGATTTTTGTCAATTTGTCATTAATATCTGTGATACTGGTGCCTTGCTTTGTGACTTAGTCCAACATAACCAGCCGTGCTTATGTTTTAAATCGTCTGTTTATGTTTAATTGTCTATTTTATTGTAGCAATTTTAACAAATCCTAACTCTGTTTTTAGCCTGTGCATTTTGTTATTGTAACTTCTGTACGCTGCGGTGCATTTGTTTCAATAGCTTTTGATGTTGTTTCCATAACTTTCTTGAAATCTCTCTCCCGTTTCTTGTCGTCTAAACTGTTGTCGTGTATATTTTGTTTGTGTTTCGCAAGCCACGCTCAGTCGACAGCCACTCTGTCGCGCTCTCTCGCTCTCGCTGTCTCTACGCGCTCTTATACTTTTGTGTTCTTGTGTGTCTACATTTTTATTGTTTGAATCCAGTGCCAATTAAGTGAGGTATTTATAATTCTTTTGATTATTTAGTTTTATAAATAACTTTTTTTTTAAGTTTAAACACTTAAAAATGGTTTTTTTTTGTACCAAAAAAGATTGTCAGTTTGTATCGTCACCTAATGACGTTTTTATTTACTGTCGTCTCTGCAACATAGTCATACATCCAAAGTGTATGTAAGTAAAAGATTATATTGATCTGAGTGTTGGTTTTTCGTGAACTTGTGCCTCATGCGTTGAAATAGACCGTGATTTGGATGGCTATGTTGCGCTGACCAGTGATCGTTTTATGAAACTGTTCGATAAACTTATGAGCGTAGTTCCTGATTTCAAAGAAATTAAGGCGGACCTTAATAATAAAAAAATGTCAGTAGGGTCACCTAAACGCAAAAAGACCGCTCCTACAAAATCTGTTGAAGTAAAGGCATCAGTTCCAAATCCCAACTTTGCTTCAAATATTCTTACCCGATCGGTAAAGGCAGCTAAGTCGGCATCCACTGGGGCTGAGAGACCTAAAGCTTCACTGACAGCATAGGTACCAAAAGGGGTCTAACCCTACGCAGCTTTCTGTGCCTGCAGAAGAAAGAGCCTCTCGGTTGTTCCATATAGGAAGCAATTATTTGTGTCTCGTTTAACACCTAAAAGGACATCTGCAGATGTTTTGGAATTTATACAACAGGAATTCCCATCTCAAAACATCACAGTGGAGGAGTTTAAATTTCCATATGTTCGTAATATATCTTCATTTAAAATGTTCTACAAGTTTTTGGCTTAATGATGCATTGGTCATTAAAGAATTTGTTCCAAACAGAAGGAGAACTAATAATAGGCCTTCCAGGACAGTACCTGCTCCAAAAAACTGAGCAGTTTATTTTTGACCTATCAAAATGTCAGGGGACTTAATATGAAAATACCTAAGCTGTATGCTGACTCCTCTGCCTTTTCTGAAGACATTGTGGCAGTAGATAGGTAATACGGGAGCTGGCTCACTTTGGGGTGGGGGTGACCCTAATCAATCACGCATGGTTGCACACAGGTGACAGGTGGTCACGCATGGTTGCACGCAGGTGTTTTAAGGGGTGTGTAGGGGTGCGAGAGAGGGGTGTTTTGATATGTCTTGTTTTGTCTTGTCATTTTCTCACCCTAAAGGTGTGTGTGTGTGATTGTCATGCGTAGGATTTTATGGTTGTTTAGAGTGATCTTTACCCGAATAGGGTGTGTAGGAGTGTAATGGTTGCACGAAGGTCACTATGTTGCTTCTAACTTGTATTAAGTTAAGGGGAGGGTAATCTTAAATGTTTCAATTCTATAGTGAAGGTGGTGGTGGTGGTTCCTAACAGAATATACACAAAAACGTTGTTTTGTCATGCGTATGAATTTGTAAAACTATGATTTAGCGGAAAAGAAGGAGGAAGGGAAGTTGTTTTGTTATGCGTGGGCGTTTTGTTGATTCAATTAGGGATATTTTTAATAGGGTAGATTCAATTGGGGTTGTAGTTGACATCTGTTAGTGTAAACTGTCTACGGTCTTATGGTCAAAAGGTGTTGGTTTGAGGGATATTAGATCGCATACTTTTGTGGTGTGAAACAAGCGTGAGGCGTTTTGTTGATTCAATTAGGGTTGCAGTTGACATCTGTTAGTTTAACGTGTCTACGGTCTTGTGGTCAAAAGGTGTTGGTTTGATGGATATTAGATCGCATACTTTTGTGGTGTGAAACAAGCGTGAGTTCGGTAACCTCCCCCTCTTTAGCGAGCATTAGATGGGAAAGTAAGCGTAGGAGTGTAAGAGGGGTGTTGGTGGTGGTGGTGCTTGTGTTTGTGGTTGTAGTGGTGGTTCCTAACAGAATATACACAAAAACAAACTTATTACAACCAACACAATCGTTTGTTTAGTCAAATACGTTTTTATTTAATCATATTTGAAAATTTTTTCTCATGCGCTTATAGGAAGAGAAAACGGTTACCTTCTAAGTTTTCAAAAATGTATGTGTTACGGAGAAATGTGGAAAGTAGTTCAGTTTTAGAAAACTATTTGAGTTGAGCAAACCATCTAGAATCGTCGTGTGAACCCTCCGGTAATTCAAAGCTAAAGTAAGGTTGTGTTAATTTACGTTCCATCCGAATTCGATTTGTGTGAGCTTATCAAATTGATAAAAATTAAAATACTTTACTAACTGTAAAGTAAAGTTGTGTGAATTGGGAACTACCCAGATTTGTATTGTGTAAACTTATCAAATTGATAAGACGTAAAATACTTTACAGTTAAAGTAAAGTATAACGAGGTGAAAAGTACAAGTAACAATACAATACTTCCAAAAACAAAAAAAAAATGAATGAATGAATGAAAAGTGCAACATTACCCTATCGGGTAACATTTCGTGGACTCATCATCTGCGAACGGAGCAACATAAGAAGAATGTTGTTGAACCAGTGGATTCAAGGATTAAAAAAATCAGTTCTGGATTCCAAGGAAGGATGGTTCACTACCTATATGAAAACACCAACAATGATGTAATTTATCCAACACAATTTATGGAGGAAGCAGGAGAAGGTTTTCTACCTCACTTGTATCCATTGTTGGAAAGTTATTCATCGGTAAAAATAAATAATGAACTTTTTGGAGAGTACGGACTTTTGAAGGAAGAAAAGGAATGTATTGAAATAAAGTCATTCAAATCGCAGCATTAAGTAATCTAAATATGCGAACAGATGCACAACCTATAAAGTCAATATAAATGATGAAGTCGTTCAAGTCAATGGGATCACACTAAATTTCACTTGATTGCAATTTCCACTTAAGCCTGCGGATATATCGAAATTTATGGAAATAAATAAAGATATAAATATTACACTTTTCAGGTTCGACGATGGAGTTATATTCGGACCTATATTTTACTCCCCAGAAGTGAGGAGAAATTATATAAATATGCTGATACTGGAGGAAGGATGTAAAGCACACTATACTTGGATTAAAAATCTCTCAAAGTAAGTTGTTTTATCATATCATTATTATATCTTGTTTTCGTTTTTGTTTTTAAATTTCATAATATTTATTTGCTTTCATACTTTTAAAAAAAAAAAAATTTTTTCTTGTGCTTATCTTTTTTTAGTTTGGTTTCCTCTCAAGTTTCGAGAGACAAATCAAAAAAATGGTTCTGTCAAATTTGCTTAAATTACTCATTGAGTGAAGATGCTGCCAACCGGCATTCAGAAGTCTGTGGGAAAAAAGTCTCACGCTTACCCAACATGAAGGATGCCACTTTACGGTACACAAATGTTCAAAAGGAAGTGAGGATCCCATTCACAGTTTACGCTGACTTTGAATGCATCCTTCAACCAATTAATAAAAACGAAACATTAAATTTAAATATTATAAATATACATAGACCTGTTTCATATGCATACTACATAAAGTGTGCACATGATAACAGTTTAGATAAGTTTGTTTTAAAAACTATATTCAACTCGGGAATGAATTTCCTGTTATCTCTAATAGAAAATTTTACTTTTATATATGAAAACTATATTTCAAAACCTGTTTCTATAATAATGTCAGATGTTGGAGAAGATGATTTCCAAAAATCTAATAATTGTCATATATGCAACACTCCTCTTTTATTGGATAGAGTTAGGGATCACTGTCACTTCACAGGAAAATTTAGGGGGGCAGCACATAATGAGTGCAATTTAAAATATAAAGTTCCAAAATTTATTCCTGTTTTCTTCCACAATTTCACCAGGTATGATTGCCATCTATTTATTAAAGATTTGGCAACCATACCTGGTGAAATAAAGGTAATTCCATTAAATAAGGAACAATATATATCAATTTCAAAAATTATAACTTTAAGTAATGGTGATAACTTTGAAATCCGTTTTCTAGAATCGTTTCGATTTATGCCTTCTACATTAGATACATTAGCTTCAAATATAGATAGTGAACAAATGTATATAACAAGATCATTTTTCCCTAATGAAAATCATTTCAACTTAATGCGAAGAAAGGGTGTATTTCCATATGAATATTTAGATTCAGTTGAGAAATTAAATGAAAGTAAATTACCTCCTAGAGAAGCTTTCTATAGTTCCTTAACCGAAAATGAATGTTCAATTGAAAATTATACTCACGCACAAAAAGTATGGAATGAGTTTTCTTGCAATAATCTTAAAGATTATTTAGAATTATATTTAAAAACAGATGTTTTATTAATGTCTGATGTCTTTGAAAACTTTCGAAGACTTTGTACTAAAATTTATTCACTTGATCCAGCACATTTTTTCACTACACCAGGATTATCATGGGAAGCTATGTTAAAATGTACTAAAATTGAATTAGATTTATTAACTGATATAGATCAGTATACATTTGTTCAAAGTGGTATTCGTGGTGGCTTAGTACAATGTACATGTAGATATGCTAAAGCAAATAATAAATATGTTGAGAATTTTGATAGTACTCAAAAATCATCATATTTGATTTATTTGGATGCAAATAATTTATATGGTTGGGCTATGTCACAATCTTTACCATATGGAGGTTTTGAATGGATTTCAAGGGGGGAACTTGATAGTATAAACATTACAGAGATTGCAGATGATAGTGAATATGGATACATTTTTGAGGTAGATTTAAAATATCCTTTAAAATTGCACAATAAACACAATGATCTTCCATTTTGTTGTAATAATCAGTGACCAACAAAGTCAGACAAAATAAAAAAATTAATTGCTGATTTAAGGGATAAAGAAAAATATATAATTCATTATAAAAATGTTGAAGAAGATGATTTCCAAAAATCTAATAATTGTCATATATGCAACACTCCTCTTTTATTGGACAGAGTTAGGGATCACTGTCACTTCACAGGAAAATTTAGGGGGGCAGCACATAATGAGTGCAATTTAAAACATAAAGTTCCAAAATTTATTCCTGTTTTCTTCCACAATTTCACCAGGTATGATTGCCATCTATTTATTAAAGATTTGGCAATCATACCTGGTGAAATAAAGGTAATTCCATTAAATAAGGAACAATATATATAAATTTCAAAAATTATAACTTTAAGTAATGGTGATAACTTTGAAATCCGTTTTCTAGATTCGTTTCGATTTATGCCTTCTGCATTAGATACATTAGCTTCAAATCTAGATAGTGAACAAATGTATATAACAAGATCATTTTTCCCTAGTGAAAATCATTTCAACTTAATGCGAAGAAAGGGTGTATTTCCATATGAATATTTAGATTCAGTTGAGAAATTAAATGAAAGTAAATTACCTCCTAAAGAAGCATTCTATAGTTCCTTAACCGAAAATGAATGTTCAATTGAAAATTATACTCACGCACAAAATGTATGGAATGAGTTTTCTTGCAATAATCTTAAAGATTATTTAGAATTATATTTAAAAACAGATTGTTCACGCCGAAAGGGCGTTTAATTTCAGGAGGCAGTGTCGAGATGCAGTTTTATCCAGATGTCTACATCTTGCGCGCTCGCACTGCCGCCCGCTCTCCCTCTCCATCTCTCCCCTAAGTCTCCGCTCTGCTCTGGAGCGCTTAAGTTAAGTTAGGCTTAAGCCGTTCTTGTTTCAAAGTGATACAATAAACATCTACGCACGTCGCGTAAAAACCCCAAAATACTCCCGTGTTTTTTGGGTACCACTCAATCTTGGGGCTTCAATTATTTCATCGATCAAGCCGCACCGCCCCAACATTTTGGTCCTTCGAGCCGGATTTCAAAATCTTTGGACTTTCCTCTCCTAGAGTTTCCTTTGATTTTGTCCCAGCAGGCTTGAAACACTCCAGATAAGTTCCGCTTACTATAATTGCCGGTCATACAGCCAGTTTTTTGAACCCTATTTCGACTAACTTTCTGTATGATACATTGTCTAAATCCAAAAGAGATTAATCCGACGCAACGGCATTTAATATATGTATTTCAATTCCGATACTTGTGCCCGACAATATTCCAGTTTCCTTTGCCCACAGTTGCACACTTGAAATAATTCCAGTAAATATTTCAGTGCTACTATTCAACGAAAATATTTGTCAAATATATTTTCAATTCCAATCGTGTGTAAAATATAACTCAGCCGCAGTAAAAAATTCCCGGTCATAAAATATTTCCTTAAGATTTGCACTCTTTATTTTTTACTGTGTTCCAGCTGCGTGTGTATATTTACATAAATATTCTAATACAGTCCACTCTAACTACTCTTTCTAATACAGTCCACTCCAACTACTTTTCTCGAGCTACAAATACGGCTAAACTATTTCTAAAATTAAAATCAAAGTTACAATATCCACAAATTTACTCCAGCAAATCGTTTGCAATTTAGTTGTGCAGGTGACAAACAAACGCACCGACATACAAACATAAGCGAAGTCTTTCCAATTCCCGCAACGCTATTCTGCTATTCGCACCCCACATATATACATACGTACAGTGTACATACATACGTATATCGATATTTTCGCCAGTGCACAGTGGGTCAAGAGCTCACAAAAAGTGTTCCTTTCAAACAAACAATATTAAAGTCCGTAATTCCTTACATAAGTCCGACCATCCGATATAATAAATATTTATTGTCTATCCGACAGTGTGACCGTATATGTTTACAATCTTAATTGGTTTTTAAATTCCAATTTGATTCCAATCCGTTTCCTTACATCTGAATTAAAATTCTAAATTATTTAACGTCATGGCAACATCAGTAAAATCCGCTTTAACCCGATTTATGGCCACAGCTGACTGTCTGATCCACTTTGAGGCCACTGTGAACGCTCCAGGTGCTCCTACACCAACGTTATCCGCCTGTAACATCCGTCGCGATCACCTCAATTCCTTGTGGCAATCGGTAAAGGCAGCATACGACATATGCTCCGACTGCATTAAAGCTGCAGGCGAGAGCGCCGCAGACACAAAATCCATACTAAAGTCCAAGTATTACCAAACGTACTCCACTTACGAAATATTTGCCGCGCAGCTGATGGAACAAATCCAAAAAGGCTCCTCCCAAATACCTCAAGCTCCAGTAACTCCGTCCCAAAATTCCACGTCCTATGGCTGTCGGCTCCCTCCTATCGACACAGAGGTTTTCTCTGACGATTATCTTCGCTGGCCGACTTTCCGGGACCTTTTCACGGCAATATACATAGACAATCCGAGTCTAACGCCCGTTGAAAAATTATTCCACTTAAATTCAAAAACAAGTGGCGAAGCTCATTCCATAGTTTCAAGATCCCCACTCACCAATGATGGCTTTCGCTCAGCCTGGAATAACCTAACTGAGCGTTTCGAAAATAAGCGATTGCAGGTGAACAGTCACCTGAAAACACTTTTCAATGTGCAATCCATAGCACAGGAGTCGGGAGCAGCCTTAAAGGAACTTCAACGCACTTTTCAAGGTTGCTTAACTTCCTTAAAATTTTCCGGTGTTAATATTGAGAATTGGGACCCTATCCTGGTTTATATGTGCTCGACAAAACTTCCAAAGCTCACTCTCTCCTTATGGGAGCAATCCATCCAAAATAAAGCCGAAATTCCTACGTGGCTTGAGCGGAGCGCCATCTAACTCTTGAGGCCGTCGATAGCTTCCGATCTTCCAATTTCCACCACGTCCAGTCCAAAGACACAAATCGAGAGGCAGAATTTCCAAAAATAAATTCCTTCAACACAAGGTTAGTTCCGATAACCAAAGGCTGCGATCTGTGTTCGAAGAAGAACCACCCCGTGCGTATGTGTCCACGCTTCCTACAGATGATGGTAGAAGATCGCTTAGCCTATATCCAAAGGAAGCAGTTGTGCTCCAATTGCTTTGCAAGTAGCCATCAGTTCCGGGATTGCACAAGCGCTCACAACTGTCTCACTTGCCAAGATCGGCATCACACATTGCTGCATCGAAACAGCGGTCCTACTACTCCGACGATTCCATCCGAACCTCCAAGGCCAGTATCCGCCTCAGTTCCACACATCATTTCGTCCTATTCAACGCAAGTTTCCGTACAAAAAGTTCCTCCTAAGAATACTCCATCCGAATATTGGGTTTCATACCCCGCCTTGGATGGCAGACGTACTCGAGGTATTAAATCCTACCAATGCCGAGTCTGCCAAAAGATCCATCCTCTACGGAAGTGCCACCACTTTCTACGGCTAAGCCCCCAGAATCGGCTTCAGGAAGTACATATCCAGAAGTACTGCTCCAATTGCTTGGCTCACAATCATTCCAAGGACTCCTGCCGCAGTGGTCATCACTGCCACAAGTGTGGAAAGGCCCACCACACTCTCCTACATACGGACGACCGATCTACACTTCCAACATATTCCTGAGCCTACTATCCTGAGGTTCTTGCTACGGGTGTCCTCGCAAGGGGGGGGAGAATGTTCACGCCAAAAGGGCGTTTAATTTCAGGAGGCAGTGTCGAGCTGCAGTTTTATCCAGATGTCTAGATCTTGCGCGCTCGCACTGCCGCCCGCTCTCCCTCTCCATCTCTCCCCTAAGTCTCCGCTCTGCTCTGGAGCGCTTAAGTTAAGTTAGGCTTAAGCAGTTCTTGTTTCAAAGTGATACCCAAAATACTCCCGTGTTTTTTGGGTACCACTCAATCTTGGGGCTTCAATTATTTTATCGATCAAGCCGCACCGCCCCAACACAGATGTTTTATTAATGTCTGATGTCTTTGAAAACTTTCGAAGACTTTGTAGTAAAATTTATTCACTTGATCCAGCACATTTTTTCACTACACCAGGATTATCATGGGAAGCTATGTTAAAATGTACTAAAATGGAATTAGATTTATTAACTGATATATTTCAGTATAAATTTATTCAAAGTGGTATTCGTGGTGGCTTAGTACAATGTACATGTAGATATGCTAAAGCAAATAATAAATATGTTGAGAATTTTGATAGTACTCAAAAATCATCATATTTGATTTATTTGGATGCAAATAATTTATATGGTTGGGCTATGTCACAATCTTTACCATATGGAGGTTTTGAATGGATTTCAAGGGGGGAACTTGATAGTATAAACATTACAGAGATTGCAGATGATAGTGAATATGGATACATTTTTGAGGTAGATTTAAAATATCCTTTAAAATTGCACATTAAACACAATGATCTTCCATTTTGTTGTAATAATCAGTTACCAACAAAGTCAGACAAAATAAAAAAATTAATTGCTGATCTAAGGGATAAAGAAAAATATATAATTCATTATAAAAATCTTCAACAGTGTATAGAAAATGGATTAATTCTAACAAAAATTCATAGAGGTCTTCGCTTCTTTCAGAAGCCTTGGCTAAAAACATATATTGATTTGAATACATTCCATAGAACTAATGCAAAAAATACATTTGAAAAAGATTTTTTTAAACTTTTAAATAATGCTGTCTACGGAAAAAATAATGGAAAATGTCGATAAGCGCGTTAATATTAAATTAATTACTGAATGGGAAAGTGCTTCACCATCCGATTCTTCTGGTCCAAAAAGGCATTGTGGTAGATCTCTTATTTCAAAGTCAAACTTCCATAGTGTCAAACAGTTTTCAGAAAACTTCTTTGCCTTTCAAATGAAAAGATTAAATGTGTTGTACAACAAACCTTTACATTTAGGTTTTGCTGTATTAGATTTATCGAAATGGAAAATGTATGATTTTCATTATAATTATATTAAACCTAAATACAATGAAAATGTTCAATTAAATTAAATGGATACAGATTATTTTGTATATACTATTAACACTGAAGATTTTTATAAAGATATTCAGAATGATGTTGAGATGAAGTTTGATACATCAGATTATTCTGATGAATTACTTAATCTCTATAATTTTCCTAAAGCTAATAAAAAAAGGTTGGGTTTTTTTAAAGATGAACTCAATGGAAGACCTAAAATGTATTCCTTTAAAACATCTAATAGTAATGACAGCTCTGAAAAAACAGTGAAAAAATCAAAGGGTGTTAAAAGAAGTGCAATAGATCAATTAACTTTTAATAGTTTTAAAAAATGTTTGTTTTCGGAAGAGGAAGTGGTAGGCTCTATGTCAATGATTAGATCTAAAAATCATATTTTATCAACAATTAAATGTAAAAAAGTAGTTCTCAGTCATAAAGACACAAAGGTTCTTATACAAGACAATAAAATTAATACACCACAATATGGACATTATAAAATAGAAGAAAAAAGATTAGAAAATAAACTTAATGAAATAGATTCAAATATTTATGTTTATGAACAAAGAATAAAAGAAATAGAGAATTGTCCTAATAGAAATAATTATCAAGAGATTGTAATAGAAAAATTTAAGAAAAATATAGATGAATGTGAATTTGAAATGTTTTATACAGAACTAGAATTAAATTTACTAGATTGTAAAAAAAAAATGAATAAATGTAACCTATAATTGTAAATAAGACAGAACAAACATCGCTTTTTTTATTTAAAGGTTAAAATTTAAGGTAATGTATAAACCAAATATTACAATTCACAATATTATTATTAATATAAAATTTTTATTTAACAGAAAAAACATCGCTTTTACTTACAGGTTAATGTTAAAATTTATGAAATTGTACAGAACATAAAAAAATGTGAATTTAACAGAAGAATTACAATATTTTCTTTGAATTACATTCAATCTGCTTACTTTCTTCTATATTTAGTGGTATAGTTTGTTTATAGTTATCTATACCACCCTCTAATCTATACACTTTATTGTCATCATTACTTAAAGGAATTGATTTAATGTATTTATCATTGTCTTCATCTAAATTAAACGGTATAGTTTGAACATAGTTATCTATACCACCCTCAACAACAATAGTTTCATCCTCACTAGATGATCTTGGAATACATGGTTCCGGGTTTTCATCATCATAAAGGATTGTATCATGGTCATCATCATCATCATCATCATCATCATCATCACCATACAAATTAAGAGAAAATTTGCCAACCTCTTTTTTATTAATGTTTTGGAGTTCTGAAAATATAAATATATATATTATTAGTATATAAAATTATGTATTTATATATATATTAAACTCACCTTTTTTTAATTTACTCGAATTATTATTTTCATCTTCTATTTTTATATTCTGCAAGAACAAACATATTTCCCTACTCAATCAGATTATGATATAATATCACTATTAGTTATTTTGAAGTCGCTAATATCGTTAATTGGTATTATATTTGTGCTAATCTGACTTTCTTTTTTATTTAAATATTCGACCATCATTTGAGCTGCTAAATTTCTCTTTCTTAAATATATCCTATTAATTCTTTCTGCTTCCTCTATTTCAATTTCATGGATTTGTGGACCATCACTAAGATAACCTGTTTCTTCTTCTTCTTCTATCTCTTCTCTTTTACTCTCTTGTTTGGAGAGAAGATCAGCATCTTTCAATATTTTGTCATAAACAATCCTATCTTTTCGTCTCTCTGCATTAATTACTGTTTGGGATAAAACTTCTGCAAATTCAAAACAATTAATTCTTAAAGTTGCTAAGGGGGTATTAGTATTGCGTTTAGATTTTTGGTGGCGGTGGCGATTACATAAATATTTTAAATTCATACGCTTAGATTTACTTAAACTTCGCCTAGAATGTGTTCTTCTATATATATTATTGTAATGACATTTAACTCCTATTGTAGCAGTTTTGTATTGGACGGTAACGAATCTGTTTAGACCCCTTCTTCCTAAATCCATACGCCCTCCTATTCTCCTTTTATTTTCAACTAATTTGTTCTTAAAATTCTCTATTATACCTCTCTTTGTGAATTCGATTTGTGAATTGTGCATGTTTTCAGTGCTTTCTAATTTATGAGTAGTGTTCCTTTTTATTGGAACCCGACTTACACTTTCAAATTCTGTATCACTATCACTGATCCCCAACACGAATTCTTGTGACGTATTAATAAATGTTGGTGCTCGACTTACGTTTTCAAATTCTCTCTCACTATCATTTATACCCATATTAATTTTTCCTGATTTTTCATCTCCTATGTTTTTATTTTCTATGTGATCAACACTTTCATTTTCGCTATTAAAATCAAAAAAACTGGGTGGAATTGAAGTTGTTTCAGATGTAGTGTTTGTAGCTGTTTTTTTTGTTGTTGTATCTTCTTCCAGAAGTTCTCTTTTTAATGTAGTTGCTGGTGTTGTAGTTGTTGTTTCTTCCTCCTCCTCCTCCAGAATTCCCCTTCTCATTGTAGGTGTAGTTGTACTTGTTGTAGTTGAGGTAGATGTAGTTGTAGTAGATGTTGATCTAGTTGTTTCTTCTTCAACTGTGCTTGCACTTGTATTTGTTGTTAAGTTTTTTTCATTAATGCTACCATTAATAGCATTAAATATTTTAGTATCGAGTTCACTTTTTAAGTTTGGTTTCTCACTTTCATCACTTGTCTTGTTTATGAGATCCATAAAAATATGACTGTCCTCTAGGATCTCAAATTTTAAATCAATTTTAATGATTTTTTTTAGTTTTGGAACATTGATAAATAACCCAATCGAATTATTGGAAGTCGATGGGTTTTCAATTAAAGTCATTTCATTGGGGAGTGGTACCATTTTTACCATCGGATTAAAGAGGGAAAGTATTACAAAAAATATTATAAAAGCCGTCATTTTAATTTTTTTGATTTTGTTTTTTTTTTTTGACAATCGAACAAACGAACGAACGAATGAATAAGCAAACGACCCGAAATTGAGTTGCGTGAACGAATAGATGAAAACTGAATACTTTTTGAAATTCTTCCGCCTTTATACCCTCCAGATTTGTATATATAAATATATAACGTTCTGTTCAAATTCTTATCTGTACATGCTTTTCTTCACACTTTATAAATAGGAATTGCGTGATTGTGAAGAAACATAATTTATTTTCACGCATTGACGTCAATGTCTACATTTTAATTGTTCTATGCTTCCACTTGTTCTTTATAGAATTTCGTTTTTATGAATCCAACTATCTTCTGATTTCGAAAAGCCCAACCAACGCACAAGCACATAATCATCTTTTTGTTTCACAATCTTTCCAACAAGATAAGTATTAGGGAATTTTGTTTTTTTAATTTCTAGTTTATAGAAACCACCTTGAACTGGATCACCCTTCAAGTCCTCAAGTAAATATGTGGTGGGGGATGTATTTTGTACTTTCCGAATTCGAAAAATTTCCGTTGTCCAGTTTGGGATATAGCCTTTTTCAAAGACATGTTTATATTTACTTATGCGTACATGATCCCCCTCCTTTAAAGTCCCCATTTGTAAATATTTTTAGATGATTGTATGATCTCATCAAAATCTGTTTTTCATTTTTAGCATTGACGTCAATAGGCTTCATTTTAATCGTTCTATGCTTCCTGTTATTATAATTATTAATCAACTCTTTGTATATTTGAAGCCAAGTATATTTTCCTTTAAAACTAAACTCACGCCACATAAGTTTTTTTATGTTCTATTAAAACGTTCCAACTGACATTTTAATTATAAAATAAATAATGAAAGAGTGGTATATTTATGTATGATCCACATTAATTGTTAAAACTTCTTCGTTTTCACGATGTGCAAATGGACTTTTCCGAAGTATTATTCCATCTATTTGTGTCTGATCAGAACGAATGATTGGTGGAGGTTTTTTTAAATGTTGGTGTATGAATTTGTTAAAATTTTCCAATTTATCAACAAACTCTTTTTTACTCATTTTTATTACTTTACTTTCCAGCTCTGATACTCTTTTATTTCGTAGTTGAAATGATTTAGTTATAGTTTCCATTTGATGTGATTTCGCTTAATTAATTATATCATCAACATAAAATTTAATAGCCAAATCATTTCCATTTATTGGTTTTGAAGAGTTTTTAATTCTTTTTTTCTGAACATTTATGTGACCATCAGTGTCTAGATATATACCTGTAAGACTCTCAACTTCCCTTTTGAAAAGCAAGGAAAAATCTCTATCATTTGAAAAGTGACCAAACTTGTCAATAGACATTTTACTATTAAACAAAATGAGAAAATGTTTTCTATTTTATTAATATATTATTTTTGCTTCCCGCAATTCTTATATTATTGAAAGAATTTCATTAGTATGGTTATTATTACCAGCAGCTCTCGATGCCATTAAGAGTTGCAATCTTTCAACAAGTTCATTAACATTATCCCAATATACAAGTTTGGTGGTATTTTTCGTAGTCTCATATTCCCAGAACCAGTAAATTCTTCATTTACTGAAGATGATATTATTGGTTTAATAATTGAAGAATATTTTTTAGAACGATTCCCCTTTACTTGACCATCTGGTTGATAGTTTCTTTTGTGAGCACTTGTTTCAATTAAAATGTTTTTATATGATTCTAAATCATTCTTAGTATAATCCTTAGGACTATTATGAAAAATTTAAGAGTATAGACCTGGTGATAGAGTCCATAAATTTCCACTTCCTAATTCCATTAAATTTTTTTTAATTTTAAGTGTTGTATTACCCAACATTAAAATATTATTTTCTTCTCTTGGTCCATAACTATTGTCTAAAATCTTTTCTTGCTTTAACTGATTAATGTTGAGATTGTACTTCACCCCGGTTTCTTCATATACACTTTCATTTAAATCATCTGTGTGAGGCTGTTGTGAAACATCGGATTCATCTATAAGAGACTGTTGTGAAACATCAGATTCATCTATAAGAGACTGTCGTGAAAAAGCATCAACATAAGCATCACTCTCACTATCACTTTCGATTACTCTCTCGTGTACCCTTTTCTCTTATTTACTTTTAGGTACTCTTATTTTCTCTTTCTTGAACTTAGTCTTAATATCATGTGTATCATTAATATATTCCTTTTTATTCAGTTTTTTATTTTCAGTGAGTAATTCATGTTAAGGTTCTGTAATAGGTTTAAAAGTTTCCTCCAAATTTGATACGTTCTCATTTTTTATTTGTTTCAATTCATCAAATTTTCTTTTTAATGAATTTTTACTTTTCGTCAACTGTTCTAAAAGTTTACGCTTCATTGTTGTCGTTTTCTCTGATACTCCTGTGCTACTGGGAAAAATGTAGTATAATTTAAATATTTATAACAAAGGGCTTGAGTTTGAGTTTTATAAAATTTTATTTATTTTTATTTTTATTTATCAAAATAGATACATTAATAATATTAAAAATAAATACATTTTAAGCTTTATTTAATCCTAAATAGAGATTGTTATCATTCCTTTTAATAATACAAAAAATATTATCCTTTATATATTCAACTGCTGAATCATCTAAATTATCTGAGTATCGTTCCGACAAGTACAGCGTATACTCTTCAAGTTCAAGAGTGAGGGCCATCCCAAAGGTGGTTTTCTTACGTTGAGCTCGTTGAATAGGGTAGTACACCTCCGATTCCATCCTCGTCTTTGTTAAAATAGGTTTTAGTACATTACCATTAAAATCCTTGAGTACTTTCATCATCCCCGGATTGACCATTTGTTGTTGTTTCTTCTTGTAGTTGTTTTCGTTGTTTTTTGTTTTGTTGCTTTTACCTGTTTTTGTTGTTGATTTTAGTTGTTTTTTTACCAGTTGTAACTGTTTTTGTTGTTTAATTTACCAGTTTTTTAGCAGATGTAGCTGTTTTTGTTGTTAATTTAACTTGTTTTTTAGCAGATGTAGCTGTTTTGTTGTTCTTTTCAGCTGTTTTTAGCAGTTGTATCTGTTTTAATTGTGGTTGTTGTTTTACTATTTTAACTGTTTTTTATGTTGTTCTTCTTGTTGCTGATTTTGATGATTGCAAGATTTTTAGGTTGAAACTTTAGGCTGAGAACGTTTTAGCTTGAAACTTTTAGGTTGAGACTGTTTGCAGGTGGTTTTTAAATGTGAGTTAGAATAACTTTTGATTGAGTTTTTATGCCTTGAGGTAAACTAATCCTCCCTGTTCTTTCTCATTCTTGATTTAGAATCGACCAATCATAGCAGTGAATAGTAATAGCATGTAATAATAGCATGTAAATAGGGTGGGTTTCAAGAATCATAGAGAAATTACTTGATCATAGTGTAAAAGTTCGAGTGGGATAGAGAGTAAGAATTGGAGGGACAGGTGTCCACAGTTGGTACTATTAAAGGCTTGTTTTCTCTCATAGTTATAGTTAATGTTATTCCCCAAGTATTTCACAATTTCTTTTGGGGGTTGTAAATTTCCAAAACTATCAAAGTAATGTATACTTTTTTTATTTTTGTTATAAGCTACCCAATGCGTACCATTTGATGAACTATCTTCTAGGTTTATAATTCCTGACTCTTCTCTCCAAGGAGATTTGGGCAGTGAGTCTCTCATAAACACACCTCGGAAATGTGGAATGTACTTTTGAGCAAAATTCAAAATTTCGAAATTTTAAAGAGGTTTTTAGGTAGCTTAGTAATTAGTTTTTTGGATTTCCTCTAAATGGATTAAGATATAATCCATAACCTTTTCTATAAGGTTTAAGAAACATACCTTCACCCACCTTAATACTTTACATTTTCTTATTATGTTGTTTACTCTCTTCTAATTGTTTTTTACCCATATTTGCATTATTGATAGTTTTAGCAATGGCTGCACTACCAGAGGCGAGACTTCCTAATGCACTTAGTGCAGTCAAAATGGGTACAATAGGTAAAAAACCACCAATTTTCGGTACATTAATAATACGAAGAATCTTAATATTTTTTTTATTTCTACCAATTGATTTATTGACTGATTTACGTGCAACCTTAATCGCACTCATTAGATCTAGTGGCTTCCGAGTTTTCAATGCCCGTATTCCTGTTTGGATAACATTTGAAAAACTCTTTACCTTTGATTTCCTTTTCTTACACTTTCTCTTTGTTCCCTTTTTCACACCCATTCCGAATTTCTTTTTTGTTTTCATAATATTTTTAATCAAGTATGCTGTTGTTTTCTCTGCAATACTACTATCTTTTGAACCAACACGTTCCCACGCTTTATTTATTAGTACTGCGTCAGCCTTATGTCGATCAGCTAGATCCTTATATTGTGAATATGCAATATCATGTACTCTACAAGCTTCATCCAATTGATTTATCCCACGATCACCGCGCTCCAACCTTTGTTTTAGCTTTGTTCCAGGTCCACAAAAATTATAACCAGGTTTATGTGCTTCAAATGGAAGTGTGTTAATTATTTTGTTGATAATACCACTTCCTCGTTTCAAGTTTGAACTCTGACTGCAATAATTATAAAAACTTTTACCCATTTTATATAATGTTTAATCAAGGACTATTTCTCATCGAATGAAGTACATTACACACGTGAATATGCGTTTAATACGTCAAAAACAAGAAATCTGTGTTAGAAATATCGAGGGTGGTGATCATTCATTAACAAATTCAGTTCCACGACATAGTTCTTTATTACCCAATACAATAAGAGCATTGGTTGTCGGTCCCTCAAACTGTGGAAAAACAAATGTTATGCTCAGCCTTATTGAAAGTCCAAACGGGCTAAAATTTGAGAATATATATGTATTCTCAAAGAGTTTATATCAACCAAAGTATGAGTACTTAGAGAAACTAATTAAACCGATAAAGGGAATGGGATATTATACGTTCTCACAAAATGATGAAGTTTTACCACCCGCTAAGGCTAAAGAAAACTCTATTATGATTTTTGATGATGTTGCTTGTGAAAAACAAAACAACATTCGTTCATATTTCTGTATGGGGCGTCATAAAAACGCGAATATGATTATAATGTTTTAACAAGATGATTTAAATATGCGTCATATATATCGTGATCATGTAAATACTGATATGTCCTATGATTCATTTATGAAAATTTGTCAAAAGTGTTGGAGTGATAAATACGGATTCCTCATAATAAGTAAAGATAACGATATGGAAAAGGGAAGATACAGGAAGGGTTTTAATGAATTTATAATTATTTGAGACTATAAGTTTCATTCTGTAAGCTATATTTTCACAGTACATTAATAGATCCCAAAATGAGTAGATCATTCACTCTTACATTAAATGGTAATGAACCCATTACAAACATTTCTTCTTTCCCACCCATTGAACTGACAAATGGTGAATATGAGTGTGCACTCATTGACTTTCATAAGTACAACTCTATACCCAATGTTGATATAAATAATAATCTATTTCATATTGGTGATAAAGTAATTCAACTTCCAATTGGATCATATGAACTCAATGATATTTATGATTTTCTAAAAAATAAACTAAAAGATTATGATCTTGAGAAAACATTTCAAATGGAGAGTAATAACACACTTCAAGTTCATATTACAACTACCAAGGAACCTATTTATTTTAATAGAAACAACTCCATTGGACAATTGCTTGGTTTCAATAAAAAAATAATTTACCCCGACTTGAAAAAAACATATATATCTGATCAACCTGTCAACATTTTAAAAATAAACACAATACGCTTAGTATGTAATATTGTAAGCGGGTCATATATTGATAGTAGACAAGATCATTCATTATACGAATTTGGAATTAATGTTCCACCAGGCTATAAAATGAATATCACACCACACAATCTTATTTACTTTCCAGTCAACACTAGAGAAATAAGTACACTCTCTATACACATAACTGATCAGAACGGTGAATTAATAAATTTACGTGGTGAAAACTATACAATTCGTTTACACTTATGATTAACACAATGATTATATACAATAAAAGAGGTGATACCTACCATCATCAGCACACTTTAAAACATAAAGTTATAGGAAGAGGATCGAAACCAAAAAGACACACACTTACATTAAAAAATAAGTTAATTCTTAAATCATTGGGCTTCAAAGTGCGAGTTTAACTAAAGTCATGGGGTTGAATGAAATATTGGCAGTACGGGAAAAACCTTTCTCTGATGAAAGTATATCAAAGAAGGAATATCACAGCTATCAACCCTATCAACAATCATTTAAACCAAATGATGAGATAAGAATTACAATCCAAAATCAAGATTTATATGTATTCCCCCATGAGAGTCTTCTAAATTTTCAAGGAGATATTACCCTAATTAAGGAAGGGGGAGCGGTAGAAACTCAAAATGTTATTGCGAGAATGAGAAATAATTGTATGGCATACTTTTTAGATGAAATACGCTATGAAATCAATGGTGTTGAAAAAGATAGAACAAGATTTAGTGGTATTACTTCTACAATAAAAAACTTTGTTTCTTTAAATCAATTTGAAAGCAAGAGACTTTACAATTCTGGATGGAGTGGAGGATCCGTTTTCAATTTAACCCCCCACTTCAACTTTTCAATACCCCTTAAAAATCTACTTGAATTTGCTGAAGATTTCAAAAAAGTAAAATTGTAAGCATGAACTAGTACTATTAATATCAAAAAATTTTAATGATGTACTTGAGCAAGATAAATTTGAGAGTGCACAATTAGTCGGAAAGTATCATCTCAATATGACTAATATTACATGGAAAATTCCTCATATAACACCCAGCGATTCAACGAAAATTAAAATGTATGATATTATAAAAAGTGGAACCAATCTACCGATTGCATTCCGTAGTTGGGATACATACATTAATCCTAAACTAAGTAATGGAACAAATCATGTTTGGAATGTTAAATTAGCTGCTAACCGAGAACGTCCACGATTTGCTTTAATTGGATTAAAAGACAACCACCATCTGATTACAAACAATTTAAGAAATCTAAAGGTCTACTTAAACTCTGAAACATATCCCTACGATGACTTAAACTTGGACTTTGAAAAAGATCGATTTGCTCACCTATATGAAATGTATTGCAAGTTTCAATCTAGCTACTATAACCGAAGTGAATCTCCTTTACTATCACCTACAGAGTTTAAAACTAAAGCTCCTATTATCGTAATTGACTTATCATATCAAAATGAAATGGTTAAATCGGGACCCATTGATGTTAGGATTTCAATTAAACTTACCAAGCCCGCTATCGAAACTGTTCAAGTATATTGCGTGCTCATACATGATCGTTTAGTTGAATATAACCCGTTGAATGGTCTAGTTCAGCGGATTGTCTAACAATTAATCAATCAATCAATCATGAGTGATGATATTGTTGCAATTGATGTTCAAGGATTTCTTGGGAATAATAATAAATTTATTCTAAAAGAAATTGGAGTCGTATTCAAAAACGAGACAATCTTGAATTCTAATTTTATCATACACTCTCCACATGATTTTATTAAATTGAATAAGAAATGTAGAAAAACAGCTACTTGACTAACAAAAAAACATCACAAAATTTATTGGAATGATGGAGTATACTTTTTCAAAGAAACACAAATGTATTTAAGAGAAATAATTAGAAAACAGGAAATAATTTGTAAGGGATATCAAAAAAGGTTATTCCTACAAAAAATTTTTAAAAATTGATAATGTAATTAACACTGATGAAATTGGTTGTCCCTCTCTAAAAATAATGGATGGAAACCAATTTCCATTACATGCTCGGGATGGTGTCTGCTCTCTGAACAATGCTCATAAAATCTTAAACTTTTACACAAACGAAAACTCCTAAACACCTTTTAACCATTCATTCACATTTTGAGAGTCGGGGAAATAAGTTTACGAAATGACTGATTCTAATAACAATCTTAATATACCGACATATTCTTCTTTAATAAATAAAATTAATTTTTTTATTAATACATTTGGAAATATGATTTCAAAAGAGGACTTGAAATTACTACTGGAGACAAGGAACATGTTCATGGGTACTGACGTAAAGGAGTTTATAAAAACGACATTTGGAGAACATTTAAATTTATGTACATTTTCTAATGATAATATAGAAACTTGTGCTTGTTTTCATTTTGTAATTCAACAATAAAGAGTTCGAAAATTAATTTCATCATATATTGAAATTCCAAAATAGAGAGAAAACCAAAAAAAAAAAATTGTCTATTGTTTTGAGTTTGTTTTCGAGGGTGGGTCTATCATCAGCTGTTGCATTTTTTAACATCTGTTTTCTAAGTATAATACAACGATTTATCTCTACCAAACTTTAGTTGAAGATAAACATTCAGACTATTTCGTTGAGAGAAAAAATGATTCCCTCAAAAATTGAAGAGTTCTTAAGGGAGCATGGGAGTGAGATCTTCAAGGAACATGTTACGAAATTGAAATCATTTCATACATTTTTTAAAGATGTAGAAGCCACCCCAATAATTCATTCAAAGTATGGAGAACACCTATCATCCTGTGCATGGGCATATGATGATTGTAAAGTTGGACCTGACACTTGCAGGTGTATGCATGTTGAAAAGAAAGAAGAAGACGCCTTAAAATTGATGGAAAGATACATTCATTTATTTAAAAGACTCAATGTAAACTAATTTAACACGAATATGATTAAATTAAAACGTATTTAACTAAACAAACGATCTCATTTGTTTTTGTGTATATTCTGTTAGGAACCACAACCACCACCACCATTTTGACCACATGACCCTAGACAGGTTACACTAACAGATGTCAACTACAACCCTAATTGAATCTACCCTATTAAAGCTATCCCTAATTGAATCAACAAAACACCTCACGCTTGTTTCACACCACAAAAGTATGCGGCCTAATATCCCTCAAACCAACTCCACAAAAGTATGCGATCTAATATTCCTCAAACCAACACCTTTTGACCACAAGACCGTAGACAGTTTACACTAACAGATGTCAACTACAACCCTAATTGAATCTACCCTATTAAAAGTATCCCTAATTGAATCAACAAAACGCCTCACGCTTGTTTCTGCGATCTAATATCCCTCAAACCAACACCTTTTGATCACAAGACCATAGACACGTTACACTAACAGATGTCAACTACAACCCTAATTGAATCAACAAAACGCCTCACGCTTGTTTCACACCACAAAAGTATGCGATCTAATATCCCTCAAACCAACACCTTTTGACCACATGACCGTAGACAGGTTACACTAACAGATGTCAACTACAACCCTAATTGAATCTACCCTATTAAAACTATCCCTAATTGAATCAACAAAACACCCCACGCTTGTTTCACACCACAAAAGTATGCGGCCTAATATCCCTCAAACCAACACCACAAAAGTATGCGATCTAATATCCCTCAAACCAACACCTTTTGACCACAAGACAGTAGACAGTTTACACTAACAGATGTCAACTACAACCCTAATTGAATCTACCCTACTAAAACTATCCCTAATTGAATCAACAAAACTCCTCACGCTTGTTTCACACCACAAAAGTATGCGTTCTAATATCCCTCAAACCAACACCTTTTGACCACATGACCGTAGACAGGTTACACTAACAGATGTCAACTACAACCCTAATTGAATCTACCCTATTAAAACTATCCCTAATTGAATCAACAAAACGCCCACGCATAACAAAACAACTTCCCTTCCTCCTCCTCTTCCGCTAAAATATAGTTTTACAAATTCATACGCATGACAAAACAACGTTTTTGTGTATATTCTGTTAGGAACCACCACCACCACCTCCACTATAGAATTGAAACATTTAAGATTACCCTCCCCTTAACTTAATACAAGTTAGAAGCAACATAGTGACCTTCGTGCAACCATTACACTCCTACACACCCTATTCGGGTAAAGATCACTCTAAACATCCATAAAATCCTACGCATAACAAAACACCCCTATCACACACACACACCTTTAGGGTGAGAAAATGACAAGACAAAACAAGACATATCAAAACACCCCTCTCTCACACCCCTACACACCCCTTAAAACACCTGCGTGCAACCATGCGTGACCATTTGTCACCTGTGTGCAACCATGCGTGACTGATTAGGGTCACCCCCACCCCGAAGTGAGCCAGCTCCCGTATTACCTATCTACTTGTGGCCTTTACTGAGACTTGGCTGAAACCGGAGATATCAGACTATGAAGTTCTGTCCAAAAATTTTAATACGTATAGAACTGATCGCTCTCCTCCTAGGGGGGTGGGGTGCTGATTGCCGTTACCTCTACTTTAACATTGGAGAGAACATACTTTCTTAATCCCAATGACATAGAATTCGTTGGTGTTTAAGTTTCTTTGAAATCTTTTTCAATTGATGTAACTAGTTCTTATATTCCAGCTGGATCCGACTTAACAACTAATGAGCAACATTTGTCTGCAATAAAAACTGTTCTATCTCAGCTTTCCGAATGGGATCTTTTCATTGTTTTGGTTGATTTCAATCTCCCTGACATTTCTTGGCCCCCTTCCACTGACTCACTTGCCTCTACCCCTTTATCTGACCATGACTTCGTTGACGGTCTGTTAGAATTATCATTACAGTAAGTTAGCTTTATACGTAATTCACTAAACAGACAATAATATCTTGTATTTGTTTTAGATCCGTCTGAAATCACGTTATCTAGAATTGACCCACTAGTTGTTCCAGAAGACGGGTATCATCCCACATTAGAACTTACAATTTGTCTTCCCTGCATTGATACCCTCTCTCCTTTACTTTCTCCAACTAAAAGTAGATGCTTTCGTAAATGTGAGTTTAGTAAACAACTTGATTCACAATATAACTGTACAAATTTATATAATTGCTTGGATATTGAAAGTGCTACGGAACTATTTTATAGTGTCCTTAACTCTTTTTCCTGTGAATGTGTTCCTGATAGTTTTCCTCCTTAGTTAGACAGGCCTCCTTGGTTTACCAATCAGTTCCAAAAACTTAGAAAAAAAATTCTTTTATTATTCCACTCCACAAAATGGGTGCGAAGGTTAATGTTCAGTACTATAGAGGAATCTCCAAATTGTCTGCAATTCCTAAAACATTTGAACGCATTATTACCTCTCATTTGCAACATTTGTGCTCCTCTTTAATATCTCCATGTCAACATGGTTTTGTTAAGCGAAGATCGACCACCACTAACCTGCTCGAATTGACATCTTTAGTAATAGATGAATTTATCAAAAAATAGCAGACAGACGTTATATATGCAGATTTTAGTAAAGCCTTTGACTCTGTTAACCACTCTTTTCTTTTATTCAAATTAGATAAGCTCGGATTTTTTAATACTCTGTTAACTTGGATTTCAAGTTATTTGAATGGTAGATCTCAGAGGGTTTTATTCAAAAACGCTGTTTCCATGATGACCAACGTAACATCTGGAGTACCTCAGGGCAGTCATATAAACCCTTTGCTGTTTACTCTGTCTATAAATGATCTTCCCTCTATCGTAACTCACTCTCGTGTACTAATGTATGCTGATGATGTTAAGCTTTGTTTTTCATATAATAATATTGAGTCTGATTTCTACTTGCAGACAGACATTAATAGATTCCAGGAATGGTGTAGTAACAACCTTTGGAATTTAAACTATCTTAAATGCAACGTTATGACTTTTTATAGGGGTACGCCAACGTTCATGAGTTACTCTCTTCAGAACACGTCCCTGGACAGAATTTACTCAGTAAACGATTTAGGTGTTCTCCTAGATCCTAAACTTAAATTTGACTCCCACATATCCTCTACTGTAAATAAAGCTATGAGTGTTCTTGGGTATATAAAGCGTTGGTCTAAAGAATTCGATGATCCATACACTACCAAATTATTATTTACCTCCCTTGTCCGTCCTAATTTAGAATACTGTTCTTCCGTTTGGAGTCCTCAGTATCAAGTGCGCATTGACCGTATAGAGTCTGTACAGAAACAACTTCTTCTTTTTGCCTTACGTGGTTTGAAATGGGATCAAAACGTCAGGTTGCCTTCTTACTCGAGTAGATTGCTATTAATTAATTTGCCTAGTCTAGTAAACCGTAGAACTATGCTTGGTACTATTTTTATGAATAATCTTATCAGAGGCGATATTGATTCTGTAGATTTGGTAAGCCGCCTAACTTTCAATGTTCCTGTTAGACCAAGGCGAAACTACTATCCTATCAACTTGCCACGATGTTCATCTTACTTTAGTCAGCACGAGCCGTTTCGCGTTCTTTCTAATAATTATAACAACCTATATCATTTAATTTGTTCCTCAACCTCTATCCCTGCATTAAAAACTAAAATCTTAGCTCATTTGCTATAGTCTGGTTGATCTTTGTTTTGTCCTGCCTTTATTTGTTCTATGTACCTTCCTCGCGAACCGTATTTGCCCGAAATAAAAATGGTCCCGCGCGTAACAAGCACGTGCTTGGTATCGTTTGGGCCACTTGTTTTTACTGCTCTTAGTGCATAAACGTTCAACAATAAAAATGTAATTTTTGCAAAAAGTCGCAAAAAGCGCAGATTGAGGCTGGATTCTTTAAACTAGGAATAAATCACTCTAAAGATGGTCTAACACAATCACTCAACAAATTTCCACATTTTTTGTAAACTCTATTCAAAGTGGGAATTTCTTTTAAAAAGTTATACCAAGACATTACTTGCTAAATTTATAAATTGATTGAAAAATACACACAATACCATAAGGCGTATAGTACACACATGCAGAATGAATATCCATTTCAAATTTAAAGGATTTACGTCTTGTCGTTCAAGAGATATTAGTTTTAGACTTCACAAAAAAAATGGCTCAACGTACTCGCGTGCTGTTCGCTTGCAGCAGCTAAGTTTGACATCTGATTTTTTAACAGTAGCCTGTTAAGTTAACATTTCCGTTATGTGACATAACATTTTTATCTTGCGCTGGAAAATAACATTTTTTTATTAGTACTGAATTTCGTATTTAGTTTTATCAAAATCGGACGACTATATCATATAGCTGCCATAGGAACGATCGTAAAATTGGTGGGAAAATAATATGAATCAAATTATAGCTTTGGTGTTTTTTAACATGTAACCTCCTACGCTTGGAAACAAAATTTTTTAATTAGTTCTGAATTTCGAATTTAATTTTATCAAAATCGGACGACGGATATCATATAGCTGCCATAGGAACGATCGGAAAATCGGTGGGAAAATACTATAAAACAAATTATAGCTTCTGTGTTTTTTGACGTTTTATCTTATACTATTGGGAATATAATTTTTTGAATTCTTAACAATTTTGAATTCAATTTAATAAAAATCGGACGATTCTAACATATAGCTGTCAAAGAAACGGTCAGAGAAATAATGAAATAATTATTATACCCTCGCCTTTATTTTTATATTATTTGAATTGATTTTATTTTTGCTGTCTTACAGAAATTGTCTTCTATTTCAACTATTAACGTTCATAGTATAAAGTATATATATTCTTGATCAGCATCATACATTCCCAACCCTATGAGTGTAAGTCTTGCCAAATTATAGGTCATACAGCCAAATTCTGCAAAAACACGCCCACGTGCGAAATATGTAATTTCCCCCCTCACACCACCAAACCCTGCACACGTACCCAGTCCGCTAATTGCTCTAGCGATCACGCTTCCTCGTCCCCCTCATGACCAAGATACCAACAACAAAAAGAACTTATAAAAATCAAAACTACACGTAAGTGCAGTATAAGAGAAGCTAGGCTGATTCTCAAACAACAATCTACAGCAACAACACATCCATCACCCAATGAGGTCCAATTATGGACCTATATTGTTAGTCGGAGACTTTAATTCTTGGAGCCCTATGTGGGGTTCGCCTTATCCCAATTCCCGCGGTAAAAAAGTTGAGCGAGTCTGGAACCCATCTCTCCACCCACAACCCACATTGATGTCTCCCTAATTTCACCCAGAATGGCCCACCGTAGCAGTTGGTCTATATGTGATCAATTGCATGGAAGCGATCATTTCCCCATTTTCGTTTCCTTAGAATTCCCTTTCTCACCAGACAAAACCCTACCAATTCCAAAATATATAGCTGACCTCGCTGACTGGAATAGGTTCGGCCAAATCTCCATCGAACTTGAGCCCAGGTGGGAGCCCGGGTGCTTAAATCATCAGGTTGCTCTACTTACCAAATACGTCAGAACGTCCGCTAACTCCTCCATCCCCCAAACAAAACGAATGCCACATAAATCAAAAATACCATGGTGGAGCCCGCAACTTCAACAGCTCAGGGAAACAAAGCAAAAACTGTTCCACACATTTAAATCTCAGGTGTCATCCATAAACCTTATCAATTATAAAAGAGCCAATGCCATTTTTATTAAATAATATAAAAATAAAGGCGAGGGTATAATAATTATTTCATTATTTCTCTGACCGTTTCTTTGACAGCTATATGTTAGAATCGTCCGATTTTTATTAAACTGAATTCAAAATTGTTAAAAATTCAAAAAATTATATTCCCAATAGTATAAGATAATACGTCAAAAAACACAGAAGCTATAATTTGTTTTATAGTATTTTCCCACCAATTTTAGATCGTTCCTATGGCAGCTATATGATATAGTCGACCGATTTTGATAAAATTTAATTTGAAATTCAAAACTGATTAAAAAATGTTATTTCCAAGCGTAGGAGGGTATATGTTAAAAAACACCAAAGATATATTTCTTGTAAATTTTTTTTCCGATTATTTCTATGGGACCTATAAAATATAGTTCTTTAATCCGGCTCGATCAGATGAATAAAAATCTGACTGAAATCATAATACCCTCTGCAAGGGTATAAAAACCAATAGTTCGTCACCTTACCCTACACTCCCCTACAGTTTTCAATATGTCTAAATGAAACCGAAATATCGCGAGAACATGCATTAAATGTACATGGATACTAATTATTTTATCTATGATGTCAGGCTTATCCATTTTTATGCTGATATTCGTTGTTATATTAATCAACATTTTGATTCATCCGAACATGAAAAAGATAATGTTTTTTATTTCTCATTTTTGAATAAAAAAGCATTAGGCTAGATGATTGCAGGGGCAATATAAATTAAAAATTTATTGGACACAGAGCCAAAATGTATTCTATAAAAATGTGTAATATAAATAATATTGTTAGTGAAGCATCCGAGATAAAAAAATCAAAGGTGGAAAGGGTAACTTGAGATTTAACTATTTATGATTTTTGTGAGTGTCTATATAAAAAACAAAAATCTATTTGAACAATGTACTTATCTAAAACGAAATTATACCAAATTTATACAAAGGACACATTAAACCATTTAGATAATGAGCGATAGATATACCACAAACGAACCTTTTTATAAGTAGAACAAAAAAACACAAAATTGTTATATCACATTTTGTGTTTTTCTAAATAAAAATTTTAAATATATTTGACCACAATTATTTGTGTTGAATTTTTGTTAATTTTGTTAGCTATGTTTAGCCCACCCTCTGTAAGTAATTAACAATCTCAATCGGTGGCTGTAAATCGCCAAAACTATGAAAATATTCTTTATAATCAGTCACCGACTAACTCTCTTCGAGCGCAGACGTCAGTGCCTAATCTTGCGTCTTATCTCTTCTTTTCGTGGATTGATCCACACTGTTCTTCGCTTATAAACGGTCATTTATTTGTTCACGTGCAAGTGCCTTCGATCACAAATCTAAGGTTAAAGGTATTGTGTCATCGCCTCAGGGCCTCCCAAATTCGGGGACAATCGCTTTGCTATGCTTAGCGACAGCCCCAACCTCCTCAAGCTGGTGAAAACCAAAAATGTGGCAGAAAAATTCTTAAAATCAAAAAATCTTGCTGGTATATGCGAAATTGAATGCAAACTCCATGAGTCCCTTAACTTTGTCAAGGGTACTATATATGCCCCCTTCCTCATAAATCCCCGATGACGAGATCGTGAAAGAACTGGCCGACCAAAATGTACACTCCGTATTCAAATTCTCTAGGAAAATAGACGGCAAACTAAAACCCTCGGGTGTTATACTCGTAACATTCGACCTGTACAACTTGCCTAGCAAACTAGACGTCTCCTGGCACACTATCAAGGTAAGGGAATACATTCCCAACCCTATGAGTGTAAGTCTTGCCAAATTATAGGTCATGCAGCCAAATTCTGCAAAAACACGCCCACGTGCGAAATATGTAATTTCCCCCTCACACCACCAAACCCTGCACACGTACCCAGTCCGCAAATTGCTCCAGCGATCACGCTTCCTCGTCCCCCTCATGACCAAGATACCAACAACAAAAAGAACTTATAAAAATCAAAACTACACGTAAGTGCAGTATAAGAGAAGCTAGGCTGATTCTCAACCAACAATCTACAGCAACAACACATCCATCACCTAATTATGCACAAGCTGTGTCCAACTCAAGCTTTTACCTAACACAATCAGTAATAACCAAAAAGAAAATACTATAAACGAAAACATCGACGAACACTCCAAAGAGCCTGCCAAAGCAGACTCTCAACCCCAACCTCTCTCAATTACTCCCTCCTCAAGCAATTCCATTACACGCTTCAAGCTTCGCTCTCCAAGCCAAACATCACCTAAACAAAAGCTGCCCGCCGGATTATGGCTATACTTATAAAACAGCAAATTCCTCTTTCCCAAATGTCCATAAGCTCACACCTTCTCTGCACTGCAATTAAAGTCGAGCTTACTCGCCCCATTTTTATAATAAACATGTACATTTCACCATGTCAAGGCTTTTCAAGTACCGATCTTTCTCACGCTCTAAATCAACTTCCTGGACCTATATTGTTAGTCTTGGAGCCCTATGTGGGGTTCGCCTTATCCCAATTCCCGCGGTAAAAAAGTTGAGCGAGTCTGGAACCCATTTCTCCACCCACAACACCATAACCCCACATTGATGTCTCCCTAATTTCACCCAGAATGGCCCACCGTAGCAGTTGGTCTATATGTGATCATTTGCATGGAAGCGATCATTTCCCCATTTTCGTTTCCTTAGAATTCCCTTTCTCCCCAGACAAAACCCTACCAATTCCAAAATATAAAACTGACCCCGCTGACTGGAATAGGTTCGGCCAAATCTGCATCGAACTTGAGCCCAGGTGGGAGCCCGGGTGCTTAAATCATCAGGTTGCTCTACTTACCAAATACGTCAGAACGTCCGCTAACTCCTCCATCCCCCAAACAAAACGAATGCCACATAAATTAAAAATCCCATGGTGGTGCCCGCAACTTCAACAGCTCAACTCAACATCACCTAAACAAAAGCTGCCCGCCGGATTACGTGGGGTATTTTTGGAACTTTCCCCATAATACCTCTGCAAAACAGGGCGTGGCTATACTTATAAAACAGCAAATTCCTCACTCCCAAATGTCCATAAGCTCACACCTTCTCTGCACTGCAATTAAAGTCGAGCTTACTCACCCCATTTTTATAATAAACATGTACATTTCACCATGTCAAGGCTTTTCAAGTACCGATCTTTCTCACGCTCTAAATCAACTTCCTGGACCTATATTGTTAGTCTTGGAGCCCTATGTGGGGTTCGCCTTATCCCAATTCCCGCGGTAAAAAAGTTGAGCGAGTCTGGAACCCATTTCTCCACCCACAACACCATAACCCCACATTGATGATGTCTCCCTGATTTCACCCAGAATGGCCCACCGTAGCAGTTGGTCTATATGTGATCATTTGCATGGAAGCGATCATTTCCCCATTTTCGTTTCCTTAGAATTCCCTTTCTCCCCAGACAAAACCCTACCAATTCCAAAATATAAAACTGACCCCGCTGACTGGAATAGGTTCGGCCAAATCTGCATCGAACTTGAGCCCAGGTGGGAGCCCGGGTGCTTAAATCATCAGGTTGCTCTACTTACCAAATACGTCAGAACGTCCGCTAACTCCTCCATCCCCCAAACAAAACGAATGCCACATAAATCAAAAATCCCATGGTGGAGCCCGCAACTTCAACAGCTCAGGGAAACAAAGCAAAAACTGTTCCACACATTTAAATCTCAGGTGTCATCCATAAACCTTATCAATTATAAAAGAGCCAATGCCATTTTTATTAAATAATATAAAAATAAAGGCGAGGGTATAATACTTATTTCATTATTTCTCTGACCGTTTCTTTGACAGCTATATGTTAGAATCGTCCGATTTTTATTAAATTGAATTCAAAATTGTTAAAAATTCAAAAAATTATATTCCCAATAGTATAAGATAATACGTCAAAAAACACAGAAGCTATAATTTGTTTTATAGTATTTTCCCACAAATTTTATATCGTTCCTATGGCAGCTATATGATATAGTCGACCGATTTTGATAAAATTTAATTTGAAATTCAAAACTGATTAAAAAATGTTATTTCCAAGCGTAGGAGGGTATTAAAAAACACCAAAGATATATTTCTTGTAAATTTTTTTTCCGATTATTTCTATGGGAGCTATAAAATATAGTTCTTTAATCCGGCTCGATCAGATGAATAAAAATCTGACTGAAATCATAATACCCTCTGCAAGGGTATAAAAACGAATAGTTCGTCACCTTACCCTACACTCCCCTTCAGTTTTCAATATGTCTAAATGAAACCGAAATATCGCGAGAACATGCGTTATATGTACATGGATACTAATTATTTTATCTATGATGTCAGGCTTATCCATTTTTATGCTGATATTCGTTGTTATATTAATCAACATTTTGATTCATCCGAACATGAAAAAGATAATGTTTTTTATTTCTCATTTTTGAATAAAAAAGCATTAGGCTAGATGATTGCAGGGGCAATATAAATTAAAAATTTATTGGACACAGAGCCAAAATGTATTCTATAAAAATGTGTAATATAAATAATATTGTTAGTAAAGCATCCGAGATAAAAAAATCAAAGGTGGAAAGGGTAACTTGAGATTTAACTATTTATGATTTTTGTGAGTGTCTATATAAAAAACAAAAATCTATTTGAACAATATACTTATCTAAAACGAAATTACACCAAATTTATACAAAGGACACATTAAACCATTTAGATAATGAGCGATAGATATACCACAAACGAACCTTTTTATAAGTAGAACAAAAAAACACAAAATTGTTATATCACATTTTGTATTTTTCTAAATAAAAATTTTAAACATATTTGACCACAATTATTTGTGTTGAATTTTTGTTAATTTTCTTAGCTATGTTTAGCCCACCCTCTGTAAGTAATTAACAATCTCAATCGGTGGCTGTAAATCGCCAAAACTATGAAAATATTCTTTATAATCAGTCACCGACTAACTCTCTTCGAGCGCAGACGTCAGTGCCTAATCTTGCGTCTTATCTCTTCTTTTCGTGGATTGATCCACACCGTTCTTCGCTTATAAACGGTCATTAATTTGTTCACGTGCAAGTGCCTTCGATCACAAATCTAAGGTTAAAGGTATTGTGCCATCGCCTCAGGGCCTCCCAAATTCGGGGACAATCGCTTTGCTATGCTTAGCGACAGCCCCAACCTCCTCAAGCTGGTGAAAACCAAAAATGTGGCAGAAAAATTCTTAAAATCAAAAAATCTTGCTGGTATATGCGAAATTGAATGCAAACTCCATGAGTCCCTTAACTTTGTCAAAGGTACTATATATGCCCCCTTCCTCATAAATCCCCGATGACGAGATCGTGAAAGAACTGGCCGACCAAAATGTACACTCCGTATTCAAATTCTCTAGGAAAATAGACGGCAAACTAAAACCCTCGGGTGTTATACTCGTAACATTCGACCTGTACAACTTGCCTAGCAAACTAGACGTCTCCTGGCACACTATCAAGGTAAGGGAATACATTCCCAACCCTATGAGTGTAAGTCTTGCCAAATTATAGGTCATACAGCCAAATTCTGCAAAAACACGCCAGCTTTTACCTAACACAATCAGCAATACTCAAAAAGAAAATACTATAAACGAAAACATCGACGAACACTCCAAAGAGCCTGCCAAAGCAGACTCTCAACCCCAACCTCTCTCAATTACTCCCTCCTCAAGCAATTCCATTACACGCTTCAAGCTTCGCTCTCCAAGCCAAACATCACCTAAACAAAAGCTGCCCGCCGGATTATGTGGGGTATTTTTGGAACTTTCCCCATAATACCTCTGAAAACAGGGCGTGGCTATACTTATAAAACATCAAATTCCTCACTCCCAAATGTCCATAAGCTCCCACCTTCTCTGCACTGCAATTAAAGTCGTACTTACTCACCCCATTTTTATAATAAACATGTACATTTCACCATGTCAAGGCTTTTCAAGTACCGATCTTTCTCACGCTCTAAATCAACTTCCTGGACCTATATTGTTAGTCTTGGGGCCCTATGTGAGGTTCGCCTTATCCCAATTCCCGCGGTAAAAAAGTTGAGCGAGTCTGGAACCCATTTCTCCACCCACAACACCATAACCCCACATTGATGTCTCCCTAATTTCACCCAGAATGGCCCACCGTAGCAGTTGGTCTATATGTGATCATTTGCATGGAAGCGATCATTTCCCCATTTTCGTTTCCTTAGAATTCTTTTTCTCCCCCGACAAAACCCTACCAATTCCAAAATATAAAACTGACCCCGCTGACTGGAATAGGTTCGGCCAAATCTGCATCGAACTTGAGCCCAGGTGGGAGCCCGGGTGCTTAAATCATCAGGTAGCTCTACTTACCAAATACGTCAGAACGTCCGCTAACTCCTGCACATCCCAAACAAAACGAATGCCACATAAATAAAAAATCCCATGGTGAAGCCCGCAACTTCAACAGCTCAGGGAAACAAAGCAAAAACTGTTCCACACATTTAAATCTTAGATGTCATCCATAAACCTTATCAATTATAAAAGAGCCAATGCTATTTTTAAAAAAACTGTCCTTTCTGAAAAACGGAAGTTTCTTGAAAATTTTACGTCACGTATTTCCCCCTTTCGATCACCAAAAAGATATGGTCTGACAAAAATCGTCTGGCAGGCTCTCCGAAGATCCCAATAAAATGCAGTAAAACAGCAAACGCACTTATAACAGACTCCAGTAGCATATCAGAACAACTCAAGGAAATCTGGGCCAAATACGGAGCGGATGAAAACTTCAGCAACACTTGCATAGGTCTTAAAGAGTCCTACCTATCCTCATCATACAATCCTACCACAATATCCCCAACAGCTCGGAGTTTGGACACTCCATTTAGACTGCACGAAATCGAGGCAGCTCTTCAAACCGCCAAAGGCAAATGCCCTGGCCCTGATAAAATATCCTATACCATCCTAAAACAGATACCTCCATGTCTTAAGCTGAGACTTCTTGACATTTACAACTCCATGCTATCCACCGGCAATTACCTTCACACCTGGCGATCTTCCATTGTCATTCCCATCCCTAAACCCAAAACCAACTCCTCAGATATTAATGGCTATCGCCCAATATCTTTAATACCCTGTCTTAGCAAAATAATTGAGAAAATGATTGCACTCCGACTTATGTGGTTCATCAACCGCCACAATCTGATCAACGGCAACCAAGTTAAAACGAACCACATGGACGCACTTCTGAAGATCCAACACTTCGTGTCGAATGCCATTTCGACCAGGAATCACGTCTCCATCCTGGCGACGGATTTCGAAAAGGCCTTCGATCGCGTGGGGTCACATGCAGTTCTCTCTCGACTCCAGCTTTGGGGCATTGGTCCAAGGCTTTACAACCCGGTTAAAGCCTTTATGACGAATAGGACCTTTAAAGTCAGAGTCAACGACAAGACTTCAAGCTCGGCCAACATTGTTAACGGAATCCCACAAGGCTACCTTCTGCCGGTAGTCCTGTCCATCATAGCTTTCGACCACGTAAACCTTCGTTTAGCTGGGTACAAGAAAATAAACCTTTCCTTATATGCAGATGACATAATAATTTACACAAAAGAAAAGAACATCAGGACGGTTAAAAATACCTTTTTAAAAATTCTCCAGGACTTAGAGTCTTGGGGAATATCCTCAGTCGCTTCTCTTGCCGTAGAAAAATGCCACACACTTCACACTTGTCGCAAAGACCACCGTTGCTTCACAACTTTGGAGTTTCGAAATAAAACCATCCAAACAGTTAAAAATTTAAAAATACTTGGCATTACATTTGATTCTAGGTTTAGTTTTAAGGAACACTATATTACTTTAAGAAAACATCTTGAAGTCCGTGCCAACATTATAAAATTTTTAAGTTCTAAGTTTTCACACATCCATCCCAACATCCTACCCAATATAACCCGTGCCCTTATCCTCTCCAAAATCGAATACGGACTACCAACCTATCTACGGTTGGTGTGCAGCAACCCACCTAAGGAAACTGCAATCACCTTACAATACCTCAGCTCGCAGATCAATAAGCGCATTCCCAACATCGCCAATACGATGCTTTCTGGCCGAAGCAGGGTTACCAACCATAATGGAAAGACTAAACGAAGTCACCATGAATTTAATACCGAAGTTATTCACAAGCCCAAATCAGTCGCTGGTCAAGGATTTCAAAGCCTGCTTCAGAAAAACACGCACGCCCAGGGTTCCCTCAACCCTTTACAGATGCGCCAAGCAAGCTGCCCAGATAGGCCTTGCAGCTCCTAAGCGGAGAACAATAGTCAGTTCCATCCCACCCTGGAAAGTTACATCGCACTATATAAAAGATGATCTTCACTTCTTCGCCAAAAGTGACACACCCAGCAGAGTTTTCCAAGCACAATTTGGTCTTCTAAGAAGTCAACTAGGGGCATACGGATGGTTCTAAAACGGATTCGTCGTCTACATTCGCAGTCGGTAACGGGGACAACGACATCATCGCGGCAGGAACCCTTCCAAACTTGAACTCCATATTTACCATCGAAGCTTTTGCAGTCCTACAGGCCTGCCAATATGCCAACAAAAATAATGGGAAATTCGCAATTTGCACCGACAGCCTAACCACGATTTCTGCTCAGGAAAACTCCGGACAATCAGATCCCACAATATGCCAGATAAGGAAAAATATTTGCTTTAAGGCATCGAAAATAACCATCGTTTGGGTCCCCAGCCATCAGGGAATTCTTGGAAACGAGCAAGCTGACGCAGCTGCCCGATTTATGAGCACCGCACCAACCCTTCTATTTACACCCACCAGTGCCAAAGACATCTTCAGACTTATTACATCCACCAACAAAGAAAAGCTAAAATCTGACTGGGAAGGTATCATCAATAGATACAACACACTAAACACAGCCCGCGAAAAAACAACGTTCCTACCGACATCAACAAACATGATCGCAGAATTTACACCCGACTTCGCATCGGGAACGCACAGGCAACCCACGAACATCTTCTTCAAGGATTGGCTCCCCCGCCTTGCCGCTTCTGCGCAGGCATTATTTCTTCGATCGAACATTTTCTCGATACCTGCCAGGCTTTATATCATACACGATTTTCCATTTTTAGATCCGTCACCGTTCCATCCTCCCTTCTCACATCCTCCTCCATACCAAACATTAAAAAATTTAAAGAATTCATTACTACAGTTAATCTCCGAATTTAGATATCGTAATTTAGCTTAAACAGCCGGGCCAAAGGACTTTAGCTTCCAGCGCCCCTTCTTTCTTTTATTAATTTTAGTATTATATACTGACTTTAATTTGTTAAAATAAAATAAATAAAATAAATAAATTCTTTATAATTTTCAGTTTCATAATATGCTACCCAATGTGTAGCAATGTGTCGTTGATCTTCTTCGTTTTAAGATCCGTCTCGTTTGGCTCACAATGTTTGCAAATGATTTTTTATTATTGACGACGTTGTTAATGAGGACGTCTTCTACTAGCTGGTTTCCTCTTTCGTTGCTGACGAGATTTGGTCTTCATCTTCTTCCTTATACGTAGTCCGAACTTAACTTTTGCTTTCATAGCGGTTGCCAAAAGCCAAGCAGCAGAACGTTTTTTAAAGTCCTAATCTTTCGTTTTAACACGTTCCCAGGCTTTTTCCGCCAATTTATTATCGGCGCGAATTTGATTTGTCAGATCTTTCTTTGAACTGTGAATATGAAATACCGTGTTCTCTTCACGCTGCATTTAATAGATCAACACCTTTGTCGCCCCTTTCCAAGCGCTCAACAAGTTTTGGCCTTGGTCCATACAATTAATATCCAGGCAAGTGATGCTCAACGGGTAGTTTGTAAAGTTCTTTACACTGTCAGATACTACCATGAATCTAATTTCAGTTCATAATTTGTACTCAATATTTATTATTATACCCGTTACTCGTAGAGTAAAAGGGTATACTAGATTCGTCGGAAAGTATGTAACAGGCAGAAGGAAGCGTTACCGACCCCATAAAGTATATATATTCTTGATCAGGATCACTCCCCGAGTCGATCTAGCCATGTCCGTCTGTCCGTCTGTCCGTATGAACGCTGAGATCTCGGAAACTATGAGAGCACGCAGATTCCTGAGATTCCTGCGCAGCGCAAGTTTGTTTCAGTAGAGGCCACGCCCACTTTAACGCCCACAAACCGCCCAAAACTGTGGCTCCTACAGCTTTGATGCTATAATAAAAATTTTAACTGAAATGTAATGTTCTCATCAATACCTATCGATTGACCTAAAATTTTAATCTCGCTTTGCTACTTGCATATCTCTATTTAGCTGAGTAACGGGTATTTGATAGTCGAGGTACTCGACTATAGCGTTCTTCCTTGTTTTTATTGTTATTATTGCACATATATTCGTATGTGTTTGTGTGTGTGTGTGTATAGTTAGGTCTGTCTATTCTGTTTATCTGAAAAACATATTAAATGAAACAGAATATATAGTAACTCAGCTAAAGGGACAAAAGGGAAATGGAGATATGCAAGCAGCAAAGAGAGACCGAAATGCACCACCTACCCCGGATCACAATATATGGTTATGAGAGCAGTTTTGGGTCAATCGATAGGTATTGACGAGACTAATAAATTTCAGTTAAAATTTTTATCTAGCATGAAAACTGTGGGTGCCACAGGTTTGGGCGGTTTGTGGGCGTTAGAGTGGGCGTGGCAAACTTTTTTTGATCAATCGATAGGTTTGGACGAGACTAATGCATTTCAGTTACAATTTTTTATTAAGCATGAAAACTGTGGGCGCCACAGGCTTGGGCTGCTTGTGGGCCTTAGAGTGGGCGTGGCAAACTTTTTTTTGATCCATCGGTAGAAATTGACGAGACTAATACATTTCAGTTAAAACTTTTTATCTAGCGCCACAGGCTTGGGCGGTTTGTGGGCGCTAGAGTGGGCGGTGCATATTCGCGTGACAAACTTGCGCTGCGTACCAGGCTGCGGAATAAAAATCTGAAATCCCAATTCTCTATCTTTGATAATTTCCGAGAAATCCGTGTTTATACCTACGATTTTATGAAGTTTGTGGGCGGCTTGTGGGCGTTAGAGTGGGCGTGGCACCCTGGTGAAACAAACTTGCGCTGCGCAAGAAGCTCAGGAATCTGCATGCCAAATCCCAATAGCATAGCTCTGATAGTTTCTGAGATCTCAGCGTTGCCCAATTCCATAAGTGCCCTTTTTGTAAGCTCATAAAGTTGTGGAAGGACATATGTTATGACAAGTTTAATCGAAGGTTTTTTCATCTATTCAAAACCGTTGTATCAACCCAAGTAACAATATTTGTTGAAATTGCCTTAAAAAATTAAGAGAATACACTTGATTACGTTTTCAGACGAGGAAAAGGTTGTAAGTCCAGAGCTAGACCGCATTCAATAATGATATTTGATAAAGTTTGATATGATAACAAAAAAAACCAACAAAGCTTATTTTTGTATTTGTCATCATAAACATAAAGTCTCTTTATATCTATGTCAAACTTCTGCAAAAATAGCAAAACAATAAATACGCGACAATGCTTTTTTAATTATTATTTTTTAACATTTTGTTATAAAAGGCGATATGACTTTTTAATAATTTATAACAAGAAAGCTAGCCTCGGCACGGCGAAGTTTCTATAACCTTGAAGGTCGTTCCCATGAGAGCAATGTATGTGTACATAGCGTTCCGATTTTTAGATAACTAAAAACTAATTACAACAATTTTAAGAGAGTGTTTTATTTCAACTTACTACCGTATATGTTTATTTTGACATTAATTATCCGATCGTTCCTATGGCAGCTATATAATAAAGTCGTCCGATTTGTTTTAAATTTTAACTGAAATCAAAAATGGAAAGGGTAACTTGAAATTTAACTATTTATGATTTTCGTGAGTGTCTATGTAAAAAAACAAAAATGTATTTGAACAATGTACTTATCTAATACGAAATTACACAAAATTTATACAAAAGAAGATACAAAGGATACATTGAACCGTTTAGATAATGAGCGATACATAAAAAACAATAATACAGACACTCTTGCGTGGGGTCATAAAGATATACCACAAACGAACCTTTTTATAAGTAGAACAAAAAAACACAAAATTGTTATATCACATTTCGTATTTTTCTAAATAAAAATTTTAAATATATTTCACCACAATTATTCATGTTGAATTTTACTTAATTTTGTTAGTTATATTCAGCCACCCTCTGTAAGTAATTAACAATCTCAATCGGTGGCTGTAAATCTCCAAAACTATGAAAATATTCTTTATAATTTTCATTTTCATAATATGCTACCAAATTTGTAGCAATGTGTCATTGACCTTCTTTGTTTTAAGATCCGTCTTGTTTGGCTCACAGTGATGATTTTTTATTATTGACGACGTTGTTAATGAGGACGTCTTCTACTAGTTTCCTCTTTCGTTGCTGACGAGGTTTGTTCTTCATTTTCTTCCTTATATGTAGTCCGAACTTAACTTTTGCAGCAGAACGTTTTTTAAAGTTCTAATCCTTTGTTTTAACACGTTCCCAGGCTTTTTCCGCCAATTTATTATCCTCGCGAATTTGATTTGTCAGATCTTTCTTTGAACTGTGAATATGAAATACCGTGTTCTCTTCACGCTGCATTTAATAGATCAACACCTTTGTCGCCCCGTTCCAAGCGCTCAACAAGTTTTGGCCTTGGTCCACACAATTGATATCCAGGCAAGTGATGCTCAACGGGTAGTTTGTAAAGTTCTTGACGAATCCACTGTCAGACACTAACATGAATCTAATTTCAGTTCATAATTTGTACTCAATATTTATTATTTTTATTGTTATTATTGCACATGTATTCGTATGTGTTTGTGTGTGTGTGTATAGTTTATTTATTTATTTATTTATTTATTTATTATTAAAGATAGAAAAGTTTGCAAAATTAGACCAACTTAGTTGGTAAAGCACTGGCAACAAGGGCTTCGGCTTTTAAGGTTAATGATATTAAGTCTATTAGTTTGATTACATATTGTTCGTTGTATTTTGGCAACTTAGTTGGTAAATTTTTATTTATGTACATTTGGGGTATTTTATTAAATTTTCTGGTATAGGCTTGAAGCTTTTAAGAAAAGTACGATTTTTTCTAAATTATCTGGGTTGAGTTCATTGAGGAGATTTATTGGGTTTGTGTTTTTGAAGATAGATAGTTTTGTAGGGAGGAGTGAAGGGCATGAATTTAATAGGTGGGGTATGCTATTGTCGCCTTGGCAAAAGGGGCAGGGTGAAGTTTGGTTTTGATTAAAGTAGTGCTAGTGTGTATGTTTTGTGTGGCCTAGTCTAAGGCGTATTATTTTAATTTGATCGAGTCTGGTCGATTTGGGATGGAATTTGTTTGTTTGAATTGTCTTTGTTAATGTTTTTATATTGCTTGCAGTGTTCTATGTTTAGTTTATTTCTTGTTAGGAATTCTAGTTTTAAGTGCCTGTTTATGTCTGTTAAGTTGATGTTTGGGGTGTAAATAAGGGGGTTGGAAGAAGGAGTTGGAAGGAGTGTTGGAAGAAGGCCGCAGAAGCGTCTTATGTTGCCCCATATTTTGGATGAAGGATTTTCTGGTTGTATGGTGGATGTAAAGGAGCTGGAAGCTTCGCTTTTTCTTCTTTTTATTTTAAACCTGTACTTGGCGTTTAACCGTCTGTAGTTTATAATGTTTGTAAGGTTGATGTTGCGATTAAGTGCTTTCCAAGCTAATTGCTTTTCTTTTTTAACTGGGCTAGTTTTTTGTTTCACCGGGGGACCTTGTAGGGTTTTGTATTTACTGAGGTTTGTGGGATGGAAATGTTTGCGCTATGTAGTATAATTTTGTTGATTTGTGCGGCTTCTTTATTGACATTTACTGAAGTGGGGAATATTTCGTTATGTTTGTGTGTGAGACTCTCGTATTGCTCCCAGTTGGCTTTTTTTAATATAAAAATGGTTTTAAAAATTTGTTTATCTTGTTTGGAGGGAACAGGAAGATAACTATTGGAAAATGGTCGCTGCCGTGGAGATCATTAAGTATTTCCCACTTGGCGTGTGGGGCTAGAGTTGCTGAGCAAAGTGAAAGGTCGATATGCGTGTATGTATTGTGTGTTGAGAAGTGTGTGGGGGATTTGTCGTTTAGTAAGATTAGCTGCGTGTTGTCAATAAATTGTTGTATTGATTTTCCTCGAGAATTAGTTTTCGGGGAACCCCAGGCAGGGTGCCATCCTTTAAAGTCTCCTAGAATTAGTAAGGGTGTTTGATTATTGTATAAAGTGTCTTCAAACATTTGGTTTGTGACAATTCTGTTTGGGGCAATGTATTTTGTCTTTATGTGCATGTTCTCCTTGGATTTTATGTGTATTGCTAGATCTTCAAGGTCGTTTGGAATGGTGGTGGCTATGTTTGTTAGTAGTATGTAATTGATTGGAGTTGGTATATTGTTAGTGTATTGTATGTGTGTTTCTTGAAGTGTAATGATATGCGGTAAGTATTTTTTATTCAGGATTAGGAGGTTATTATAGTTATTTGTATATCCTTAAATATTCCATTGAATTAATATTAGTGATATATAGATAGTGTAAGAAGTTCTGAGGTTGAACCTTAGAGCAGGGGAGATCTGTGGCTGTTAAACTGATTCGCTGTCAGTGTTAGTGGTATCTTTGTTTTTGTTAGAGGATTTGGCTTTTGTTTTAGTTGGTTTGAAGTAAGTGCAGAGAGGGTTTGACTTATCTTTAGGGAATATTTTTAGTTTAAGGTCCTTTGTGAGTTGAGATCCGTATGCGTATGTTATTTTTGTGGGGTTCATGTTGTCCGTTTCCATGGCTTCGGTGTCGTCTTGGTCGTGTTGGTTGAGTATATAGGTAATACGGGAGCTGGCTCACTAGGTAATAAATCATGTCAATGAAGGGGGTGGGGGTGACCCTAATTAGTCACGCATGGTTGCGCGCAGGTGTTTTAATGACCTAATTAGCATGATTAGAAAAGGGGTTGGTGGTGGTGGCGACCCTAATTAGTCACTTAATGAGGTTAGAAAGGGGTGTGTAGGAGTGTGTGAGAGGGGTGTTTTGATATGTCTTGTTTTGTCTTGTCTTTTTCTCACCCTAAAGGTGTGTGTGTGATAGGGGTGCAAATGACATGTGTAGGATTTGGTGGTTGTTTAGAGTGATCTGTGTAGGAGTGTAAGAGGGGTGTTTTGTCATGCGTATGAATTTGTGATTCCTTGTGTGTGAGGGGTGCAAATGTCATGTAGGAGTGCAATGGTTGCATACAGGTCACTTAAAGTATGTTGCTTCTAACTTGTATTAAGTTAAGGGGAGGGTAATCTTAAATGTTTCAATTCTGTAGTGGAGGTGGTGGTTCCTAACAGAATATACACAAAAACAAATGAGTTCGTTTATTTAGTTAAATACGTTTTTATTTAGAGAAGGGTGTTTTAATATGTCTTGTTTTGTCTTGGAGGGGTGTTTTGTCATGCGTATGAATTTGTAAAACTATATTTAGGCGGAGGGGAAGTTGTTTTGTTATGCGTGGGCGTTTTGTTGATTCAATTAGGGTTGTAGTTGACATCAGTTAGTGTTACCTGTCTGCGGTCGTGTGGTCAAAAGGTGTTGGTTTGAGGGATATTAGACCGCATACTTTGTAGTGTGAAACAAGCGTGAGTTCGGTAACCTCTTTAGCGAGCATTAGATGGGAAAGTGAGCGTAGGAGTGTAAGAGGGGTGTTGGTGGTGGTGGTTCCTAACAAAAACGTTGTTTTGTTATGCGTGGGCGTTTTGTTTGGTTTGAGGGATATTAGACCGCATACTTTGTGGTGTGAAACAAGCGTGAGTTCGGTAACCTCCGAGCATTAGATGGGAAAGTGAGCGTAGGAGTGTAAGAGGGGTGGTGGTGGTTCTTAACAAAAACGTTGTTTTGTTATGCGTGGGCGTTTTGTTGATTCAATTAGGGATAGTTTTAATAGGGTAGATTCAATTAGGGTTGTAGGTTACATCTGTTAGTGTAACCTGTATAGGGTCTTGTGGTCAAAATGGTGGTGGTGGTTGTGGTTCCTAACAGAATATACACAAAAACAAATGAGATCGTTTGTTTAGTCAAATACGTTTTTATTTAATCATATTCGTGTTAAATTAGTTAACATTGAGTCTTTTAAATAAATGAATGTATCTTTCCATCAATTTTAAGGCGTCTTCTTCTTTCTTTTCAACATGCATTCACCTGCAAGTGTCAGGTCCAACTTTACAATCATCATTTGCCCATGCACAGGATCATAGGTGTTCTCCATACTTTGAATGAATTACTGGGGTGGCTTCTTCATCTTTAATAAATGTATGAAATGATTTCAATTTCGTAGCATGTTCCTTGAAGATCTCACTCCCATGCTCCCTTAAGAACTCTTCAATTTTTGAGGAAATCATTTTTTCTCTCAACGAAGTAGTCTGAATGTTTATCTTCAACTGAAGTTTGGTAGAGATAAATCGTTGTATTATACTTAGAAATCAGATGTTAAAAAATGCAACAGCTGATGATAGACCCACCCTCGAAAACAAATTCAAAACAATAGAAAATTTTTTTTTTTGGTTTTCTCTTTATTTTAGAATTTCAATATATGATGAAATTAATTTTCTAACTCTATATTGTTGAATTACAAAATGAAAACAAGCACAAGTTTCTATATTATCATTAGAAAATGTACATAAATTTAAATGTTCTCCAAATGTTGTTTTTATAAACTCCTTTACGTCAGTACCCATGAACATGTTCCTTGTCTCCAGTAGTAATTTCAAGTCCTCTTTTGAAATCTTATTTCCAAATGTATTAATAAAAAACTTAATTTTATTTATTAAAGAAGAATAAGTCGGTAAATTTATCAATAAAGTTTCCCAATTATTAATATTAAATGATATTGCATCATATCTATTTTTAAGATTAAATATTAAGAATAAAAATTCTGTTCCACTCCTCCTACTTAATGATGACCATTATAAAATTATAATTATCAACAACTTTTATATTAAGTACAATTAAATGTACGCATACCCATATAACAACAGTTCCCAATATCGATATATGATGGCCTACAATCTTACTTTGCCTTTGACTTCCGGTTTCTTATATTCTTCTTCTCACTTTGACACAGTGTGGAATGGATTTACTTAAGCCAATCCCATGGGATGGTGGTTTGATTCTTGGGGAGGGGGTTTGATCCTTGGATATAAAGTACCTGCTCGATTCTACGTTCTGACTTTTCCTGGTTGATGAGATTACAAAACCTAAAACAGTACAAAATTAGAATCGAAAGACAAAAGATGACTGAAATCAACAAGCAAATTAACCACTTTGACTTTAAAATAAATGAAGATTTGTTGGTTGAGATAGGAATCTTCAAGGAAATTTTAAAGGTTTCCAAAGAGACGCGGCGATAATTCGGTAGTATCTATTATGATACTATAGAAGAGTTGGACATCATGAAATGGCGCTTGGTGGATTTGCAGAGCGAAAACAATATCGATTCCCATCTCTTTGATAATGAGAACGTGGAAAATCGAATCACCGAGCTGATGATGGAGACAACCAAGTTTCAACAGCAAATTGATCTTCACGATGCGGAAATCGAAAATAATCCGCTGTCACGACTGCTCCTGGAAGTTAAGGAGATGATTTTTCGTATAAGGGATTCAATATCAGACTTAGAATGTCTTAAATTTAATGGTGAGGCAGACCAATGTGAGTTGGTCAGCGCTATATCTCGCGAGGACGACCCCATCTTAATATTTAATCTTAAAAATAGATATGATGCAATATCATTTAATATTAATAATTGGGAAACTTTATTGATAAATTTAAAAAATTGTAAGATATATTATGAATATTATTTGAATGTGATTAATGAATAATTTTCTAAAATAAATAATTTTGAAAATATACAAATAAGAATTATGTATTATTCATGGGATACTATCACAAAAACATTATTATCTCTGTTGGCTTAATAATTTTTAACAATTAAGAATAAAATGAACTCCAAAACCAGTTTTTGAAATTTTTTAATATTGATTAGAAGAAAAGAGACAGAAATATATTGTGCATTACAGATACCTTGAGAGTCAGTTCTATGAGGTTGTAAACCAGTGTCTGAATGGTATGGAGTTGGCAGCCATTTGTTAAAAAATTGGTATTCACCAGCGGGAATCTGTGAAATCTATAAATTTGAAAATTAAACTGCAAATACTAAGCTCTTCTCCAGGGGTTGTAGATGGTAAATTGAATTGTAGGTAAATCTAGTCTTTTCAGAGTCTGATGTCTTTTACTATATTCTGCTAGTTACATGTTATGACTTAATATCAGGGATTTCGGGTGCTCAATAATCCCATAAAATAATAAAAGTTTAACAACCTACTGTTAGGAAAAGATCAGAAATATAACGAAAATAAAGTAGAGGATGCCATTAAAGAGGGAGGTCAGAACCAGTTTAAAAATTGTGTACATTGCTTAGAAAGGAAAAGAGAAAATCAAAAGAAATGTACAGTTTAGGTAGCTAGGGCAGCCATTGGAAAAGTCAAATCTGTTACAGTGGTGGGTGTGGCTAGGGGTTGAAGCACACAATACAATTCTAAACCTGTTTACATGATGGATAAAAGGATATTAGTTAGAGAAGGATGTAAGTATCTTAAATATGAATTACAAGTACCCATCTATGACAAACCATCATTATTAAATATGAGGAACATATATTTCACCGGTGGGGAATTAGAGGGATCCAAAAGATCAATTTTATGAGAGAAGACTAATACTGTTTGTAGTAAATTAAATAGGCACTTGAAAACATATTACTCAATTAGTTAGAGAATATCAAACAACTAGATTTATCAAGCATTTTGATGGAAAAATCAAAGTATTGAATTAATATATATTTTTTTTATTATCCAAATAGAAGAAATTTTCGTTTTAGGTCAAGGGATAATATTCAATGAATTTTTCCATTACCTTGACCTTTGCGCCTGCATCAAGGTATTTTAGCAATCCTTTGTAACAACTATTTGTGTTGTTGGTAACATTTATAAATTGTTCGCAAATAAAAATACTTTCCTAATTATATATTTTATGACCTCTTTTATGAAGGGATAATATTCCATGAATTTTTTTCCAATACCTTGACCTTTGCACCTGCGTCGAGGCATTGAAGCAAATCCTTTGTAATATAACTTTTTGTGTTGTTGGTAACAGTTATAAATGGTTTTCAAGTAAAAAATACTTTCTTAATTATATTTTTATGATCATTTTTTATGACATTTGCGCCTGCGTCGAGGCATTTTAGCAATCCTTTACACCACCACTTATGTTTATTGTAGGTAACCAACTTGACTCTGGGGTTATGGTTCGGTTAGCAATGGGTGGTTTGCTTAATGGGATTTAAATTATCGGTGACAAATTTATAAGTGAAAGTCACAGACATTTTTGGACAAAGGATAAAATTGGTCATTTAGGTGTGGGTATACACATTTGGTATGGTGATAGAAAATGGGATAATCACAGTGTTTTTTGTTTTTTACTGTATTACGCCGGAGCGATTTCAATTACTTTCCCAATTGTAGTTAGTTTTAAATCGTTTTTTGACATTCATATATTTTGTTCTTTCTAGACATTTTATTGTAGCTAATAACTATAGGTATGTGATGTAAGGCTAGCAATGGTAGTTAAGATTACATTTATTTTACCTACATAAGATGAAAGAATATGAAAAATGGAAATGTTTTATTTTAACAATATACTAGTTAAAGTGGATGATATTATTATATATTCTTAATATCTGTAACTATGAATCAAAATTGTTTATCAAAGCAGCTTCTACACAGCTCTTAGACAACTTGTAAACAATTTATATCTTAATTAGTTTTACAATCACAGGATACATCTTCCCCCAACATAATCGGACATGTTCCTCTAAGATTTATATATCAATCTTGAGCTATTTTGGCTTTGCATTTTTTCTTACGTGTAAGTTTTTACTTCACATTGAAAGTCGTCTAATGATCAAGATTTTTTGATCATTCTTAACAAAAGACTATAAAAGCTCGTAGACGTTAATAGCAACTAGTAACCAGCTAATAATAAATAGTAAACATCAAGTAAACAGATATTAAAGATATATAAACCAGATACTAAACAGCTAGTAAACAACTTGTATACATCATTTAAACAACTTGTATACATCTACTAATCATATAGAAACCAGATACTAAACAGCTAGTAAACAACTTGTATACATCTAGTAAACAACTTGTATACATCTACTAAACATATAGAAACCAGATACTAAACAACTTGCATACATCTACTAAATATATTGTAACCAGAACTAAACAACTTGTATACATCTACTAAATATATAGTAACCAGATACTAAACAGCTAGTAAACAACTTGTATACATCTAGTAAACAACTTGTATACATCTATTAAACATATAGAAACCAGATACTAAACAAATTGTATACATCTACTAAATATATAGTAACCAGATACTAATCAACTTGTATACATCTACTAAATATATAGTAGCCAGATACTAAACAGCTAGTAAACAACTTGTATATATCTAGTAAACAACTTGTATACATCTATTAAACATATAGAAACCAGATACTAAACAACTTGTATACATCTACTAAATATATAGTAACCAGCTAATCAGTATTGTAATTAAAGAGCTTATTAAACTTATTCAGAATCTTAGACAATGATGCCTTACTCATACAAATAGTATACAAATAGAATAGAATTAGAAAACTAGAACTAGAAAAATAGTTGACAACAAAAACCGAAATTACCAGGTCCCAACACCTCCATCATAAACTTGAATCAGAAATTAATTGATAGGCGCTCCTATGCTAGCTAATGATGCCTTCGAAATATGTTACAATATTATTATGATATGGAACAAATGAATGCTTTAATAATAATTCAACATCTGAGAAAGATTACATTGTGAGAACTATTTTACATCTGTCTACGGGAACCAAGCGAAAATCTGCGCTTGGAACGAAGATTAATAAGCGACAGGGATGGAGTAAGAAAATTAATTAAATACAAATATACATAAAATATAATTAATTATGAATTTAATGAAATATGTTTACAATAATAAAATATATAAAGAAATATTGAATGATCCTACAAATTTTGTATCTGACTGTAATTAAAACTTAAGGTACAAATGAAGGGGAAGTATTTTATTCAATGTCCTTTGGTCTTGGGCATGTGACTTTGATGACGGTCAGGTAATGATAGTTCACTGCAATGGCTAACACATCTTAGAAACTTTAACTTGTGTACTTTGATAGTTCTTAATAAGAGACTATAGCGACTCATAATACTTGTTAACTTTTAGTTACCGTCTAAAACCAAGTACTTTACAGATACTATACAGATAGTAACCATCCAAAATCAAGTACTGTACAGGTACTATACAAAAGTAACCATCCAAAAGACTAAAAAGAAAGTAACCATCAAAATACTGCAGGGTAACAACTAAATACAACGAGTCCAACGTGTCAAGTCTATGTCGGTATGGCTACTACCCTAAAAAATTGTATATCTCTGGATAATCTTCAAAGTCAATACCTATTAAATTACCTTTTAAACTGGATGGAGCAGTGGAGACGAAATTTCTACGGGATCCCCACTTAAAATTTTTCTGTACCATTAAAAAATTTGTTGGGATTGGCTGAGGATTATAAAAAGTTTTGTTAAATTGTAAACATGAACTAGTGTTGTGCTAACTAAGAATCTTGGTGATGTGTTTGAACAAACCAGAAATGAACAAATTTTTAAGTTGGAAATTACGAATAAAATCTTGAAAATTCCCCATGTAACTCTGAGCGCTTTTGCAAAAATTAAGATGTACGATATTATTAAAAGTGGTGTAAACCTACCAATCGCATTCCGGAGTTGGGATTCATATGTTAACCCCAAATTGGGGTATGGAGGTCAACAAAGCTGGAATGTGAAATTGTCGGCTAACCGCGAAAAACCAAGATTTGCCATAATTGGATTTACACTAAATGGAGAACTTATCACAAATAACTTATCAAACTTGAAAGTTCACTTGAATTCTGAGTCATATCCATATGATAATCTGAGAATCAGTATGCTCACCTATATGAAATGTATACAAGGTTTCAATCTAGTTACTATAATCGTGAATCACAAGCATTTTTGACCCAAAATGAATTTAAATTGAAGGCCCCTATTATTGTGGTTGATCTTTCATATCAAAACGAATCAGTGAAAACTGGTCCTATTGATGTGAGAATTTCAATAGAACTGAAGACACCAAGTCATGAAAATACCCAAACTTACTGTCTCCTCATACATGACCGTTTAGTTGAATATAACCCATTAAACGGACTAGTACAACGAATTGTTTAACATTAGAAAAATGTTGAATGATACTGTTTCGATTGATGTTCAAGGTTTCTTTGATAATAATAATAATTTTATTTTAAAGGAAATTGGAATTGTATTCGAAAAAGATCCAAACTTGAATAATAGTATTTTAATAGAACCACCATATGATTTTACTTTGCTAAATACAAAATCTCGAAAGACTGCAATTTGGTTAACCAATACACATCACAAAATTTTTTGGAACGATGGAGAAAATAGTTTTCCACAAACTCGAAAGTATCTAAGGACAATTACAAGCGGAAAACTAATTATTTGTAAAGGTGTGGAAAAGAAACGATTTCTACAGACGTTTTTTGGGAGTCGTCAGCTCATTAATGTCCAGGAAATGGGCTGTCCGTCATTAAACAGGTTTAAAGGAAACCGGTTTCCCTATTGTGAAACACACCTTAAGGGTGGGGTTTGTGCTCTAAACAATGCATACATTATTTTTACATTTTTTAAAAGTAGCTCCAAAACAATAAAATAATTTTTATACATCATTTTAAAGTTGAGACTAGACGTGTAAGGACCTACAAGAAAATAAAATTAACCAAATTAAGTTTCATGAGGAAATTGACCAATTTATTGAACAATTTAAAGGAGAGATAATTGGTCAGCATTTTCAATACCTTCTAAACACAAAAAACTATGTTCATGAATCGAGGTGGACATGATCTCAAAACTACGAATTATGGTGAACACTTTACATTTTGTAATCCAGAAATGACGTCGGAAACGCGCGCCTGCTTCTTCTATGCAAATCGCCGGAATCAAAGCAGAAAATTAATTTCTATATATAACAAAAATGTTCGCAATACCAAAATAAATGAATAAATGTATTATTATGCTACAAAATAAACTTCTGACTTTTTATTTCGAGTTAAAATTACAGGTACGGAGAATGGAAAATATTTCCTTGACTGAGATATGTCGGCTACTTGCGAGTTGTTGCGCGGTCGTGATTTCAACCCCTATTATGGGAACGTCGTATGAGCTCGTATGAGGTCGTTGGCGTGAGGCCCATGATCTTGTCAATGAGCGTGCGCCTTCAGACTTCTGCATGTGTCCCTTTTATTTCGGTCAGGTAATAGACAGGTGCGCATGTTTGGGTAGCTCTTGCTTGAATCCTTTTTATGATATGTTTATGAACCGTTTGTAGAAAGGAGAGATCTTGAAAAAATTTATCAGTTAAACATTCTGGGGCAAAAAAAAAGTGTGTTTGAAAATATTCGACATCTGAGAATCATTAACTTGTGGGATTTATTTTATTGGGGTTCTTTTGATTTCTAAATTAGTTTTACAATCACAGGAAACGTTATTCCCAAACATGATCGGACATGTCCCTCTAAGGCAACCAGCTTTAGATGTTTTGGGTTTGCTACCTTTCTCACGTGCACAGCAACACCTGCTGAATATTAATTGCTGATAATGAGGAAAAGGATACATGATCAATATTGTCACATGGGGATGTGGGGAAAGTGTGCGACCTTTCTCCCGTGTACAGCAACACCTGCTGAATATTAATTGCTGATAATGGGGCAAAAAGGTCACGTGATCAGTATTGTCACATGGTGGTGTGGGGTTGGGGGCAATTTAGTGTACTCTTTATGGATATGATCGTGACATTTTTATGACATCTAAACCCCTTAAAATCAGATAATTTATGGATTATGCTAATTGTCCCAGAACCCGCATACATTAATGAAGAGGCGGGCGCCATTAATATGTTAATTAGTGAGAGGCGGGGGTCATTAATATGCTAATTAGTAAGGGGGTGGGGGCCATTAATATGCTAATTGTCCCAGAATCCGCGTTTCCCTACTACTTATATATACTATTAACACTGAAGATTTTTATAAAGATATTCAGAATGATGTTGAGATGAAGTTTGATACATCAGATTATTCTGATGAATTACTTAATCTTTATAATTTTCCTAAAGCCAATAAAAAAAGGTTGGGTTTTTTTAAAGATGAACTCAATAGAAGACCTATGACTGAATTTGTTAATTTGAGATCGAAAAAAAAAAGATCTAATAGTAATGACAGCTCTGAAAAAACAGTGAAAAAATCAAAGGGTGTTAAAAGAAGTGCAATAGATCAATTAACTTTTAATAGTTTTAAAAAATGTTTGTTTTCGGAAGAGGAAGTGGTAGGCTCTATGTCAATGATTAGATCTAAAAATCATCTTTTATCAACAATTAAATGTAAAAAAGTAGTTCTCAGTCATAAAGACACAAAGGTGCTTATACAAGACAATAAAATTAATACACTACAATATGGACATTATATATATGTATATGATGGACGTTGATGCACTACGAGCAGTACAAACAAGTGGCCCAACGACACCAAGCACGTGCTTGTTACGCGCGGGGCCCTTTTATCAATTTGGGCAAAAAATACGAGTTCGCGAGGAAGATACAAAAAACAAATAGGGACGGGACACAAACGAAAATAAAAGAAGCATCTAAGAATGAAGCAAATGAGTTAAAATATTAGTTTTTAATACCGGGATAGAAGTTGAAGTGCAAATTAAATGATAAAGGTTGTTATAATTATTACATAGAACGCGAAAGGGCTCGTGCAGAAAAAAATTAGATGTACATCGTGGCAAATTTAGGGGATAATAATTTCGTGTTAGTCTAACAGGAACATTGAAAGTTAGGCGGTTTACAAGTTCTACAGAATCAATATCACCTCTTATAAGATTTTGCATAAAAATAGTACCAAGCATTGTTCTACGATTTGCAAGGGTAGGTAAATTAAGCAATAGTAATCTACTCTGATAGGAAGGTAGCCTTATGTTTTGATCCCAGTTCAAACTACGAAGGGCAAAAAGAAGAAATTTTTTTGTACCGACTCAATACGGTCAATATGCACTTGGTATTGTGGACTCCAAACCGAAGAACAATATTCCAAAATAGGACGGACAAGGGAGGTAAATAATAATTTGGTTGTATAAGAGTCATCAAATTCTTTTGACCAACGCTTTATAAACCCAAGAACACTCATGGCCTTGCTGACAGTGGACATTATGTGGCAGTCAAATTTAAGTTTTGGGTCCAGAAGAACGCCTAAGTCATTAACTGAATATATACGGTCGAGTGGCGTATTTTGAAGAGAGTAACTAACAAAAGTAGGAGTTCCTCTATGAAAAGTCATAACGTTGCATTTAAGGCAGTTCAAATTTAAAAGGTTATACTCACACCATCCCTGAAAACAATCAATATCTGACTGTAAGTTGAAACCCGACGCTATATCATTATGTGATAAACAAAGCTTAACATCATCAGCATACAAGTAGTAGGGAAACGCGGGTTCTGGGACAATTAGCATATTAATGGCCCCCGGCCCCCCCTCCCCCCCTCATTAACGTATGCGGGTTCTGGGACAATTAGCATAATCCAATAAATTAACTGATTTTAATGGGCTTTGAAGTCATAAAAATGTCGCGATCATGTCTATAAAGAGTATACTTAATTGCCCCCATCGCCCCCACATCCCCATGTGACAATATTGATCATGTATCCTTCCCCTCATTATGTGCAATTAATAGTCAGGTGAGAAAGGTGCACGTGAGAAAGGTCGCACAACCATAGTATCCAAAGGTTGTTATCTTAGAGGAACATATCCGATCATGTTGGGGAAAGGTGTGATCACGTACCCTTTTGCCTCATTATCACAGGTGTTGCTGTGCACGTGTGAAAGGTCGCACACCCAAAGTATTCAAAGATGGTTATCTTAGAGGAACATGTCCGATCATGTTGGGGAATAATGTTTCCTATGATTGTAAAACTAATTTAGAAATCAAAAGAACCCCAATAAAATAAATCTCACAAGTTAATGATTCTCAGATGTGGAATATTTTCAAATACACATTTTTGTTTCCGCCCCAGAACGTTTAACTGGTAAATTGTCTAAGATTCTCTCCTTTCCACAAATGGGTCATAAACATGTCATAAAAGGGATTCAAGCAAGAGCTACCCGAACATGCGCACCTGTCAATTACCTGACCGCAATAAAAGGGACACATGCACAACCCAGAAGGCGCACGCTCATTGACAAGATCATGGGCCTCACGCCAACGACCTCATACGAGCTCATACGACGTTCCCATAATAGGGGTTGAAATCACGACCGCGCAACAACTCGCAAGTAGCCGACATATCTCAGTCAAGGAAATATTTTCCATTCTCCGTACCTGTAATTTTAACTCGAAATAAAAAGTCAGAAGTTTATTTTGTAGCATAATAATACATTTATTCATTTATTTTGGTATTGCGAACATTTTTGTTATATATAGAAATTAATTTTCTGCTTTGATTCCGGCGATTTGCATAGAAGAAGCAGGCGCGCGTTTCCGACGTCATTTCTGGATTACAAAATGTAAAGTGTTCACCATAATTCGTAGTTTTGAGATCATGTCCACCTCGGTTCATGAACATAGTTTTTGTGTTTAGAAGGTATTGAAAATGCTGACCAATTATATTTCCTTTAAATTGTTCAATAAATTGGTCAATTTCCTCATGAAATTTCATTTTGATAGTTTTATTTTCTTGCAGGTCTTTACACGTCTAGTCTCAACTTTAAAATGATGTATAAAAATTATTTTATTGTTTTGGAGCTACTTTTAAAAAATGTCAAAATAATGTATGCATTGTTTAGAGCACAAACCCCGCCCTTAAGGTGTGTTTCACAATAGGGAAACCGGTTTCCTTTAAACCTGTTTAATGACGGACAGCCCATTTCCTCGATATTAATGAGCTGACGACTCCCAAAAAACTTCTGTAGAAATCGTTTCTTTTCCACACCTTTACAAATAATTTGTTTTCCGCTTGTAATTGTCCTTAGATACTTTCGAGTTTGTGGAAAACTGTTCTCTCCATCGTTCCAAAAAATTTTGTGATGTGTATTGGTTAACCAAATTGCAGTCTTTCGAGATTTTGTATTTAGCAAAGTAAAATCATATGGTGGTTCTATTAAAAAACTATTATTCAAGTTTGGATCTTTTTCGAATACAATTCCAATTTCCTTTAGAATAAAATTATTATTGTTATCAAAGAAACCTTGAACATCAATCGAAACAGTATCTTTCAACATTTTTCTAATGTTAAACAACTCGTTGTACTAGTCCGTTTAGTGGGTTATATTCAACTAAACGGTCTTGTATGAGGAGACAGTAAGCTTGGGTATTTTCATGACTTGGTGTCTTTAGTTCTATTGAAATTCTCACATCAATAGGACCAATTTTTACTGATTCATTTTGATATGAAAGATCAACCACAATAATAGGGGTCTCCAATTTAAATTCATTTGGGGTCAAAAATGGTTGGGATTCACGATTATAGTAACTAGATTAAAATCTTGTATACATTTCATATAGGTGAGCATACTAATTCTTACTAAAATCAACATTCAGATTATCATATGGATATGACTCAGAATTCAAGTGAACTTTCAAGTTTGATAAGTTATTTGTGATAAGTTCTCCATTTAGTGTAAATCCAATTATGGCAAATCTTGGTTTTTCGCGGTTAGCCGACAATTTCACATTCCAGCTGTGTTGACTTCCATACCCCAATTTGGGGTTAACATATGAATCCCAACTCCGGAATGCGATTGGTAGGTTTACACCACTTTTAATAATATCGTACATCTTAATTTTTTGCAAAATCGCTCAGAGTTACATGGGGAATTTTACAGATTTTATTCGTAATTTTCAACTTAAAAGTTTGTTCATTTCTGGTTTGTTCAAACACATCACCAAAATTCTTAGTTAGCATCAACACTAGTTCATGCTTGCAATTTAACAAAACTTTTTTATAATCCTCAGCCAATCCCAACAAATTTTTTAATGGTACAGAAAAATTTTAATTGGGGATCCCGTAGAAATTTCGTCTCCACTGCTCCATCCGGAATTTAATAGATTTTGACTTTGAAGATTATCCAGAGATATAAAATATTTTAGGGTAGTACTCATATTGATGGACATGGACTTGACACATTAGACACTTTGTGTTTAGTTGTTATCTAGCAGTATTTTGATGCTTACTTTCTCTTTAGTCTTGTTTTTGGGATGGTTACTTTGTGTATGGTACCTGTAAAGTACTTGCTTTTGGATGATTACTTTTTGTATAGTATCTGTAAAGTACTTGGTTTTAGATGGTAACTAACTGTTAACAAGTGTTATGAGTTGTTATAGTTTCTGGTTAAGAATTATCAAAGCATACAAACCAACTTACCATGAACTATAATTACCTGACCATCATTAAAGTCACATGCCCAAGACCTAAGGAGCAGGCCGTCTGATAAGTTCATACATCTCATGACCATTGATAAGGGATGATGTTCCGACCGTGCACCAACTCGGAAGTAGCCGACGTACCTCATTGAACAAAATACTTTCCCTTCATCCGTACTTGTAGTTTTAATTACAGTCAGAAAGAAATTTTGTAGGATCATTTAATTTTATTTTATTTAATTTATTATTGTAAACATATTTCATTTAATTCATAATTAAATATATATTATATATATTTTTATATAATTAATTTTCTGACTCCTCCTTCTGTAAAAAACGCATATTTTCGCTTGCTTCCCATAGATAGATGTAAAATAATTCTTAAAATTTAATGTTTCTCAGATGTTGGATTATTCTTAAACCATTCATTTGTTCAGTCAGAAACAAATTTTATAGGATTATTTAATATTATTTTATTATTGTAAACATATTTCATTTAATTCACAACTAAATATATATTATATGTATTTTAAATATTTAATTTTCTGACTCCTCCCTCTGTAAGAAATAAATGGGTTGTTAACCTTCGTTCCAAACGCATATTTTCGCTTGGTTCCCATAGATAGATGTAAAATAATTCTTACAATTTAATGTTTCTCAGATGTTGGATTATTCTTAAACCATTCATTTGTTCAGTCAGAAACAAATTTTATAGGATTATTTAATATTATTTTATTATTGTAAACATATTTCATTTAATTCACAACTAAATATATATTATATGTATATTAAATAATTAATTTTCTGACTCCTCCCTCTGTAAGAAATAAATGGGTTGTTAACCTTCGTTCCAAACGCATATTTTCGCTTGGTTCCCATAGATAGATGTAAAATAATTCTTACAATTTAATGTTTCTCAGATGTTGGATTATTCTTAAACCATTCATTTGTTCAGTCAGAAACAAATTTTATAGGATTATTTAATATTACCTGGTCCAAGGAACTTGTGAGATGGTTCCGAGGACGCCTAGCTGGGGGCGACCAAGCGGGTCGCAGGTTGCGGATAGCGAACGGCCTGTAAGGCCAGCTGTGAATAGCAGTAGGCTAGGTCAAACGGATTCCGCCAGACCGAAACCTCTGCAATAAACAGCCCCATTCATTTGTTCAGTCAGAAACAAATGTTATAGGATCATTTAATATTATTTTATTATTGTAAACATATTTAATTTAATTCATAATTAAATATATATTATATATATTTTTATATAATTAATTTTCTGACTCCTCCCTCTGTAAGAAATATATGGGTTGTTAACCTTCGGTCCAAACGCATATTTTCGGTTGGTTCCCATAGATAGATGTAAAATTGTTCTCACAGTTTAATATTTCTCAGATGTTGAATTATTTTTAAAGCATTCATTTGTTCCATCCCATAATAATATTGTAATATATTTCGAAAGTCTCGTTAGTTAGCATAGGAGCGTCTTTCAATTTAATTTCTGATTCAAGTTTATGATAGAGGTTTTGGGACCTGGTAATATCAGTTCTTGTTGTCAACTATTTTTCTAGTTCTAGTTTTCTAATTCTATTCTATTTGTATACTATTTGTATGAGTAAGGTATCATTGTCTAAGATTCTGAACAAGTTTAATAAGCTCTTTAATTACAATACTGATTAGCTGGTTACTATATATTTAGTAGATGTATACAAGTTGTTTAGTATCTGGTTTCTATATGTTTAATAGATGTATACAAGTTGTTTACTAGATGTATACAAGTGGTTTACTAGCTGTTTAGTATCTGGCTACTATATATTTAGTAGATGTATACAAGTTGTTTAGTATCTGGTTACTATATATTTAGTAGATGTATACAAGTTGTTTAGTATCTGGTTTCTATATGTTTAATAGATGTATACAAGTTGTTTACTAGATGTATACAAGTTGTTTACTAGCTGCTTAGTATCTGGTTACTATATATTTAGTAGATGTATACAAGTTGTTTAGTATCTGGTTACAATATATTTAGTAGATGTATGCAAGTTGTTTAGTATCTGGTTTCTATATGTTTAGTAGATGTATACAAGTTGTTTACTAGATGTATACAAGTTGTTTACTAGCTGTTTAGTATCTGGTTTCTATATGATTAGTAGATGTATACAAGTTGTTTAATAGATGTATACAAGTTGTTTAATAGCTGTTTAGTATCTGGTTTATATATCTTTAATATCTGTTTACTTGATGTTTACTATTTATTATTAGCTGGTTACTAGTTGCTATTAACGTCTACGAGCTTTTATAGTCTTTTGTTAAGAATGAACAAAATAATCTTGATCACTAGACGACTTTCAATGTGAAGTAAAAACTTACACTCTGATTTTTAATGTGTTTGCTATGAAGAAAGAAGAAAGAATGCAAAGCCAAATTATCTCAAGATTGATATATAAATCTTAGAGGAACATGTCCGATTATGTTGGGGGAAGATGTATCCTGTGATTGTAAAACTAATTAAGAAATAAATTGTTCACAAGTTGTCTAAAAGCTGTGTAGAAGCTGTTTTGATAAACAATTTTGATTCATAATGACAGATATTAAGAATATATAATAATATCATCCACTTTAACTAGTATATTGTTATAATAAAACATTTCCATTTTTCATGTTCTTTCATCTTATGTAGGTATAATAAATGTAATCTTAACTACGATAGCTAGCCTTACATCCCATAACTATAGTTATTAGCTACAATAAAATGTCTAGAAAGAACAAAATATATGAATGTCAAAAAACGATTTAAAACTAACTATATTTGGGAAAGTAATTGAAATCGCTCCGGCGTAATACAATAAAAAACAAAAAACACTGTGATTATCCCATTTTCTATCACCATAACAAATGAGTATACTCACACCTAAATGACCAATTGTATCCTTTGTCCAAAATGTCTGTGACTTTCACTTATAAATTTGTCACCGATAATTTAAATCCCATTAAGCAAACCACCCATTGCTAACCGTGCCATAACCCCAGAGTCAAGTTGGTTACCTACAATAAACACAGGTTATGGTGTAAAGGATTGCTAAAATGCCTCGACGCAGGCGCAAAGGTCAAGGCAATGGAAAAAATTCATGGAATATTATCCCTTCATAAAAAAGGTCATAAAAAATATAATAAGGAAAGTATTTTTTATTTGCGAACCATTTATAACTGTTACCAACAACACAAATAGTTATGTTACAAGGGTTCCGAAAATGCCTCGACGAAGGCACGTTGGGACCTGGTAATATCTGTTTTTTGTACTTTTTATATATTTCCTTTATTTAGGCTCCTCCGCCTCTCTCTCAGCCGCCTGCTGTCTCCGCTCCTCGGTCGGGAATAAGCCCATACCTGGGCGGACGCTCCTCCGCCTGGTGACGGGAAAGCTCGGGAACAATGGGTTCCGGAACAGGCCTTTGTACACTGCGGTGTACCAGTCCGCCTCTTCCTTTATCCTCTCGTGGGTCGCCATCCATGCTTCATAGTTTAGCATGTTTTGCTCCTGGCGATCTACCAGCGCGAGCAACCTATCCTCGTTTACCGGACGATTCGATAGAACCCTCCGGAGCTGAAACGCAGTGGTCCTCAACGCGTCTAATAGTGGGAGTTCCTCCCAATACTGATGCTCTGCTTCTTCCTGCAGCGCTTCCACCTCTTGGCGTGCCCATTCTTCTGTCGGGTAGGGCTCTCCTTTCGCGGCCCACTCGCGCCTTTGCTCGCTCAGGCGAGCGCGCATTTCAGTGATGTCGCTAGGAATTTCGGTCATCTTTCTGCTGTGATGTCTTCTGGTGTTCTGCCTGGGTTATCAAGCAGCAAACAGCTCTTTAAATACTGTTAGTGCTGGCAAGCAATTTATGACTAACCCTTGTATTAGTTTTGAGAGTGTTATTCCACTTAAATTTAAAATTTTGTTTTTCCAATCTTCCAAGGATTTTTTATTGTTTGTGCTTACTTTTGCACCTTCGCTGTGGACTTTTTCGGAACCCTTGTAACATAACTATTTGTGTTGTTGGTAACAGTTATAAATGGTTCGCAAATAAAAAATACTTTCCTTATTATATTTTTTATGACCTTTTTTATGAAGGGATAATATTCCATGAATTTTTTCCATTACCTTAATCTTTGCGCCTGCGTCGAGGCATTTTAGCAATCCTTTACACCATAACCTGTGTTTATTGTAGGTAACCAACTTGACTCTGGGGTTATGGCACGGTTAGCAATGGGTGGTTTGCTTAATGGGATTTAAATTATCGGTGACAAATTTATAAGTGAAAGTCACAGACATTTTGGACAAAGGATATGGTTTTTTTGTTTTTACTGTATTACGGCGGAGCGATTTCAATTACTTCTATTTGTGTTGTTGGTAACAGTTATAAATGGTTCGCAAATAAAAAATACTTTCCTTATTATATTTTTTATGACCTTTTTTATGAAGGGATAATATTCCATGAATTTTTTCCATTACCTTAACCTTTGCGCCTGCGTCGAGGCATTTTAGCAATCCTTTACACCATAACCTGTGTTTATTGTAGGTAACCAACTTGACTCTGGGGTTATGGCACGGTTAGCAATGGGTGGTTTGCTTAATGGGATTTAAATTATCGGTGACAAATTTATAAGTGAAAGTCACAGACATTTTGGACAAAGGATACAATTGGTCTTTTAGGTGTGAGTATACTCATTTGTTATGGTGATAGAAAATGGGATAATCACAGTGTTTTTTGTTTTTTATTGTATTACGCCGGAGCGATTTCAATTACTTTCCCAAATATAGTTAGTTTTAAATCGTTTTTTGACATTCATATATTTTGTTCTTTCTAGACATTTTATTGTAGCTAATAACTATAGTTATGGGATGTAAGGCTAGCTATCGTAGTTAAGATTACATTTATTATACCTACATAAGATGAAAGAACATGAAAAATGGAAATGTTTTATTATAACAATATACTAGTTAAAGTGGATGATATTATTATATATTCTTAATATCTGTCATTATGAATCAAAATTGTTTATCAAAACAGCTTCTACACAGCTTTTAGACAACTTGTGAACAATTTATTTCTTAATTAGTTTTACAATCACAGGATACATCTTCCCCCAACATAATCGGACATGTTCCTCTAAGATTTATATATCAATCTTGAGATAATTTGGCTTTGCATTCTTTCTTCTTTCTTCATAGCAAACACATTAATAATCAGAGTGTAAGCTTTTACTTCACATTGAAAGTCGTCTAGTGATCAAGATTATTTTGTTCATTCTTAACAAAAGACTATAAAAGCTCGTAGACGTTAATAGCAACTAGTAACCAGCTAATAATAAATAGTAAACATCAAGTAAACAGATATTAAAGATATATAAACCAGATACTAAACAGCTATTAAACAACTTGTATACATCTATTAAACAACTTGTATACATCTACTAATCATATAGAAACCAGATACTAAACAGCTAGTAAACAACTTGTATACATCTAGTAAACAACTTGTATACATCTACTAAACATATAGAAACCAGATACTAAACAACTTGCATACATCTACTAAATATATTGTAACCAGATACTAAACAACTTGTATACATCTACTAAATATATAGTAACCAGATACTAAGCAGCTAGTAAACAACTTGTATACATCTAGTAAACAACTTGTATACATCTATTAAACATATAGAAACCAGATACTAAACAACTTGTATACATCTACTAAATATATAGTAACCAGATACTAAACAACTTGTATACATCTACTAAATATATAGTAGCCAGATACTAAACAGCTAGTAAACCACTTGTATACATCTAGTAAACAACTTGTATACATCTATTAAACATATAGAAACCAGATACTAAACAACTTGTATACATTTACTAAATATATAGTAACCAGCTAATCAGTATTGTAATTAAAGAGCTTATTAAACTTATTCAGAATCTTAGACAATGATACCTTACTCATACAAATAGTATACAAATAGAATAGAATTAGAAAACTAGAACTAGAAAAATAGTTGACAACAAGAACTGATATTACCAGGTCCCAAAACCTCTATCATAAACTTGAATCAGAAATTAAATTGAAAGACGCTCCTATGCTAACTAACGAGACTTTCGAAATATATTACAATATTATTATGGGATGGAACAAATGAATGCTTTAAAAATAATTCAACATCTGAGAAATATTAAACTGTGAGAACAATTTTACATCTATCTATGGGAACCAACCGAAAATATGCGTTTGGACCGAAGGTTAACAACCCATATATTTCTTACAGAGGGAGGAGTCAGAAAATAATTATATAAAAATATATATAATATATATTTAATTATGAATTAAATTAAATATGTTTACAATAATAAAATAATATTAAATGATCCTATAACATTTGTTTCTGACTGAACAAATGAATGGGGCTGTTTATTGCAGAGGTTTCGGTCTGGCGGAATCCGTTTGACCTAGCCTACTGCTATTCACAGCTGGCCTTACAGGCCGTTCGCTATCCGCAACCTGCGACCCGCTTGGTCGCCTCCAGCTAGGCGTCCTCGGAACCATCTCACAAGTTCCTTGGACCAGGTAATATTAAATAATCCTATAAAATTTGTTTCTGACTGAACAAATGAATGGTTTAAGAATAATCCAACATCTGAGAAACATTAAATTGTAAGAATTATTTTACATCTATCTATGGGAACCAAGCGAAAATATGCGTTTGGAACGAAGGTTAACAACCCATTTATTTCTTACAGAGGGAGGAGTCAGAAAATTAAATATTTAATATACATATAATATATATTTAGTTGTGAATTAAATGAAATATGTTTACAATAATAAAATAATATTAAATAATCCTATAAAATTTGTTTCTGACTGAACAAATGAATGGTTTAAGAATAATCCAACATCTGAGAAACATTAAATTGTAAGAATTATTTTACATCTATCTATGGGAACCAAGCGAAAATATGCGTTTGGAACGAAGGTTAACAACCCATTTATTTCTTACAGAGGGAGGAGTCAGAAAATTAAATATTTAAAATACATATAATATATATTTAGTTGTGAATTAAATGAAATATGTTTACAATAATAAAATAATATTAAATAATCCTATAAAATTTGTTTCTGACTGAACAAATGAATGGTTTAAGAATAATCCAACATCTGAGAAACATTAAATTTTAAGAATTATTTTACATCTATCTATGGGAAGCAAGCGAAAATATGCGTTTTTTACAGAAGGAGGAGTCAGAAAATTAATTATATAAAAATATATATAATATATATTTAATTATGAATTAAATGAAATATGTTTACAATAATAAATTAAATAAAATAAAATTAAATGATCCTACAAAATTTCTTTCTGACTGTAATTAAAACTACAAGTACGGATGAAGGGAAAGTATTTTGTTCAATGAGGTACGTCGGCTACTTCCGAGTTGGTGCACGGTCGGAACATCATCCCTTATCAATGGTCATGAGATGTATGAACTTATCAGACGGCCTGCTCCTTAGGTCTTGGGCATGTGACTTTAATGATGGTCAGGTAATTATAGTTCATGGTAAGTTGGTTTGTATGCTTTGATAATTCTTAACCAGAAACTATAACAACTCATAACACTTGTTAACAGTTAGTTACCATCTAAAACCAAGTACTTTACAGATACTATACAAAAAGTAATCATCCAAAAGCAAGTACTTTACAGGTACCATACACAAAGTAACCATCCCAAAAACAAGACTAAAGAGAAAGTAAGCATCAAAATACTGCTAGATAACAACTAAACACAACGTGTCCAATGTGTCAAGTCCATGTCCATCAATATGAGTACTACCCTAAAATATTTTATATCTCTGGATAATCTTCAAAGTCAAAATCTATTAAATTCCGGATGGAGCAGTGGAGACGAAATTTCTACGGGATCCCCAATTAAAATTTTTCTGTACCATTAAAAAATTTGTTGGGATTGGCTGAGGATTATAAAAAAGTTTTGTTAAATTGCAAGCATGAACTAGTGTTGATGCTAACTAAGAATCTTGGTGATGTGTTTGAACAAACCAGAAATGAACAAACTTTTAAGTTGAAAATTACGAATAAAATCTGTAAAATTCCCCATGTAACTCTGAGCGATTTTGCAAAAAATTAAGATGTACGATATTATTGTATTAAAAGTGGTGTAAACCTACCAATCGCATTCCGGAGTTGGGATTCATATGTTAACCCCAAATTGGGGTATGGAAGTCAACACAGCTGGAATGTGAAATTGTCGGCTAACCGCGAAAAACCAAGATTTGCCATAATTGGATTTACACTAAATGGAGAACTTATCACAAATAACTTATCAAACTTGAAAGTTCACTTGAATTCTGAGTCATATCCATATGATAATCTGAATGTTGATTTTAGTAAGAATTAGTATGCTCACCTATATGAAATGTATACAAGATTTTAATCTAGTTACTATAATCGTGAATCCCAACCATTTTTGACCCCAAATGAATTTAAATTGGAGACCCCTATTATTGTGGTTGATCTTTCATATCAAAATGAATCAGTAAAAATTGGTCCTATTGATGTGAGAATTTCAATAGAACTAAAGACACCAAGTCATGAAAATACCCAAGCTTACTGTCTCCTCATACAAGACCGTTTAGTTGAATATAACCCACTAAACGGACTAGTACAACGAGTTGTTTAACATTAGAAAAATGTTGAAAGATACTGTTTCGATTGATGTTCAAGGTTTCTTTGATAACAATAATAATTTTATTCTAAAGGAAATTGGAATTGTATTCGAAAAAGATCCAAACTTGAATAATAGTTTTTTAATAGAACCACCATATGATTTTACTTTGCTAAATACAAAATCTCGAAAGACTGCAATTTGGTTAACCAATACACATCACAAAATTTTTTGGAACGATGGAGAGAACAGTTTTCCACAAACTCGAAAGTATCTAAGGACAATTACAAGCGGAAAACAAATTATTTGTAAAGGTGTGGAAAAGAAACGATTTCTACAGAAGTTTTTTGGGAGTCGTCAGCTCATTAATATCGAGGAAATGGGCTGTCCGTCATTAAACAGGTTTAAAGGAAACCGGTTTCCCTATTGTGAAACACACCTTAAGGGCGGGGTTTGTGCTCTAAACAATGCATACATTATTTTGACATTTTTTAAAAGTAGCTCCAAAACAATAAAATAATTTTTATACATCATTTTAAAGTTGAGACTAGACGTGTAAAGACCTGCAAGAAAATAAAACTATCAAAATGAAATTTCATGAGGAAATTGACCAATTTATTGAACAATTTAAAGGAAATATAATTGGTCAGCATTTTCAATACCTTCTAAACACAAAAACTATGTTCATGAACCGAGGTGGACATGATCTCAAAACTACGAATTATGGTGAACACTTTACATTTTGTAATCCAGAAATGACGTCGGAAACGCGCGCCTGCTTCTTCTATGCAAATCGCCGGAATCAAAGCAGAAAATTAATTTCTATATATAACAAAAATGTTCGCAATACCAAAATAAATGAATAAATGTATTATTATGCTACAAAATAAACTTCTGACTTTTTATTTCGAGTTAAAATTACAGGTACGGAGAATGGAAAATATTTCCTTGACTGAGATATGTCGGCTACTTGCGAGTTGTTGCGCGGTCGTGATTTCAACCCCTATTATGGGAACGTCGTATGAGCTCGTATGAGGTCGTTGGCGTGAGGCCCATGATCTTGTCAATGAGCGTGCGCCTTCTGGGTTGTGCATGTGTCCCTTTTATTGCGGTCAGGTAATTGACAGGTGCGCATGTTCGGGTAGCTCTTGCTTGAATCCCTTTTATGACATGTTTATGACCCATTTGTGGAAAGGAGAGAATCTTAGACAATTTACCAGTTAAACGTTCTGGGGCGGAAACAAAAATGTGTATTTGAAAATATTCCACATCTGAGAATCATTAACTTGTGAGATTTATTTTATTGGGGTTCTTTTGATTTCTAAATTAGTTTTACAATCATAGGAAACATTATTCCCCAACATGATCGGACATGTTCCTCTAAGATAACCATCTTTGAATACTTTGGGTGTGCGACCTTTCACACGTGCACAGCAACACCTGTGATAATGAGGCAAAAGGGTACGTGATCACACCTTTCCCCAACATGATCGGATATGTTCCTCTAAGATAACAACCTTTGGATACTATGGTTGTGCGACCTTTCTAACGTGCACCTTTCTCACCTGACTATTAATTGCACATAATGAGGGGAAGGATACATGATCAATATTGTCACATGGGGATGTGGGACATGATGTAGACGATGTAGATGATGTAGACATGATCGCGACATTTTTATGACTTCAAAGCCCATTAAAATCAGTTAATTTATTGGATTATGCTAATTGTCCCAGAACCCGCATACGTTAATGAGGGGGGGAGGGGGGGCCGGGGGCCATTAATATGCTAATTGTCCCAGAACCCGCGTTTCCCTACTACTCATACATTAGTACACGAGAGTGTGTTATGATAGAGGGAAGATCGTTAATAAACAAAGTAAACAGCAAAGGGCCCTGAGGCACTCCAGATGTCACATAGATCAGTTTTGAGGCAGCGTTCTGGAATATAACCCTCTGAGTCCTACCATTCAAATAACTTGAAATCCAAGTTAATAGATTACATGGAAACCCAAGCTGATTTAATTTGAATAAGAGAAGAGAGTGGTTGACAGAGTCAAAGGCCTTACTAAAATCAGTGTATATAACATCAGTCTGCATTTTATTCTTAAATCCATTTATTACAATAGATGACAATTCCAGAAGGTTGGTGGTGGTCGATCTTCGCTTAACAAAACCATGCTGACACGGTGATATTAGCGAGGAACATAAATGTTGCAAATGAGAAGTAATAATACGTTCAAATGCTTTAGGAATTGCCGACAATTTAGAAATACCTCTGTAATTCTGGGCATCCGCCTTCGCACCCTTTTTGTGAAGTGGAATGATAAAAGAGTCCTTCCAGATAGTAGGAAAAACTGACGATGAAATAGACAAATTAAAAAGTTTAAGAATCGGTTTACATATGGTTGACGCACAAAACTTAAGCACACACCCGGGGAGTCCATCAGGACCGGGAGAATAAGTTGGCGTTGTTTTTTCTAAGTCTCTTACGAGAGAAATTTCCGTAATTTCAGGGGTAAAGATACAATTTGCCTTATTTAAGGGATTAGGGTTGTTAGAATTTGACCAAGCAGCCGAACTATAAGTAGTTTGGAAAAACTCGGCAAATAAATCAGCAATTTCAGAATCCGTCGATGCCTCCATTGAGTTAAAACGTACCGATGAAGGCAATGCTGACGACTTACGCTTGGCATTGACAAAGTTATAAAACTGCTTCCGATCATTTGAAAATTCAAATTTACATCGACTTAAATACATAGAATAGCAATGGCTATTGAGAACATTAAAATCCGATCGAGCCACCACATATTTCGAAAAATCAGATGGCTTACCCGATTTCTTATACTTTTTATAAGTGTTTGTCTTAAGGTTTTTAAGTCTTTGAAGCGCATTGGTAAACCAAGGTGGCCTGTTTGTCTTTGAAGGAAACCTATCAGGAACGCATTCATTAGAAAAGGTATCTAACACTATATAGAAGTGTTCAGTGGCACTTTCAATATCCATACAATTGTACAATTCTGTCCAATTATATTGAGAAATCATGTCGTTAAGTTTTCTAAAGTTACATTTTCGGAAACATCTCACTTTAGTTTGAGAAACTAAAGGAGAGAGGGTATCAACGCATGGGAGGCAGATTGTCAATTCCATTGTTGGATGATATCGGTCTTCAGGTACAACAAGAGCGTCAATTCTAGATACCGTGACTTCAGACTGGTCTGAAACAAACACAAGATCTAGTTGTCTATTTAATGAATTCCGTATAAAGCTTACTTGCTGTAACGATAATTCTAGAAGACCATCAACAAAATCATGGGCGGATAGAGGTATAGCGACTAGTGAGTCAGTAGGAGGAGACCAAGAAATACCAGGGAGATTAAAGTCACCCAAAACAATCAAAAGGTCACTGTTAGAAAGAAGGGATAGAACAGATTTTATCGCAGAGCCAGGTGGAATATAGGAGCATGTAACAAATATTGAGAATGATTGCAAGGAAACTTTCACACTAACAAATTCAATTTCATTAGGAGTATCAGAGTGAATTCTCTCGGAAGTTAGGCTAGTGCTAACGGCAATCAGCACACCGCCTCCCCTACGTGAGGAGCGATCGGTCCTATAGGCATTAAAATTGTTTGACAGAACTTCATTGACAGATATCTCTGGTTTCAGCCAAGTTTCCGTAAAAGCCAAAATTTCAGCAGTAAATGCAGAGGAGTCAGCATAAAGCTTGGGTAGCTTCATATTTAGTCCCCTAACATTTTGATAGGCCAAAAATAAACTTTTTAGTTTTTTGGCGCCGTGGAAGGTCCGTTATTTGTTCTCGGTTTATTGGGAACAAATTCTTTTATTACTAAATCATCATTAAGCCAAAAGCTTTCAGAAAGTAGTACCTTAAACACATCAGGCGGAGCAAATATTTTAAACGACGATATACTACGAGCATATGAAAATCTAAATTGTTCCACTGAAATATTCTCGGATGGGAATTTTTCACGAATAAATTCCAAAACATCCTCAGATGTGGTATCTGGAGTGAATCTCGAAACAAATAATTGTTTTCTTTGTGGAACAACTGATAATTTCTTACGACCCCCAGCAGCAGATTGCACCTCACTAAGCTGAGAGCCAGAAACGGTAACTTCTGTACCTATAGGTACAGTCGGCACCGTAGTCGGCACTGAAGGTTTATTTACCACCCGACTTCGAGAAGCAGTGACTTCACCTAAAACAGCTGTATCCATAGGCGCAGTAGGTTCACTTACCACAGTGTCAACAAAGACTGCTGCAGCCACCAAGTTCGGATTTGGGGTGGATACCGTGACCGTATTAACTACCGCTGAGCTGGTTTTTTTACGTTTAGGCGACTCAGCTAGTAATTTTTTATTATTAAATTGGGCACAACGGAATTGAACCCCTCATTGAGCTGTTTAAAAGCACCAGAGAGATTCAAAAGGCTGTCTCGAGTCTGCTTCATAAAGCCGCTCATCTCAACAACCATTTCCTTGCAGGATCCACATGACCACATGAGTCCAGAATTCTGATCATTAAAGTCTTTGACTCTACCAGTAAATCCTGCGCATTTAAAGTGCATTATCGACTCGCAGAGCCAGCAGAAAATTAAAGGCTCTTTAGTTGAAGACGAAAGAGTACAATTTTTCTTAGAGCAGACAAGAGCCATTTTAAGGAGATTAAATAAAATAGAATAATATATGAAAAATACCTCGAGTAAATTTGGCACTGGGATCAAATTCCAAAACCACAAAGGCACAAAACACGAAAAAAATAAGAGCGCGAGATCGCGTAATAATTTAAACGTAAGAGAGCACGAGAGAAAAAATCTTCTATCGATTGAGCGTTGCTTGTGGGACACTGACAACTTTACGCAGGAACAGTTACAATGTAAAGCAAGCAAGAGAGAGAGAGAAAGAGAGAGAGACAAGAGAATAGCACACCAAAAGTCTACCAGAAATTTGGCAGGTTCAGAGAGAGTTTAAGTTACAGTTGTAATATAGAGCGGGAGAGAGAGTGAGAATCGAAGAGTTTTAGCAAGTTTAGTGAGTATAAGAATTACACTAACAAAGCTAGTAGATTAAACAAATCTAATATAAATGTTAAAATAACTATAATCACTGGGAGATCTAGTAAAAAAACACTAAACACACTAACCCAGCGGTTAGACTAAGCTTTGTTAATAAACAAACACAAAACACTCGCAAAAAATCACAGAATAGACAAAAAATTCAGAGCACAAGAGTAAACACAACCGTTCACAAGCGACGCTAAATCGAAATAGATGAAAAAAGATTAGAAAATAAACCTAATGAAATAGATTCAAATATTTATGTTTATGAACAAAGAATAAAAGAAATAGAGAATTGTCCTAATAGAAATAATTATCAAGAGATTGAAATAGAAAAATTTCAGAAAAATAAAGATGAATGTGAATTTGAAATGTTTTGTACAGAATTAGAATTAAATTTACTAGATTGTAAAAAAAAATGAATAAATGTAACCTATAATTGTAAATAAGACAGAACAAACAACGCTTTTTTATTTAAAGGTTAAAATGTAAGGTAATGTATAATCCAAATATTACAATTCACAATATTATTATTATTATAAAATTTTTATTTAACAGAACAAACCTCGTTTTTACTTACAGGTTAATGTTAAAATTTATGAAAATGTACAGAACATGAAAAAATTTGAATTTAACAGAAGAATTACAATATTTTCTTTGAATTACATTCAATTTGCTTACTTTCTTCTATATTTAGTGGTATAGTTTGTTTATAGTTATCTATACCACCCTCTAATCTATACACTTTATGATCTTGGAATACATGGTTCCGGATTTTCATCATCATAAAGGATTGTATCATGGTCATCATCATCATCATCATCATCATCATCACCATACAAATGAAGAGAAAACTTTTTTATTAATGTTTTGGAGTTCTGAAAATATAAATATGTTACTATATATATATACAAATATTATTTTATATGTATTCAACCAACATTTTTGAGCTCCATCCGAAATATTAATTTCAACTTTTTTATTAATGTTTTGGAGATCTGAAAGTATATATATATTATTAGTATATATATATACATAAATAAATATATATATTAAACTCACCTTTTTTTAATTTACTCGAATTATTATTTTCATCTTCTATTTTTATACTCTGCAAAAATAAACATATTTCCCTACTCAATCAGATTATGATATAATATCACTATTAGTTATTTTGAAATCGTTAATATCGTCATTGGTATTTTATCTGTGCTAATCTGACTTTCTTTTTTATTTAAATATTCAATCATCATTTGAGCTGCTAAATTTCTCTTTCTTAAATATACGCCATTAATTCTTTCTGCTTCCTCTATTTCAATTGTTTCTTCTTCTTCTATCTCTTCTCTTTTACTCTCTTGTTTGGAAAGAAGATCAGCATCTTTCAATATTTTTCAATAAACAATCCTATCTCTTCGTCTCTCTGCATTAATTACTGTTTGGGATAAAACTTCTGCAAATTCAAAACATTTAATTCTTAAAGTTGCTAAGGGGGTATTAGTATTGCCTTTAGATTTTTGGTGGCGGTGGCGACTAGATAAATATTTAAATTCATACGCTTAGATTAACTTAGACTTCGCCTAGAATGTGTTCTTCTATATATATTTTTGCAATGACATTTAACTCCTACTGTAGCAGTTTTGTATTAGACGGTAAAGAATCTGTTTAGACCCCTTCTTCCTAAATCCATATGCCCTGTAACGAACTGATTTTGTATGTCTGCTCGCTACGAGATTCGTGCGGCTAGCTCAGAAGATTGTGTGTTCGTCCCACCAAATTTATATGACGTGATTGCCCGTAGATCAGTGAGAAAACAAAGTGTTCAAATGGTAACAGTGGGATTTATTCTCGTGGTATTGGTACAGCGGGTGTGTGGCTATGCTGGTTTCTGTGTCTCCTTGTTCTGGTTCCGCCGGCTGCTGGTGCTCCTCCTTCTGGCTTCTCGACGCGTTGACTCGTCCTCCTCTGGATCCTGGGTCTCGGGACGCTCGTGGTGGCCGCCTCTGCTTGCTTGCCGACGCGTTGCCTCGGGGTCGCTTGTCGCGCCTTAGACCCGCAGAGAATTCGGCCTTGTGGGCTTAGGGAAGCGTCACCGTTCTCAGACTAGGGTGAACAAGCCTTGCTCTCCAGGCTGACGCCTTTCGAGGCAATACTGTCCCTTGCTCTGTCCCGGACGGTCCCGCTAGGTTCTTGCTCAGTTCGCGCTGACAGTCAAGACTGCCTAGCGGTTCACTTCGCTTTACGCCTAGCGCAGACGAACGTTCCACCCGGCTTCACCCTAATGCGTGACGTCCGCGACGCTCCTGCGCTCCCCAATGAGCTCCGCGCGGCGATGGTAACGTGGCTGCCGGAAATGTCTGCTGGCGTCGCTGTCGATGTCCTCTGCGCTGTCTTCTGGCCAGTATCTCGTTGTTCTGGCGCTCGGGGAGCTGTGCGGTCGCTGCTCGGGAACTTCGCCGGTAATCGCAGGGCTCTCCAGGCTGACGCCTTTCGAAACCACAAATCGATCTACCGCTCGTCCGTCACGCCAGGTCCTGCTTGGTCGGGCAAGGTACGCTGGGTCGCAGACAACTTTCCTCCCCAAGCTGACGGCTCTTCGTCGTAGGACTCTTTTGCTTGTCTCTGACAGACCCGCCGGGCGACTCGCCAGGGTGTGGTCGTGACAAAGTTAGAAAACAAACGCCTTGACTTAGCCGCGTGATGCCTTTCAGAACTCAACCACCTGTGTCTCAATTCGGAGATTCCTGATGTCCTAATCCCGAACGTCTCGACGTGGTGATCTTGCTCCTTCTATGCTTCCCACGGCGCTGCTTCCGACGACTCGCTTGGTTGTAGCTCCCTCGTAGATTACTTGCTTGACTGATTGCTCACTTGGTACTTTGACTGATCTTGAAGGCTTGACTCCTCTTGATCGACTGATCCAGCTGCCAGCGCTCTGCGGCCTTATATAGGGCCTCCAAGCACCGTTATTTCCCTTTTGCGCACGGCCCGCTGGATCTCTCCACTCTGGGTCCAAAGTCCGTGCCTCCTGGATGACCCACTTGTCCTTTATATACCGCTTCCAATAGATGTTCCGCCCACTGCTGCCGTTCCGCTGATTCCCGTGCCGCTTGTGGCACGCCTGTGTGCCGCTCCACTGCCGAGATGTGGCACTTCCTCTCCCGGTCCAAAGTTCACGGGAGAGTCCAAAGTCCAGTGGAGTTCCGTTATCCTCTTCTGCATACGGCACTCTTGCTCTGCCCGCGATCTCCATCCTTGGTCTCCAATCTCTCTCGCTCTCCTTCATTGGTCTCCAAACTCTCTCGCTCCCCATCCTTGGTCTCCAATCTCTCTCGCTCTCCTTCATTGGTCTCCAAACTCTCTCGCTCTCCTTCGTTGGTCTCCAAACTCTCTCGATCTCCACCCTTGGTCTCCAAACTCTCTCGTTCTCCCCGCCGCGCCGTTACTACGCGAATTCGCCGCGTATCTGGTAAGCGGCCGGCCATCTGCTGCTGCTTCTATTTGTGGGGAGTTATTCAACTCCTCACATTCCCCCCTTACTTCGGGAAACATTTAAGACTGGTTCCTACTCTCCGGCGTTTCCTTGCTTATCCTAGCCTTTGAGTCCTTGTGATTCCCGCGGCGCTCCCTCGTTGCTCCCTCGATGCTCCCTCGACGCTCTTAACTCCCTTGAGTTTCTACAGCGGGGGTCATCCGCCTCGTAACAACTTTAAATCTCCCGCGCCGAATTTCCTGTGTTCCCACTGGGACATCGATACTCCTGGGCTATCGATCCCCAGCTCGCTGCTCATTGCTGCGTCTCACTCCTTTCCATGTTTCCTCCGCCTGGTCACACCATTCGTGCGTGATCGATATTTATTCGCATATCGATACCGACGGTGCGGCGTTGCCACCTGCTCGTTTGCGATATTTCCACCTTGGCCGATATTTCCATTGTCGTGTGCCCATCGATCGCACTATCGTCCAGTGCCAATCGATCGCCTATCGAGGCGCCCCCTTCCCTGGCTCGTGGTGATTTTGCAACTTTCATACTATGAAATTCATAGGTAAGTTTCTTTTGCATTTCCTTCACTCCTTTCTCATCCTTTCGTCCTCTCTCGCCCTTCACTCGTCCTCTGTTGGCAGCATCTGACTCCACATCGGCAGCTTTTGAGAGCGGTTGCGGAGAGGACTTCGCATTCGCTTCGCAACCAGGACAGCCCGTAAGTATTTATGATGTCTTTCTGCTTCCTGCATTAAGCCCCCTTTAAATTTCAGGTTGCTGGTGCGGCCCATGCATGCCCCGTTCCTTTTCTTGTTTTTAGTCGACTGTTGGTGTGGTGCGTGCTTCTGTTTTTTTTTTTTGTGACCAGCTGGCTACGGTGTAGATCTGATTCTGCACCGTCCTCCCCTTTTCTTCGGGTAACAATTAGACGAGCTCGTCCGGCGCATTCCGTATAGAATCTCCGGATGCTGCGGTGTATGTCTGGACTGCGCGTCTTGTGTTGCTTGTCTCCTTCCGCGCATACTCTCTTCTACGTTACCAGTATCCTTGTGCCGTTTTGTAAGTGTCCCTTCCGCCTGGCGTTATCGCGGATGACTCTGGCAACTGCCCGACGCTGAATCCTGTTGCCTTGCGGTCGGGATCACCATCCATCCCTATCCACGTCCTTGTGCCGTACCCTTATGGTTGACCTTTCTGCGTGGCGTGTGGATGACTCTCGCTTCGGCCTGACGCCTAATCCTGTGGCCTCGCAGTCTGGATCAACGTGTGATCCTTATCCATGTCCTTGTTCTATCCTGATTGTCCTTTCCGTGTGGCGTATGGATGACTCTCGCTTCGGCCTGACGCCTAATCCTGCCGCCTCGTACCCGTTGTTAGACATCTGATGTTTCTGCTGTCTGCTCGTTTACTTGTTGCTTGAGCTCGCCAACGTGAACTGTCTTTTCTTTCTTCGACTGTGTGTGGCGAACTTTGCAGATCACTGGAGAGACGAAATCTACAACCTGGTAAGGGCCATCGTACCTCGGGGCTAGTTTTGCAGCGAATCCTTCGGCCGCTTTGGACAGGTGATGTTCCTTGGCCCACACTATGTCGCCCACCGCTGGTGACCATTGCCTCCTTCTCAGATTGTAGTGTCTGGCTTGGTCCTGGGACGCCTTTTCCATATTTCGCCGCACGATCTCGAATACCTCTCTTAGTTTGTTGGCATTTTCCTCAGGGGTCTCCGTAGCTCGTCCGGTTCCTAGGGTTTCCTTATCGTATAGGCTGCTGGGTAGACGTGGTTCCCTTCCCTGGGTAAGAAACGCCGGTGTATGGCCAGTGGATTCCGATGTGCTCGTGTTCACTGCTAGCATAATCTCCGGCCACTTCTCGTCCCAGTTTCTCTGGTCCTGCCCTGCGAACTGCGCAATCATGGTCTTGACCGTTCTGTTCGCTCGTTCGGTCGGATTTTCTTGTGGTGTGTATGGTGCAGTGAACTGTTGTCTGATACCCATCTCGGCCAGAAAACTCTTGAAGATACGGCTTGTAAACTGCACTCCGTTGTCCGTTATGACCACCTTCGGGACCCCGTACCTTGCGATTATGCGCTCCCTAAACGCCTTCTTGAGCGACTCTGCTGTCGCACTGCGTAGGGGCACCAGTTCCGTCCATTTCGAAAACCTGTCTATCATGACCAGCAGCATTTGGTTCCCGTGCTTAGATCTTGGTAGGGGTCCAACGAAGTCTGCACATACCGTGGCCCATGGTTCCTCCGGCACTTGGGTCAACATCTTCCCAGCCGCCTGCATCTGATTGGGCTTAAACCGCATGCAAATCTCGCATTTTCGTACGTGGGCTCGGGCGTCTCTATGCATGCCTGGCCAGTAGTATCGGGCTGCCAACCGTGCAATTGTCCTTCGGCTTCCTACGTGTCCCGCGGACGGTGCGTCGTGGTTTTCCCTCAACACTGTTTCTCGTAGCGACTTCGGGACGCACATCTTCCATGACGCGACGTCTTCACTGCCTGCTCGGTGAGGTATGTTTCTGTACAGTGTCTCACCATCCATAACATAGTCCGGGTACTTCTGCGGTTGGGTCCTTATCTTTTCACCCATGTCCTTGATCCAGCTGCACTCTCCTGAGGTTATTGTTGCCGATGCCTCTTTTACTCCTCGTAGCGTCTCTGGTAGTGGTTGTCTTGATAATGCGTCGGCCACCACGTTTAGCTGGCCCTTTCTGTACGCTATCTCAAAGTCGTACTGTTGTAGCTCCAGGGCCCATCTGGCGATCCTTCCTGAAGGGCTTTCGATGCTGTTGAGCCACTTCAGGGCCATGTGGTCGGTTACTACCTTAAAGTGGTAACCTTCCAGATATGGCCTGAGCTTCCGGATCGCCCAGACGATCGCCAAGCACTCCTTCTCCGTTGTCGAGTAGTTCTTCTCCGCGCCGTTCAGTGTTCGGCTCGAGTAGGAGATTACTCTTTCGCCCTTTTCGGTGTCCTGGGTCAGTATCGCTCCGATGCCGTAGTCGCTGGCGTCTGTTTGCAGGATGAAAGTTCTACTGAAGTCCGGGCATGCTAGCACTGGATCTGCCACAAGTCTTGCCTTAACCTCCTCAAACGCCATCTGGTGCTCCGGTGTCCACTCCCACTTACTGCCTTTGCGCAGCAGGTCGTTCAGGGGTTTGACGATTCTGGAAAAATCTGGTACAAACCGGCGGTACCACGACGCTACTCCTAGGTATTGCCGGAGCTCTTTGACAGTCGATGGCGGTTCTAGTTCGGCGATGGCGGCTACTTTTTCTGGATCTGTTCCTATTCCCTCGCTAGTCACTCGATGACCCAGGTACAGCAGCTCCTTTTTGAAGAATTGGCATTTTTCTGGATTCAGCCTCAGATTTGCCTCCTTTAGACGCCGGAACACTTCCTTCAGGTTTCTTTTGTGTTCTTCCAGCGTGCGACCGATCACTATTATGTCATCCTGGTAAGCGAACGCGTGAGGTGACATCTCGGGGCCGATTACTTGGTCCAAGACTCGCTGAAACGTTGCCGACGCCGAGTGAAGTCCGAACGGCATTACCCTCCACTGAAACAGACCTTTGCCTGGTACCGTAAATGCTGTATATTGCCTGCTACTTTCTTCTAGTGGGATCTGCCAGTATCCATCCTTCAGGTCCAAACTGCTGATGTACCGCGCTTCTCTTAGTTGATCTAGGATGTAGTTTATGCGGGGCATTGGGTAGGCATCCTTCACTGACTTCGCGTTGATCTGCCTGAAGTCGACACACAGTCTCCACTTGCCTGTCTTCTTTTTCACCATCACGATGGGGGAGCTGTATGGGCTCTTTGAATGCTCTATGAACCCCATTTGGAGAAGCTCGTCCACCTTTGCGTTGATTTCCCCTTGAATTTTTGGGTTCTTTGGGTAGTATCTCTGCTTGATTGGCTTGTCGTCCTTCATTTTGATCTGGTGTTCTGCCATATTCGATGTTCCCGACATTGTGCTGAAGTCTGCCAGCTCTGTTTCAAGGAACGCTGTAGTATCGTCCAACTCGTTTACTTGTTGAACGACTGCTACTGATAGCTTTTCCTCGAGCCATCCATTGTGTCGGTTCCTGGCTGGTATTATTATTTCGTGTCCAGCACACCTTATCTCGGTTCCGACTTGTTTCAGGAAGTTCCATCCCAACACTAATGGATCCACTACCCCGGGTAAAATCAACAGGCTCATGGTCACTTGTTTGTTGCCGAATTTGACCTCCACCTCGAGCTGCGCATTAATTCCGCCGCACCTTCCATCTGCCAACCTAACTTGCCGTCTCGTCCTTGTAATCTTTCCTAGAGCAGCAATATTGTCCGCCAATTCTTCGCTAACGAAGCTTGCCGTTGCTCCGGTGTCGATTGTGGCTTTGTAGCTTTTCCCACCAATCATCACAGCTGCGGACAACTGCTGCTCCTCCTCGATTAGCTCGCCCGTTAGTTTGGAGAGGTGGCATTGTGCGATCCCCGCTCGCCTCTCTGCGGCTGAGATCGCTGGCCATTTCCCGATCGTTGGCAGCAATCGACGCTTCTAACACCCACCTTGCCGCATATCCAGCAAAACAGCAGCCGCTGGTTACGACATCCTCTAGCCCAGTGTCCGTTCCCACCGCATTTCCGACAGGCCTCCTGCGGGTCTGTGATATGGGTGGCATCTTGTGGCCTCTGTGTGTTGCTTGGTGGCCTCCACAAGGTATTGTTTGGCTGTCTCTGTTGCTGTGGGGGTGGTGCCCAATGGCCTCCGCGTGGTGCGTCTGTTGCCTGCTGTCGTCTGGCTTGGTGTGGTGGTGACCATTGGTCGTTTCCTCGTGTGTCCTGGTTATCTTCCTCCTCGCATCTCCTGCATGTCACCTGTGTTGGTGACGCCGACTTTGTCTTTGAGAACTTGTTCTCCTGTGCGAAGACTTCCCGTTCCTTTTCCAGTTCTTCGTACTCATCGGCTAGGATCATTAGCGTGTCCAGGTCCGACACTTTGTATGCCCTTAGGAAGATCCTTAGACTAGGGGTGCAGTTTTCCTTGATGGTCCTTAGGGTCTCTTTAGCGGAGTAATTAAGTGGCCTCACCATCGTCTGCATGTCGATCATGTAGTCCTTGAAGGACTCGCTGAAGCCTTGCTTCCTTTGCCGGACCTGGTCCGCCAGCCTGGTGAAGAAATCTCTTGGCAGGAAATATGTGTGGAAACTTTCAATGAATTCTGCCCAAGTTCTCCACTGCTTATTGTTGGCGATGAACCATTTCAAAGCCCTTCCTTTTAGCAACTCCGGCATCGCTCGAGGGATCATATCGAGCTCCAAACCGTACGTGTTGGCGGACCATTCTACCTGCTCCAGGAACTCGAATGGTTTTTCCGCCCCGTCGAACCTGAACGACCATTCGCGGACCTGCTTAGCGACCTTTGCATAGTCCGACTGGCTTGGTCTCGGGATCAGCGCTGCTGCTTTCTTTTCTTGGCTTGACTCTCTCCTGTGGGCCTCTTTCTGTATGTTGTCAACGCTCAGGCTTGCCACCAGGTTGTCCCCTTCAGCGTTCGTTAACGTAATGCTTGGGCCGGCTCTGTCGTAGTATGTCGCCTCTAGCTCGGCCCAGATGTCGACGAGTTGTGGATCGTTCTCTGTTTCGGAGTAGTATTCCGATAGTGCCTTCCTCATGTCGTCTAGCCTGCCCTCCAGGGCGACGTTGAGCCTCTGTGCGACATGGGCGAAGTCTTCCTTCTTGAGGCGGTAAATCCACTTCTTTCCCATTTTTACTGTGCTGTTCTCACTGTCGGGCCCCACGTTGGGCGCCAGATGTAACGAACTGATTTTGTATGTCTGCTCGCTACGAGATTCGTGCGGCTAGCTCAGAAGATTGTGTGTTCGTCCCACCAAATTTATATGACGTGATTGCCCGTAGATCAGTGAGAAAACAAAGTGTTCAAATGGTAACAGTGGGATTTATTCTCGTGGTATTGGTACAGCGGGTGTGTGGCTATGCTGGTTTCTGTGTCTCCTTGTTCTGGTTCCGCCGGCTGCTGGTGCTCCTCCTTCTGGCTTCTCGACGCGTTGACTCGTCCTCCTCTGGATCCTGGGTCTCGGGACGCTCGTGGTGGCCGCCTCTGCTTGCTTGCCGACGCGTTGCCTCGGGGTCGCTTGTCGCGCCTTAGACCCGCAGAGAATTCGGCCTTGTGGGCTTAGGGAAGCGTCACCGTTCTCAGACTAGGGTGAACAAGCCTTGCTCTCCAGGCTGACGCCTTTTGAGGCAATACTGTCCCTTGCTCTGTCCCGGACGGTCCCGCTAGGTTCTTGCTCAGTTCGCGCTGACAGTCAAGACTGCCTAGCGGTTCACTTCGCTTTACGCCTAGCGCAGACGAACGTTCCACCCGGCTTCACCCTAATGCGTGACGTCCGCGACGCTCCTGCGCTCCCCAATGAGCTCCGCGCGGCGATGGTAACGTGGCTGCCGGAAATGTCTGCTGGCGTCGCTGTCGATGTCCTCTGCGCTGTCTTCTGGCCAGTATCTCGTTGTTCTGGCGCTCGGGGAGCTGTGCGGTCGCTGCTCGGGAACTTCGCCGGTAATCGCAGGGCTCTCCAGGCTGACGCCTTTCGAAACCACAAATCGATCTACCGCTCGTCCGTCACGCCAGGTCCTGCTTGGTCGGGCAAGGTACGCTGGGTCGCAGACAACTTTCCTCCCCAAGCTGACGGCTCTTCGTCGTAGGACTCTTTTGCTTGTCTCTGACAGACCCGCCGGGCGACTCGCCAGGGTGTGGTCGTGACAAAGTTAGAAAACAAACGCCTTGACTTAGCCGCGTGATGCCTTTCAGAACTCAACCACCTGTGTCTCAATTCGGAGATTCCTGATGTCCTAATCCCGAACGTCTCGACGTGGCGATCTTGCTCCTTCTATGCTTCCCACGGCGCTGCTTCCGACGACTCGCTTGGTTGTAGCTCCCTCGTAGATTACTTGCTTGACTGATTGCTCACTTGGTACTTTGACTGATCTTGAAGGCTTGACTCCTCTTGATCGACTGATCCAGCTGCCAGCGCTCTGCGGCCTTATATAGGGCCTCCAAGCACCGTTATTTCCCTTTTGCGCACGGCCCGCTGGATCTCTCCACTCTGGGTCCAAAGTCCGTGCCTCCTGGATGACCCACTTGTCCTTTATATACCGCTTCCAATAGATGTTCCGCCCACTGCTGCCGTTCCGCTGATTCCCGTGCCGCTTGTGGCACGCCTGTGTGCCGCTCCACTGCCGAGATGTGGCACTTCCTCTCCCGGTCCAAAGTTCACGGGAGAGTCCAAAGTCCAGTGGAGTTCCGTTATCCTCTTCTGCATACGGCACTCTTGCTCTGCCCGCGATCTCCATCCTTGGTCTCCAATCTCTCTCGCTCTCCTTCATTGGTCTCCAAACTCTCTCGCTCCCCATCCTTGGTCTCCAATCTCTCTCGCTCTCCTTCATTGCTCTCCAAACTCTCTCGCTCTCCTTCGTTGGTCTCCAAACTCTCTCGATCTCCACCCTTGGTCTCCAAACTCTCTCGTTCTCCCCGCCGCGCCGTTACTACGCGAATTCGCCGCGTATCTGGTAAGCGGCCGGCCATCTGCTGCTGCTTCTATTTGTGGGGAGTTATTCAACTCCTCACAGCCCTCCTATTCTCCTTTCATTTTCAAATAATTATACCCGTTACTCGTAGAGTAAAAGGGTATACTAGATTCGTCGGAAAGTATGTAACAGGCAGAAGGAAGCGTTTCCGACCCCTTAAAGTATATATATTCTTGATCAGGATCACTAGCCGAGTCGATCTAGCCATGTCCGTCTGTCCGTCTGTCCGTCTGCCCGTCTGTCTGTCCGGATGAACGCTGAGATCTCGGAAACTATGGGAGCTAGGCTATTGAGATTTGGCGTGCAGATTCCTGAGCTTCTTACGCAGCGCAAGTTTGTTTCAGTACAGTGCCACGCCCACTCTAACGCCCACAATCCGCCCAAAACTGTGGCTCCTACAGTTTTGATGCTAGAATAAATATTTTAACTGAAATGTAATGTTATTATCAATACCTATCGATTGACCCCAAAAAAAGTTTGCCACGCCCACCCTAACGCCCATAAACCGCCCACAAACTTCAAAAAATCGTAAGTATGAACGTGGATATCTCGGAAACTATCAAAGATAGAGAATTGGGATTTCAGATTTAGATTCCGTAGCCTTATACGCAGCGCAAGATTGTCACGCGAATATGCCACGCCCACTCTAACGCCCACAAACCGCGAAAACCTGTGATGCCCACAATTTTTATGCTGAATAAAAAATTTTAACTGAAATGTATTGGTCTCGTCAGTACCTATCGATTGGTCCAAAAAAAAATTTGCCACGCCCACTCTAACGCCCAAAACGCTTAAATCTGTATACCGCCGGTAGGTGGCGCATTTTAATTTCGCTTTGCTACTTGCATATCTCTATTTAGCTGAGTAACGGGTATCTGATAGTCGAGGTACTCGACTATAGCGTTCTTCCTTGTTTTTGCTTAAAATTCTCTATTATACCTCTCTTTGTGAATTCGATTTGTGAATTGTGCATGTTTTCAGTGCTTTCTAATTTATGAGTAGTGTTCCTTTTTATTGGAACCCGACTTACACTTTCAAATTCTGTATCACTATCACTGATCCCCAACACGAATTCTTGTGACGTATTAATAAATGTTGGTGCTCGACTTACGTTTTCAAATTCTCTCTCACTATCATTTATACCCATATTCATTTTTTCTGATTTTTCATCTCCTATGTTTTTATTTTCTATGTGATCAACACTTTCATTTTCGCTATTAAAATCAAAAAAACTGGGTTGAATTGTAGTTGTTTCAGATGTAGTGTTTGTAGCTGTTTTTTTTGTTGTTGTATCTTCTTCCAGAAGTTCTCTTTTTAATGTAGTTGCTGGTGTTGTAGTTGTTGTTTCTTCCTCCTCCTCCTCCAGAATTCCCCTTCTCATTGTAGGTGTAGTTGTACTTGTTGTAGTTGAGGTAGATGTAGTTGTAGTAGATGTTGATCTAGTTGTTTCTTCTTCAACTGTGCTTGCACTTGTATTTGTTGTTAAGTCTTTTTCATTAATGCTACCATTAATAGCATTAAATATTTTAGTATCGAGTTCACTTTTTAAGTTTGGTTTCTCACTTTCATCACTTGTCTTGTTTATGAGATCCATAAAAATATGACTGTCCTCTAGGATCTCAAATTTTAAGTCAATTTTAATGATTTTTTTTAGTTTTGGAACATTGATAAATAAACCCAATCGAATTATTGGAAGTCGATGGGTTTTCAATTAAAGTCATTTCATTGGGGATTGGTACCATTTTCACCATCGGATTAAAGAGGGAAAGTATTACAAAAAATATTATAAAAGCCGTCATTTTAATTTTTTTGATTTTGTTTTTTTTTTTGACAATCGATCAAACGAACTATCGAATGAATAAGCAAACGATCCGAAATTGAGTTGCGTGAACGAATAGATGGAAACTGAATACTTTTCGAAATTCTTCCGCCTTTATACCCTCCAGATTTGTTTATATAAATATATAACTTTCTGTTCAAATTCTTATCTGTACATGCTTTTCTTCACACTTTATAAATAGAAATTGCGTTATTGTGAAGAAACATAATTTATTTTCACGCATTGACGTCAATGTCTACGTTTTAATTGTTCTTTATAGAATTTCGTTTTTATGAATCCAACTATCTTCTGATTTTGAAAAGCCTACCCAACGCACAAGCACATAATCAAGTTCCGTTCAAATTCTTATGTGTACATGCTTTTCTTCACACTTTATAAATAGGAATTGCGTGATTGTGAAGAAACATAATTTATTTTCACGCATTGACGTCAATGTCTACATTTTTATTCTTCTATGCTTCCACTTGTTCTTTATAGAATTTCGTTTTTATGAATCCAACTATCTTCTGATTTCGAATAGCCCAACCAACGCACAAGCACATAATCATCTTTTTGTTTCACAATCTTTTCAACAAGATAAGTATTAGAGAATTTTGTTTTTTTAATTTCTTGTTTATAGAAACCACCTTGAACTGGATCACCCTTCAAGTCCTCAAGTAAATATGTGGTGGGGGATGTATTTTGTACTTTCCGAACTCGAAAAATTTCCGTTGTCCAGCTTGGGGTATAGCCTTTTTCAAAGACATGTTTATATTTACTTATTCGTACATGATCCCCCTCTTTAAAGTCCCCATTTGTAAATATTTTTAGATGATTGTATGATCTCATCAAAATCTGTTTTTCATTTTTAGCATTGACGTCAATAGGCTTCATTTTAATCGTTCTATGCTTCCTGTTATTATAATTATTAATCAACTCTTTGTATATTTGAAGCCAAGTATATTTTCCATTAAAACTAAACTCACGCCACATAAGTTCTTTTATTGTTCTATTAAAACGGTCCACAATAGATGCTTTAAGAGTACTAAATGTTGAGTAATGATCAATTTCATATCTTTTCATCAATTCTCTAAATTGTTTATTATAGAATTCATTTCCATTATCTGTTTGTAAATTCTTTGGTACCCCACGACCAGATTTTATTTATTATTTATTATTTATTTATTTTATTTATTTTTTCCATTGCTTTTGTAACTTTTTCTGCATTTTTTTATTTTATTGCTTCACCCCATCCATATTTAGAAAATGTATCTATTACTGTTAACAAATACCTATAGCCTTTATTTGATGATGCATATGCCCCCATTTCAACCAAATCACCCTGCCATAAGTCATTAATACCCTTTACTACAACTCTACGTCTTGGGAAATTCTTGAATGATGGGCGATGTAACTCATTTACAATATCTCGTTTACTCATAGCTTTAGTTTATCTGGTATAAATGGTTTCTTCTCTAAAGATTCAGTTTCACCTTTTAAAACTGAGGTTGGTGCAATTATATAACTGAAAATGTTACTTTCTATTTCATTTATATCCTCCACTACCTTATTAAAAGTTTTCATGAGAAATTCCAATTTTTTAGAAATTTCACTCACTTTTCCCTCAATATTATTGATTCGAGGTCTTAATCTAAAGATTTGTTGTTTCTGCGGTTGCTTTGAAATTACTTATTTCATCATCAATATAAATCTTTGTTGCAATATCATTTTCATGAATGGGGGGTAGGGAATTTTTAATCGATTCCTCTGAACATTTAAATGTCCATCATAATCATTAAGTATACTTTGAAATTTTTCTATACCTTTTGTTATATCTCTTGAGTACTCTTTCTCAATTAAAAAACAACCAAACTTATCAACTGACATTTTAATTTTAAAATAAATAATGAAAGAGTGGTATATTTATGTATGATCCACATTAATTGTTAAAACTTCTTCGTTTACACGATGTGCAAATGGACTTTTCCGAAGTATTATTCCATCTATTTGTGTCTGATCAGAACGAATGATTGGTGGAGGTTTTTTTAAATGTTGGTTAATGAATTTGTTAAAATTTTCCAATTTATCAACAAACTCTTTTATTGAATTATGTATATACTCCATTTGAGTTATCATTTTTATTACTTTACTTTCCAGCTCTGATACTCTTTTATTTCGTAGTTGAAATGATTTAGTTATAATTTCCATTTGATGTGATTTCGCTTCATTAATTTTATCATCAACATAAAATTTAATAGCCAAATCATTTCCATTTATTGGTTTTGAAGAGTTTTTAATTCTTTTTTTCTGAACACTTATGTGACCATCAGTGTCTAGATATATACCTGTAAGACTCTCAACTTCCCTTTTGAAAAGCAAGGAAAAATCTCGATCATTTGAAAAGTGACCAAACTTGTCAATAGACATTTTACTATTAAACAAAATGAGAAAATGTTTTCTATTTTATTAATATATTATTTTTGCTTCCCGCAATTCTTCTATTATTGAAAGAATTTCATTAGTATGGTTATTATTACCAGCAGCTCTCGATCCCATTAAGAGTTGCAATCTTTCAACAAGTTCATTAACATTATCCCAATATACATAGTTTGGTGGTATTTTTTGTAGTCTCATACACCCAGAACCAGTATGTTCTTCATTTACTGAAGATGATGAATGGTTTAATAATTGAAGAATATTTTTTAGAACGGTTCCCCTTTACTTGACCATCTGGTTGATAGTTTCTTTTGTGAGCACTAGGTTAGGTTAGGTTTGGGCGGCTGTCTGACTAAAGTCCGACACACTTAGACCTCAATGGGTCCGTTGTGATACCGCATGATCTCGTTTCTTCCTTCTCTAGGGTCCCGTTTCTAGTAGTTTCAGCTTGTGTTAAGCTGATCAGCATGTCTTCCACCCGGAAGATTTAATAAAGGCACTTATGCTTTTGAGATTAATCTCCGATATTTCGGTAAGATCGTCGATGAAGGGGCTGCCTAAGTGTTTCAGTCTGAGTCTGCATAGGGCTGGGCAGAAGCAGAGAAGGTGTTCTACCGTTTCCACTTCTTCCTCATCCCTACAGCTTCTGCAGAAATCATTTTGCGGGGCTTTTAGCCTGCCGGCATGCGCGCCAACAAGCCAGTGGCCTGTAAGAGCTCGGATCAACAAGCCACACTCTGTGCGGCTGAGCTTGAGTAACTCCGAGGTTTTCTTGTTGTTTATCACAGGCCATGTCTGGTGAGAGATGCGACACTTTGGTGCATTTTGCCAATGGGTGTTGGCTAGTGTGTTGAAGTGGTTTTTTATGTTTAGCTTGCAAGTAGCCATGGGCATACCGACATTTTCCTCTCCTGGTAGGAGAGGCTTGGTGGTGCCCTGCCTGACTAATTCGTCCGCTATGCAGTTGCCTACGATGTCCCGGTGACCCGGAACCCATATTAGGCTGATAGTAAACTGATTTGCCATCTCGTGGAGAGTCTGCGACAGTCTGCTATTGTACGAGAATTGGTGTTTGTCGAGTAGATCGACTTAATAGCCGCTTGGCTGTCACTATATATGTCTAGGTGTCCTCTCTGGAGGCTAAGGTTCCTTAAACAGGTTAGTGCTTCTTTTATAGCGTGGACCTCCGCCTGAAAGACGCTAAAGTGGTTCGGAAGCCTGAATGACTTCCTGATATCTAATTGTTCGGAGTATACACCTCCGCCGACTTGTCCTTCTAATTTGGAGCCATCTGTGTAGAAACAGATTGCGTCCGTCGTGCCCGGTCGGCCCTGTTCCCATTCCTCTCTATCAGGAATCAGGGCCTCAAAGGGTGTGTGACTATATTCAATAGATTTGCATAGATCCGTGATTTTCGGAATCGATTTATCATGCTGGAGAATTTTAGCATGGCCATATAATTGGGCTTTCCACTGCCCTGTGTCCCTCAGTCGAATAGCTGCCGATTTGGCCCTTTCCATGCCTGCTAAGTCCAGGCTAGGGAGGTTCAAGATCGCGTTCAGCGCTTCATTCGGGGTGGTTCGAATACTAATACACAAAGCCGCCATTCGGTGTACTTTGTTTAGAGGAGTCAGTATGCATTATTTGTGTAAGGCGGTCCACCACAGAGCCACTCCGTACAGTAGGACTGGCTTGACTACCGCTGTGTATATCCAGTTAACTATTCTTGGGGACATGCCCCATCTTAGCCCGATTGCTTTTTTACAGGAGTAAAGTGCAATGGTTGCTTTTTTGGTTCTCTCTTGGTTGTTTAAGCCCCATTTGAGGCGTTTATCTAGTACTAACCCCAAGTACCTGGCGTGATCGCTAAAAGAGAGATTACAATTGTTTAAAATGGGTGGGTTAAGTTGAGGAATTTTGTACCTATTCGTAAATAGAACAAGTTCTGTTTTCGAGGGATTTACCGCGAGTCCGTTCGCTATCGTCCATTCCGATAGCAATTTAAGTTTAGCGGTCATAAGATCGCAAAGTGTTTGTGGATATTTTCCATTAAAGATGATGGCGACGTCGTCTGCGTATGCCACGACCTTACAACCTCCTCCCTCCAGAATCCGCAGTAGTTTATTTACAGCGATATTCCACAAGAGGGGTGATAGTACACCTCCTTGCGGGGTGCCTCTGTTCACTAGTCTAGTCTGGGTTGAGGTCCCTAGTGTGGCTGTGACCATTCTGCTTATCAGCAATTTATGGATTAGCCTCACCATTGGCAGCTCAACCCCTAGTTCTGTGAGAGATTCTGTTATAGCGGTGGGAAGCACGTTATTGAAGGCTCCCTCTATATCCAGGAAGGAGATCAGTGTGTATTCCTTGATGTTGAGTGATTTCTCGATGCTGTTTACCACCAAGTGTAGCGCCGATTCGGTTGACTTACCTTTGGTGTAAGCGTGTTGTGCTTCTGATATTTGTGTCGGGTCTACGGTGGCCCTTATGTGTAGGCTTATCATTCTTTCAAAGCTCTTAAGCAGGAATGATGTTAGGCTTATTGGCCTAAAATCCTTTGCTGTAGTGTGAGTGGCCTTCCCTGCCTTGGGAATGAAAACCACCTTTGTTTCTTGCCATGCTGTTGGTAGTTCTCCTACCGCCAGGATGGATTGGAAGATTTTTTTTCAACCAGTTTATGGCTATTTGTCCTGCTTGCTGGATGTGAGCCGGTATTATCCCGTCCGGTCCCGGCGATTTGTATGGTTTGAAACTATGAATGGACCATTTCATGTTGAGGTCTGATAGGAGTGGATCTATTTCGTTTCCCTCTCCTGTTCCTCTTTCAGGTGGATGACCTGCTTGTTGGCTCCCCGGGAAGTGAGCGTCTAGGAGCAGGTCCAAGGACTCTTTACTGGAGTCTGACCATGATCCATCTGCTTTTTGAAGATAGCCCAAAGGCGCGGCTGTCTTAGAGAGTATTTTCCTGAGCCTTGCGGCATCAGTTGTTTTTTCTATGTCAGAGCAGAAGGTCTGCCATGCCATTCGTTTTGCTCTTCTAATGGCCTTTTTGTAAGAGGCTAGTTCAAACTTGTATTTCAGCCAATTGGTGTCCTCATTTCCCGCCTTTGCTCTGTTAAACAGGTATCTGCAATTGGTTCTGAGGATAGATAGTTGTTGGGTCCACCAGGGGGGTTTTTTCCTTCCTCTTGGTTTCTCTGTGGGGCATGCCACTTTGAAGGCAGTGTTGCATGCCTCTGTGAATTTGTATACTGTTTCGTCCAGCTCATGTGGGTTTGTGATGCTTTCTGACGGTTCCATGGGGAGGATATTCGTCAGAACTTCTTTGTACCTGTGCCAGTCGGCTCGTCTGGGGTTAGCGAAGCTGACAGGCAAGGGCGAATCAAGGGACAATACGGTTTCTATGAATCTATAGTCCGAAAAGGAGTGCTCGTCAGAGACTGCCCAGTTTTTGACTGCGCCTACGAGTGAATCTGATACCAAAGTTAGATCTATGATCGTTTGGCAAGCTTTAGTTATGAAAGTAGGGGCATTGCCTCTATTGCATAAGAATAGGTTCGAATTTAGAATAAAATCAAAAAGAGACTCACCTCTGTCGTTGTTGTTTGGGCAACCCCATTGGGTGTGATGGGCGTTGGCGTCACAGCCTATTACCAATCCGTACTTGAGCTTTTCGCATTCCTCTGCTAGTCCTCTGACCAGCGCATCTTGGGGGTTTTCCTTCTCAAAGGCCAAATAGGCCGATAGAACCCTTATAGAGCCACTCTGCAGCTCCAGGCTTACTGCGGTGTTGTCTCCGTTGCTGTAATTGCGAAGTAGAAATATACTAAGATGCCTTTTGGCTAATATGCAGGTTCGAATTTTACCTTCTTTGGTAAGCTTGTATTCCTTTGTTCCTAGTCCAGCAACCTTGCCTCCTACCAACCAAGGTTCCTGTACGAGGACTAGGTCGGCTCCGCCTTCTGTCAGGCGAAGCAGAAGTGCAGCAGACGCTGCTTTACTGTGGTGAAGGTTTATTTGTAGAAGTCTTAGTGACATCTACAGCTTCAACCTCCACCACAGTGACGTCGGCCTCCTCTGTATCGCTGAGGTCCACGTCCTCGATTGCCGGTCCGAGCGCACGCATCTCTCTGCTCAGCGACGAATCGGTAGAGTAGCCGTCCTCCGGCCCACCAGGTGCCTCCAACTCCTCAGCAAGCACCTGCTCGGCTGGGTTGCCGGCAGAGCTGCTAGCGGCGTTGGAGTCGCCCTTATACACTTTGATGTGTATCGCACTGAACCCGAAGTTCAGCACTCCACGAGCAGTCTCGATCGGAGCTACTGACTCCTTGTTCAGGAGTAAAACCGCCTGGTTGACGTCCCCTTCATGCTTCTCCACCTTGACGACTTTCCAGTCCTTCGTGGGGAGGTGCGGGTTGCATTGTTGCAACATGAAGAGGATGTCCTCCGGCGTCTTTATCACTGCTGGAATCCAGATCCTGGCTCGGGGTCTACTGGGGACATCGCACCAGTCAAGCGCAACAATGTTCGCCCCTTCGTAAACCTCGCCGAGCTTGCTTGTCGCCTCTTTGTACATATCAGCCGACCGCTGACTGTCGCATGCTACCACCTTGACGCTGCTCTGGTACCAGCCCGCGTCCATGCAACAGGGCGAGGTGCCTGGCTTCTCTCGTACCATGCGCAGGCAAATGAGGGAAAGGTGGGACTCCACTGCCTTCCACTTGTTTCTGGGGATCCTGCTCTCCGGATTTCCCCTGTCAATCAGGCCGAGTAGTACACGATTCTTTGTGATTTCGGCGAAAGAGACCGATGGCTGGATCTTTGATCTCTTCGCCGATGGCCCGGGTAGTTCGAGGGATCGCTGCCTTTTCGCCTGAGTCGCCTCTTGAGTGGGCTTTTCCTGCCCGTAGTTTGGGAGCACCTTCCTTGCCCACTCTACCTTCTTTAGCCATTCAGGCGAAGGCGTGGCAACGGTGCTCCTGGTGTGTGAGCGCAGAGTCTAGGCGGCAGTCCGCCTTTCTGCGTATGTATATTTTGCACCAGCGGGTGGCCCGAGCGCCTTGGCAGTGCCTACCGTTGCTTTCGGCGCAGATGCGCACGTCGCGGAGGCGTTTGCGGTTGGCTTTCTGCCACCCATCATCCCCAGTTTGGAATGCGGCCCTTTCTGGGCCGTGCTGGTATGGAAGGTGGAACCAGTGTTCGTCTTATCCATGGGTTTTTTAAGAGTACCCGTCTCTGTGTTTTGTGTTGTGTTGTTTGTTTTCTTGATATGTTCCATAATTTGGTCCCACGAGTTGCGGATAAGGGGAAAAGTCCGCCCGGGCAGAGATCCGCGATGCCCAGGTACGGCGATAGTTAGAACAGGGGGTCGCCATTCCCTGAGCACACCGTTTGAGACTGGGCTATTTTTGATCCGGGCCCCCAGCCAGGCTGACTCTTGGCACGGTCCGTATTACACCGTAGTCCGGCCCGGAGTGAGATGTTGTTTGGGAGGGGAGTTGGGTAGGTGTTGTGTTGGGAGTGGGTTTGTATAAAGCAACTATTTAGATGCGGCTGAACAACTCGCATCGTCGGTATTGCTTCGTTGCAAAATACCCGCTGGCTGTCCGGGACTGTTTATTTACTGGGGTTTCCGTCCACGGTACCGTGTTTGACTTATCCCACCAGCTTATTCACAGTTGACCTCGAGAGAGGTCGTCCGCTATCCGCAACCCGCGACCCGCTCGGTTGCCCCAGCTAGGCGACTTTGGAACCATCTCACAAGTTCCTCAGCCGAGAGCACTTGTTTCAATTAAAATGTTTTTATATGATTCTAAATCATTCTTAGTATAATCCTTAGGACTGTTATGAAAAATTAAAGAGTATAGACCTGGTGATAGAGTCCATAAATTTCCACTTCCTAATTCCATTAAATTTTTTTTAATATTAAGTGTTGTATTACCCAACATTAAAATATTATTTTTTTCTCTTGGTCCATAACTATTGTCTAAAATCTTTTCTTGCTTAAACTGATTAATGTTGAGATTGTACTTCGCCCCGGTATCTTCATATACACTTTCATTTAAATCATCTGTGTGAGGCTGTTGTGAAACATCGGATTCATCTATAAGAGACTGTTGTGAAACATCAGATTCATCTATAAGAGACTGTCGTGAAAATGCATCAACATAAGCATCACTCTCACTATCACTTTCGATTACTCTCTCGTGTACCCTTTTTTCTTATTTACTTTTGGGTACTCTTATTTTCTCTTTCTTGAACTTAGTCTTAATATCATGTGTATCATTAATATATTCCTTTTTATTCAGTTTTTTATTTTCAGTGAGTAATTCATGTTAAGGTTCTGTAATAGGTTTAAAAGTTTCCTCCAAATTTGATACGTTCTCATTTTTTAATTGTTTCAATTCATCAAATTTTCTTTTTAATGAATTTCTACTTTTCGTCAACTGTTCTAAAAGTTTACGCTTCATTGTTGTCGTTTTCTCTGATACTCATGTGCTACTGGGAAAAATGTAGTATAATTTAAATATTTATAACAAAGGGTTTGAGTTTGAGTTTTATAAAATTTTATTTATTTTTATTTTTATTTATCAAAATAGATACATTAATAATATTAAAAATAAATACATTTTAAGCTTTATTTAATTCTAAATAGAGATTGTTATCATACCTTTTAATAATACAAAAAATATTATCCTTTATATATTCAACTGCTGAATCATCTAAATTATCTGAGTATCGTTCCGACAAGTACAGCGTATACTCTTCAAGTTCAAGAGTGAGGGCCATCCCAAAGGTGGTTTTCTTACGTTGAGCTCGTTGAATAGGGTAGTACACCTCCGATTCCATCCTCGTCTTTGTTAAAATAGGTTTTAGTACATTACCATTAAAATCCTTGAGTACTTTCATCATCCCCGGATTGACCATTTGTAGTTGTTTCTTCTTGTAGTTGTTTTCGTTGTTTTATGTTTTGTTGCTTTTACCTGTTTTTGTTGTTGATTTTAGTTGTTTTTTTACCAGTTGTAACTGTTTTTGTTGTTTAATTTACCAGTTTTTTAGCAGATGTAGCTGTTTTTGTTGTTAATTTAACTTGTTTTTTAGCAGATGTAGCTGTTTTATTGTTCTTTTCAGCTGTTTTTAGCAGTTGTATCTGTTTTAATTGTGGTTGTTGTTTTACTATTTTAACTGTTTTTTATGTTGTTCTTCTTGTTGCTGATTTTGATGATTGCAAGATTTTTAGGTTGAAACTTTAGGCTGAGAACGTTTTAGCTTGAAACTTTTAGGTTGAGACTGTTTGCAGGTGGTTTTTAAATGTGAGTTAGAATAACTTTTGATTGAGTTTTTATGCCTTGAGGTAAACTAATCCTCCCTGTTCTTTCTCATTCTTGATTTAGAATCGACCAATCATAGCAGTGAATAGTAATAGCATGTAATAATAGCATGTAAATAGGGTGGGTTTCAAGAATCATAGAGAAATTACTTGATCATAGTGTAAAAGTTAGAGTGGGATAGAGAGTAAGAATTGGAGGGACAGGTGTCCACAGTTGGTACTATTAAAGGCTTGTTTTCTCTCATAGTTATAGTTAATGTTATTCCCCAAGTATTTCACAATTTCTTTTGGGGGTTGTAAATTTCCAAAACTATCAAAGTAATGTATACTTTTTTTATTTTTGTTATAAGCTACCCAATGCGTACCATTTGATGAACTATCTTCTAGGTTTATAATTCCTGACTCTTCTCTCCAAGGAGATTTGGGCAGTGAGTCTCTCATAAACACACCTCGGAAATGTGGAATGTACTTTTGAGCAAAATTCAAAATTTCGAAATTTTAAAGAGGTTTTTAGGTAGCTTAGTAATTAGCTTTTTGGATTTCCTCTAAATGGATTAAGATATAATCCATAACCTTTTCTATAAGGTTTAAGAAACATACCTTCACCCACCTTAATACTTTACATTTTCTTATTATGTTGTTTACTCTCTTCTAATTGTTTTTTACCCATATTTGCATTATTGATAGTTTTAGCAATGGCTGCACTACCAGAGGCGAGACTTCCTAATGCACTTAGTGCAGTCAAAATGGGTACAATAGGTAAAAAACCACCAATTTTCGGTACATTAATAATACGAAGAATCTTAATATTTTTTTTATTTCTACCAATTGATTTATTGACTGATTTACGTGCAACCTTAATCGCACTCATTAGATCTAGTGGCTTCCGAGTTTTCAATGCCCGTATTCCTGTTTGGATAACATTTGAAAAACTCTTTACCTTTGATTTCCTTTTCTTACACTTTCTCTTTGTTCCCTTTTTCACACCCATTCCGAATTTCTTTTTTGTTTTCATAATATTTTTAATCAAGTATGCTGTTGTTTTCTCTGCAATACTACTATCTTTTGAACCAACACGTTCCCACGCTTTATTTATTAGTACTGCGTCAGCCTTATGTCGATCAGCTAGATCCTTATATTGTGAATATGCAATATCATGTACTCTACAAGCTTCATCCAATTGATTTATCCCACGATCACCGCGCTCCAACCTTTGTTTTAGCTTTGTTCCAGGTCCACAAAAATTATAACCAGGTTTATGTGCTTCAAATGGAAGTGTGTTAATTATTTTGTTGATAATACCACTACCTCGTTTCAAGTTTGAACTCTGACTGCAATAATTATAAAAACTTTTACCCATTTTATATAATGTTTAATCAAGGACCATTTCTCATCGAATGAAGTACATTACACACGTGAATATGCGTTTAATACGTCAAAAACAAGAAATCTGTGTTAGAAATATCGAGGGTGGTGATCATTCATTAACAAATTCAGTTCCACGACATAGTTCTTTATTACCCAATACAATAAGAGCATTGGTTGTCGGTCCCTCAAACTGTGGAAAAACAAATGTTATGCTCAGCCTTATTGAAAGTCCAAACGGGCTAAAATTTGAGAATATATATGTATTCTCAAAGAGTTTATATCAACCAAAGTATGAGTACTTAGAGAAACTAATTAAACCGATAAAGGGAATGGGATATTATACGTTCTCACAAAATGATGAAGTTTTACCACCCGCTAAGGCTAAAGAAAACTCTATTATGATTTTTGATGATGTTGCTTGTGAAAAACAAAACAACATTCGTTCATATTTCTGTATGGGGCGTCATAAAAATATAGATTCCTTTTACCTATGTCAAACATATACTCATATTCCAAAACATCTAATACGTGATAACGCGAATATGATTATAATGTTTAAACAAGATGATTTAAATATGCGTCATATATATCGTGATCATGTGAATACTGATATGTCCTATGATTCATTTATGAAAATTTGTCAAAAGTGTTGGAGTGATAAATACGGATTCCTCATAATAAGTAAAGATCGATTTAGCGTCGCTTGTGACCGGTTGTGTTTATCTTGTGCTCTGTGATTTTTGTCAATTTGTCATTAATATTTGTGTTACTGGTGCCTTGCTTTGTGTCTTAGTCCAACACAACCAGCCGTGCTTGTGTTTTAAATCGTCTGTTTATGTTTAATTGTCTATTTTATTGTAGCAATTTTAACAAAACCTAACTCTGTTTATACCCGTTACTCGTAGAGTAAAAGGGTATACTAGATTCGTCGGAAAGTATGTAACAGGCAGAAGGAAGCGTTTCCGACCCCTTAAAGTATATATATTCTTGATCAGGATCACTAGCCGAGTCGATCTAGCCATGTCCGTCTGTCCGTCTGTCCGTCTGTCTGTCCGGATGAACGCTGAGATCTCGGAAACTATGAGAGCTAGGCTATTGAGATTTGGCGTACAGATTCCTGTGCTTCTTACGCAGCGCAAGTTTGTTTCAGTAGACTGCCACGCCCACTCTAACGCCCACAAACCGCCCAAAACTGTAACTCCTACAGTTTTGATGCTAGATAGAAAATTGTAACTGAAATGTATTGTTCTCATCAATACCTATCGATTGACCTAAAAAAAGTTTGCCACGCCCACTTAAACGCCCACAAACCGCGAAAACCTGTGACGCCCACTATTTGCATGCTAGATAAGATAGATAAATTTTAACTGAAATGTATTGGTGTCGTCAATACCTATCGATTGATCCAAAAATAAATTTGCCACGCCCACTCTAACGCCCATAACGCTTAAATCTGTCTACCGCCGGTAGGTGGCGCATTTTAATCTCGCTTTGCTGCTTGCATATCTCCATTTCCCTTTGAGTAACGGGTATCTGATAGTCGAGGTACTCGACTATAGCGTTCTTCCTTGTTTTAACCTGTGCATTTTGTTATTGTAACTTCTGTACGCTGCGGTGCATTTGTTTCAATAGCTTTTGTTGTTGTTTCCCATAATCTGTAATCTCTCTCTCTCTTGTAATCTCTCTCCCGTTTCTTGTCGTCGCAACTGTTGTCGTGTATATTTTGTTTGTGTTTCGCAAGCCACGCTCAGTCGACAGCCACTCTGTCGCGCTCTCTCGCTTTCGCAGTCTCTTCGCGCTCTTATACTGTTGTGTTTTTGTGTGTCTACATTTTTATTGTTTGATCCCAGTGTCAAATTAAGTGAGGTTTTTATAATTCTTTTGATTCTTTGGTTTTATAAACAACTTTTTTTTTCTTATATTTAAATACGTAAAAATGGCTCTTTTTTGTTCCAAGAAAGATTGTGAGTTTGGATCGTCACCTAATGATGTTTTTATTTACTGTCGTCTCTGCAATACAGTCATTCATCCAAAATGTACTGGACTTGTTGGCAGAGTAAAAGATTTTATTGATCTGCGTGTTGGTTTTTCGTGGACTTGTGCCTCTTGCGTTGAAATAGACCGTGATTTGGATGGCTATGTTGCGCTGACCAATGATCGTTTTATGAAACTTTTTGATAAGCTTATGAGCGTAGTTGCTGATTTTAAAGAGTTTAAGGCGGACCTTGATAATAAAAACATGTCAGTAGGGTCACCTAAACGCAAAAAGACCGCTCCTTTAAAATCTGCTCCCGTAAAGGCATCAGTTCCAAATATTTTTACCCGATCGGTATCGGCAGCTATGTCGGCATCTACTGGGTCTGGGGGACCTAAAGTTTCTCTGACAGCAGTACCCATAGGTACCAAAAGCTCTGGAGGAGTCCCTGTTTCTGCTAGTCAGCCTAAGGGGTCAAACCCTATGCAGCTTTCTGTGCCTACTGGTGAAGTTAGCTCTATAGGAGTCCCTAGTCTTGATAATCAGACGAACGATGTTCAGATTGCTAATGGTGGAAGAAAGAGCCTCTCGGTTGTTCCATATAGGAAGCAATTATTTGTGTCTCGTTTAACACCTGAAACCACATCTGCAGATGTTTTGGAATTTATACAACAGGAATTCCCATCTCAAAACATCACAGTGGAGAAGTTTAAATTTCCATATGTTCGTATGATATCTTCATTTAAAATATCTGCTCCTCCGGAAGTATTTAATGTACTAAATTCTAAAAGTTTTTGGCTTAATGATGAATTGGTCATTAAAGAATTTGTTCCAAACAGACGGAGAACTAATAATAGGCCTTCCACGACTGTACCTGCGCCAAAAAACTGAGCAGTTTATTTTTGGCCTATCAAAATGTTAGGGGACTCAATATGAAGCTACCTAAGCTTTATGCTGACTCCTCTGCCTTTTCTGAAGACATTCTGGCCTTTACTGAGACTTGGCTGAAACCGGAGATATCAGACTCCGAAGTTCTGTCCAAAAATTTTAATACGTATAGAACTGATCGCTCTCCTCGTAGGGGGGGTGGGGTGCTGGTTGCCGTTACCTCTACTTTATCATCGGAGAGAATATACTTTCTTAATCCCAATGACATAGAATTCGTTGGTGTTAAAGTTTCTTTGAAATCTTTTTCTATTTATGTAACTTGTTCTTATATTCCACCTGGATCCAACTTAACAATTTATGACCAACATTTGTCTGCAATAAAAACTGTTTTATCTCATCTTTCCGAAAGGGATCTTTTAATTGTTTTGGGTGATTTCAAACTCCCTGACATTTCTTGGTCCCTTTCCACTGACTCACTTGTCTATACCCCTTTATCTGACCATGACTTCGTTGACGGTCTGTTAGAATTATCATTACAGCAAGTTAGCTTTATACGTAATTCACTAAACAGACAATTAGATCTTGTATTTGTTTTAGATCCGTCTGAAGTCACTGTATCTAGAATTGACCCACTAGTTGTGCCTGAAGACCAGTATCATCCCACATTAGAACTTTCAATTTGTCTCCCCGGCGTTGATACCCTCTCTCCTTCACTTTCTCCAAATAAATGTAGATGCTTTCGTAAATGTGACTTTAGTAAACTCAACAACTTGATTTCACAATATAACTGGACAAATTTATATAATTGCTTTGATATTGAAAGTGCTGCGGAACTATTTTATAGTGTCCTAAACTCTTTTTTCAGTGAATGTGTTCCTAACAGTTTTCCTCCTAAGTTAGACAGGCCACCTTGGTTTACCAATCAGTTGCAAAGACTTAGAAACCTAAAAACAAACTTCTATAAAAAGTACAAAAAGTTGGGTAGGCCATCCGATTTTTCAAGATATGTGGTGGCTCGTACTAATTTTAATGTACTTAACAGTCATTGCTATTCCATGTATTTGAACCGATGTAAATTTGAATTTTCAAAGGATCCGAGGCAATTTTATAACTTTGTCAATGCTAAGCGAAAGTCTTCAGCATTGCCATCATCCGCCATTAAACTCTATTGAGGCATCTACGGATCCCGAAATTGCAGATTTATTTGCTGAATTCTTCCAATCTACTTATAGTTCAGTTTCATGGTCTAATTCTAGCTACCCTAATCACTTAAACAGGGCAAATTGTATTTTTTCTCCTGTAATCACCGAGAGTTCTCTCTTAAGGGATTTAGGAACTATAACGCCAACCTATTCTCCGGGGCCAGATGGACTCCCTGGGTGTGTTCGTAAGTTTTGTGCCCGAACTATTTGTAAACCCATTCTGAAACTTTTTAATTTGTCTATCTCATCATCTGTTTTTCCTACTATCTGGAAAGATTCTTTTATTATTCCACTCCACAAAAAGGGTGCGAAGGCTGATGCTCAGAACTATAGAGGAATCTCCAAATTGTCTGCAATTCCTAAAACATTTGAGCGCATTATTACCTCTCAGTTGCAACATTTGTGCTCCTCTTTAATATCGCCGTGTCAACATGGTTTTGTTAAGCGTAGATCGATTACCACTAACCTGCTCGAATTGACATCTTTTGTACTAGATGGATTTAACAAAAAATTGCAGACGGACGTTATATATACAGATTTTAGTAAAGCCTTTCACTCTGTTAACCACTCTTTTCTTTTATTCAAATTAGATCAGCTTGGGTTTCCGAATAATCTGTTAACTTGGATTTCAAGTTATTTGAATGGTAGATCTCAGAGGGTTTTATTCAAAAACGCTGTTTCCATGATGATCAACGTAACATCTGGAGTACCTCAGGGCAGTCATATAAACCCTTTGCTGTTTACTCTGTTTATAAATGATCTTCCCTCTATCGTAACTCACTCTCGTGTACTAATGTATGCTGATGATGTTAAGCTTTGTTTTTCATATAATAATATTGAGTCTGATTTCTGCTTGCAGACAGACATTAATAGATTCCAGGAATGGTGTAGTAACAACCTTTGGAATTTAAACTATCTTAAATGCAACGTTATGACTTTTTATAGGGGTACGCCAACGTTCATGAGTTACTCTCTTCAGAACATGTCCTTGGACCGAATATACTCAGTAAACGATTTAGGTGTTCTCCTAGATCCTAAACTTAAATTTGACTCCCACATAACCTCTACTGTAAATAAAGCTATGAGTGTTCTTGGGTTTATAAAGCGTTGGTCCAAAGAATTTGATGATCCATACACTACCAAATTATTATTTACCTCACTTGCCCGACCTAATTTAGAATACTGTTCTTCCGTTTGGAGTCCTCAGTATCAAGTGCACATTGACCGTATAGAGTCCGTACAGAAACAATTTCTTCTTTTTGCCTTACGTGGTTTGAACTGGGATCAAAACGTCATGTTGCCTTCTTACTCGAGTAGATTGCTATTAATTAATTTGCCTACTCTAGTAAGCCGTAGAATTATGCTTGGTACTATTTTTATGAATAATCTTATCAGAGGCGATATTGATTCTGTAGATTTGGTAAGCCGCCTAAGTTTCAATGTTCCTGTTAGACTAATGCGAAACTACCATCCTATTAACTTGCCACGATGTTCATCTAATTTTAGTCAGCATGAGCCCTTTTGCGTTCTTTCTAATAATTATAACAACCTGTATCATTTAATTTGTTCCTCAACTTCTATCCCTGTACTAAAAACTAAAATCTTAGCTCATTTGCTTTAATCTTGTTGATCTATGTTTTGTCCTGTCTTTATTTGTTCTATGTACCTTCCTCGCGAACCGTATTTGCCCGAAATAAAAATGGGCCCGCGCGTAACAAGCACGTGCTTGGTGTCGTTTGGGCCACTTGTTTGTACTGCTCTTAGTGCATCAACGTTCAACAATATAACGATATGGAAGAAGGAAGATACAGGAAGGGTTTTAATGAATATATAATTATTTGAGAATATAAGTTTCATTCTGTAAGCTATATTTTCACAGTACATTATTAGATCCCAAAATGCGTAGATCATTCACTCTTACATTAAATGGTAATGAACCCATTACAAACATTTCTTATTTCCCACCCATTGAACTGACAAATGGTGAATATGAGTGTGCGCTCATTGACTTTCATATGTACAACTCTATACCCAATGTTGATATAAATAATAGTCTATTGCATATTGGTGATAAAGTAATTCAACTTCCAATTGGATCATATGAACTCAATGATATTTATGATTTTCTAAAAAATAAACTAAAAGATTATGATCTTGAGAAAACATTTCAAATGGAGAGTAATAACACACTTCAAGTTCATATTACAACTACCAAGGAACCTATTTATTTTAATAGAAACAACACCATTGGACAATTGCTTGGTTTCAATAAAAAAATAATTTACCCCGACTTGAAAAAAACATATATATCTGATCAACCTGTCAACATTTTAAAAATAAACACAATACGCTTAGTATGTAATATTGTAAGCGGGTCATATATTGATAGTAGACAAGATCATTCATTATACGGATTTGGAATTAATGTTCCACCAGGCTATAAAATGAATATCACACCACACAATCTTATTTACTTACCAGTCAACACTAGAGAAATAAGTACACTCTCTATACACATAACTGATCAGAACGGTGAACTAACAAATTTACGCGGTGAAAACTATACAATTCGTTTACACTTAAGATTAATACAATGATTGTATACAATAAAAGAGGTGATACTTACCATCATCAGCACACTTTAAAACATAAAGTTAGAGGAAGAGGATCGAAACCAAAAAGACACACACTTACATTAAAAAATAAGTTAATTCTTAAATTATTGGGCTTCAAAGTGCGAGTTTAACTTAAGTCATGGGGTTGAATGAAATATTGGCATTACGGGAAAAACCTTTCTCTGATGAAAGTATATCAAAGAAGGAATATCACAGCTATCAACCCTATCAACAATCATTTAAACCAAATGATGAGATAAGAATTACAATCCAAAATCAAGATTTATATGTACTCCCCCATGAGAGTCTTCTAAATTTTCAAGGAGATATTACCCTAATTAAGGAAGGGGGAGCGGTAGAAACTCAAAATGTTATTGCGAGAATGAGAAATAATTGTATGGCATACTTTTTAAATGAAATACGCTATGAAATAAATGGTGTTGAAAAAGATAGAACAAGATTTAGTGGTATTACTTCTACAATAAAAAACTTTGTTTCTTTAAATCAATTTGAAAGCAAGAGACCTTACAATTCTGGATGGAGTGGAGGACCCGAATTCAATTTAACCCCCCACTTAAACTTTTCAATACCCCTTAAAAATCTACTTGGATTTGCTGAAGATTTCAAAAAAGTATTATTAAATTGTAAACATGAACTAGTACTATTAATATAAAAAGATTTTAATGATGTACTTGAGCAAGATAAATTTGAGAGTGCACAATTAGTCGGAAAATATCATCTCAATATGACTAATATTACATGGAAAGTTCCTCATATAACACCCAGCGATTCAACGAAAATTAAAATGTATGATATTATAAAAAGTGGAACCAATCTACCGATTGCATTCCGTAGTTGGGATACATACATTAATCCTAAACTAAGTAATGGAACAAATCATGTTTGGAATGTTAAATTAGCTGCTAACCGAGAACGTCCACGATTTGCTTTAATTGGATTTAAAGATAACCACCATCTGATTACAAACAATTTAAGAAATCTAAAGGTCTACTTAAACTCTGAAACATATCCCTACGATGACTTAAACTTGGACTTTGATAAAGATCGATTTGCTCACCTATATGATATGTATTGAAAGTTTCAATCTAGCTACTATAACCGAAGTGAATCTCCTTTACTATCACCTACAGAGTTTAAAACTAAAGCTCCTATTATCGTAATTGACTTATCATATCAAAATGAAATGGTTAAATCGGGACCCATTGATGTAAGGATTTCAATTGAACTTACCAAGCCCGCTATCGAAAATGCTCAAGTATATTGCGTGCTCATACATGATCGTTTAGTTGAATATAACCCGTTGAATGGTCTAGTTCAGCGGATTGTCTAACAATTAATCAATCAATCATGAGTGATGATATTGTTGCAATTGATGTTCAAGGATTTCTTGGGAATAATAATAAATTTATTCTAAAAGAAATTGGAGTCGTATTCAAAAACGAGACAATCTTGAATTCTAATTTTATCATACACTCTCCACATGATTTTATTGAATTGAATAAGAAATGTAGAAAAACAGCTACTTGGCTAACAAAAAAACATCACAAAATTTATTGGAATGATGGAGTATACTTTTTCAAAGAAACACAAATGTATTTAAGAGAAATAATTAGAAAACAGGAAATAATTTGTAAGGGATATCAAAAAAGTTTATTCCTACAAAAATTTTTAAATTTAAGCTTTATGCTGACTCCTCTGCCTTTTCTGAAGACATTCTGGCCTTTACTGAGACTTGGCTGAAACCGGAGATATCAGACTCCGAAGTTCTGTCCAAAAATTTTAATAGAACTGATCGCTTTCCTCGTAGGGGGGGTGGGGTGCTGGTTGCCGTTACCTCTACTTTATCATCGGTGAGAATATACTTTCTTATTCCCAATGACATAGAATTCGTTGGTGTTAAAGTTTCTTTGAAATCTTTTTCTATTTATGTAACTTGTTCTTATATTCCACCTGGATCCGACTTAACAATTTATGAGCAACATTTGTCTGCAATAAAAACTGTTTTATCTCATCTTTCCGAAAGGGATCTTTGAATTGTTTTGGGTGATTTCAATCTCCCTGACATTTCTTGGTCCCTTTCCACTGACTCACTTGTCTCTACCCCTTTATCTGACCATGACTTCGTTGACGGTCTGTTAGAATTATCATTACAGCAAGTTAGCTTTATACGTAATTCACTAAACAGACAATTAGATCTAGTATTTGTTTTAGATCCGTCTGAAGTCACTGTATCTAGAATTGACCCACTAGTTGTGCCTGAAGACCAGTATCATCCCACATTATAACTTACAATTTGTCTTCCCAGCGTTGATACCCTCTCTCCTTCAGAATAGGGGGGGTGGGGTGCTGACTGCCGTTACCTCTACTTTATCATCGGAGAGAATATACTTTCTTAATCCCAATGACATAGAATTCGTTGGCGTTAAAGTTTCTTTGAAATCTTTTTCTATTTATGTAACTTGTTCTTATATTCCACCTGGATCCGACTTAACAATTTATGAGCAACATTCGTCTGCAATAAAAACTGTTTTATCTCATATTTCCGACAGGGATCTTTTAATTGTTTTGGGTGATTTCAATCTCCCTGACATTTCTTGGTCCCTTTCCACTGACTCACTTGTCTCTACCCCTTTATCTGACCATGACTTCGTTGCCGGTCTGTTAGAATTATCATTACAGCAAGTTAGCTTTATACGTAATTCACTAAACAGACAATTAGATCTAGTATTTGTTTTAGATCCTGTGAGGAGTTGAATAACTCCCCACAAATAGAAGCAGCAGCAGATGGCCGGCCGCTTACCAGATACGCGGCGAATTCGCGTAGTAACGGCGCGGCGGGGAGAACGAGAGAGTTTGGAGACCAATGAAGGAGACCGAGAGAGTTTGGAGACCAACGAAGGAGAGCGAGAGAGATTGGAGACCAAGGATGGAGATCGAGAGAGAATGGAGACTTCGCGGGCAGAGCAAGAGTGCCGTATGCAAAAGGGGATAACGGAACTCCACGGTACTTTGGACTCTCCCGTGAACTTTGGACCGGGAGAGGAAGTGCCACATCTCGGCAGTGGAGCGGCACACAGACGTGCCACAAGCGGCACGGGAATCAGCGGAACGGCAGCAGTGGGCGGAACATCTATTGGAAGCGGTACGTAAAGGACAAGTGGGTCATTCAGGAGGCACGGACTTTGGACCCAGAGTGGAGAGATCCAGCGGGCCGTGCGCAAAAGCGAAATAACGGTGCTTGGAGGCCCTATATAAGGCCGCAGAGCGCTGGCAGCTGGATCAGTCGATCACGAGGAGTCAAACCTTCAAGATCAATCAAAGTACCAAATAAACAGTCAGTCAAGCAAATAATCTACGAGGGAGCTACAACCAAGCGAGTCGTCGGAAGCAGCGCCGTGGGCTATGTAGTATGCGGCTATGTAGTATGGACGATACTACAGCGTTCCTTGAAACAGAGCTGGCAGACTTCAGCACAATGTCGGGAACATCGAATATGGCAGAACACCAGATCAAAATGAAGGACGACAAGCCAATCAAGCAGAGATACTACCCAAAGAACCCAAAAATTCAAGGGGAAATCAACGCAAAGGTGGACGAGCTTCTCCAAATGGGGTTCATAGAGCATTCAAAGAGCCCATACAGCTCCCCCATCGTGATGGTGAAAAAGAAGACAGGCAAGTGGAGACTGTGTGTCGACTTCAGGCAGATCAACGCGAAGTCAGTTAAGGATGCCTACCCAATGCCTCGCATAAACTACATCCTGGACCAACTAAGGGAAGCGCGGTACATCAGCAGTTTGGACCTGAAGGATGGATACTGGCAAATCCCACTGGAAGAGAGTAGCAGACAGTATACGGCGTTTACGGTACCAGGCAAAGGTCTGTTTCAGTGGAGGGTAATGCCGTTCGGACTTCACTCGGCGTCGGCAACGTTTCAGCGAGTTTTGGACCAAGTAATTGGCCCCAAAATGTCACCTCACGCATTCGCTTACCAGGATGACATAATAGTGATCGGTCGCACGCTGGAAGAACACAAAAGAAACCTGAAGGAAGTGTTCCGGCGTCTAAAGGAGGCAAACCTGAGGCTGAATCCAGAAAAATGCCAATTCTTTAAAAAGGAACTACTGTACCTGGGACATCGAGTGACTAGCGAGGGAATAGGAACAGATCCAGAAAAAGTAGCCGCCATCGCCGAACTAGAACCGCCATCGACTGTCAAAGAGCTCCGGCAATACCTAGGAGTAGCGTCGTGGTACCGCCGGTTTGTACCAGATTTTTCCAGAATCGTCAAACCCCTGAACGACCTGCTACGCAAAGGCAGTAAGTGGGAGTGGACACCAGAGCACCAGATGGCGTTTGAGGAGGTTAAGGCAAGACTCGTGGCAGATCCAGTGCTAGCATGCCCGGACTTCAGTAGAACTTTCATCCTGCAAACAGACGCCAGCGACTACGGCATCGGAGCGATACTGACCCAGGACACCGAAAAGGGCGAAAGAGTAATCTCCTACTCGAGCCGAACACTGAACGGCGCGGAAAAGAACTACTCGACACGGAGAAGGAATGCTTGGCGATCGTCTGGGCGATCCGGAAGCTCAGGCTATATCTGGAAGGTTACCACTTTAAGGTAGTAACCGACCACATGGCCCTGAAGTGGCTCAACAGCATCGAAAGCCCTTCAGGAAGGATCGCCAGATGGGCCCTGGAGCTACAACAGTACGACTTTGAGATAGCGTACAGAAAGGGTCAGCTAAACGTGGTGGCCGACGCATTATCAAGACAACCACTACCGGAAACACTACGAGGTTTAAAGGAGGCATCGGCAACTACAGCTTCATGAGGGTGCAGCTGGATCAAGGACATGGGCGAAAAGATAAGGACCCAACCGCAACCCGGACTATGTTATGGATGGTGAGACACTGTACAGAAACATACCTCACCGAGCAGGCAGTGAAGACGTCGCGTCATGGAAGATGTGCGTCCCGAAGTCGCTACGAGAAACAGTGTTGAGGGAAAACCACGACGCACCGTCCACGGGACACGTAGGAAGCCGAAGGACAATTGCACGGTTGGCAGCCCGATACTACTGGCCAGGCATGCATAGAGACGCCCGAGCCCACGTACGAAAATGCGAGATTTGCATGCGGTTTAAGCCCAATCAGATGCAGGCGGCTGGGAAGATGTTGACCCAAGTGCCGGAGGAACCATGGGCCACGGTATGTGCAGACTTCGTTGGACCCCTACCAAGATCTAAGCACGGGAACCAAATGCTGCTGGTCATGATAGACAGGTTTTCGAAATGGACGGAACTGGTGCCCCTACGCAGTGCGACGGCAGAGTCGCTCAAGAAGGCATTTAGGGAGCGCATAATCGCAAGGTACGGGGCCCCGAAGGTGGTCATAACGGACAATGGAGTACAGTTTGCAAGCCGCATATTTAAAAATTTCCTGGCTGAGATGGGTATCAGTCAACAATTCACCGCGCCATACACACCACAAGAGAATCCCACCGAACGAGCAAACAGAACGGTCAAGACCATGATTGCCCAGTTCGCAGGGCAGGACCAGAGAAACTGGGACGAGAAGTGGCCGGAGATTATGCTAGCAGTGAACACGAGCACATCGGAATCCACCGGCCATACACCGGCGTTTCTTACCCAGGGAAGGGAACCACGTCTACCCAGCAGCCTATACGATAAGGAAACCCTAGGAACCGGACGAGCTACGGAGACCCCTGAGGAAAATGCCAACAAACTAAGAGAGGTATTCGAGATCGTGCGGCGAAATATGGAAAAGGCGTCCCAGGACCAAGCCAGACACTACAATCTGAGAAGGAGACAGTGGTCACCAGCGGTGGGCGATATAGTGTGGGCCAAGGAACATCACCTGTTCAAAGCGGCAGAAGGATTCGCTGCAAAACTAGCCCCGAGGTACGATGGCCCTTACCAGGTGGTAGATTTCGTCTCTCCAGTGATCTGCCAAATTCGCCACACACAGTCGAAGAAAGAAAGGACAGTTCACGTTGGCGAGCTCAAGCAACAAGTAAACGAGCAGACAGCAGAAACATCAGATGTCTAACAACGGGTACGAGGCGGCAGGATTAGGCGTCAGGCCGAAGAGAGAGTCATCCATACGCCACACGGAAAGGACAATCAGGATAGAACAAGGACATGGATAAGGATCACACGTTGATCCAGACTGCGAGGCCACAGGATTAGGCGTCAGGCCGAAGCGAGAGTCATCCACACGCCACGCAGAAAGGTCAACCATAAGGGTAGGGCACAAGGACGTGGATAGGGATGGATGGTGATCCCGACCGCAAGGCAACAGGATTCAGCGTCGGGCAGTTGCCAGAGTCATCCGCGATAACGCCAGGCGGAAGGGACACTTACAATACGGCACAAGGATACGGGTAACGTAGAAGAGAGTATGCGCGGAAGGAGACAAGCAACACAAGACGCGCAGTCCAGACATACACCGCAGCATCCGGAGATTCTATACGGAATGCGCCGGACGAGCTCGTCTAATTGTTACCCGAGGAAAAGGGGAGGACGGTGCAGAATCAGATCTACACCGTAGCCAGCTGGTCACAAAAAAAAAACAGAAACACGCACCACACCAACAGTTGACTAAAAACAAGAAAAGGAACGGGGCATGCATGGGCCGAACCAGCAACCTGAAATTTAAAGGGGGCTTAATGGAGGAAGCAGAAAGACATCATAAATACTTACCGGCTGTCCTGGTTGCGAAGCGAATGCGAAGTCCTCTCCGCAACCGCTCTCAAAAGCTGCCAATGTGGAGTCAGATGCTGCCAACAGAGGACGAGTGAAGGGCGAGAGAGGACGAAAGGATGAGATGAAAAGGAGTGAAGGAAATGCAAAAGAAACTTACCTATGAATTTCATAGTATGAAAGTTGCAAAATCACCACGAGCCAGGGAAGGGGCGCCTCGATAGGCGATCGATTGGCACTGGACGATAGTACGATCGATGGGCACACGACAATGGAAATATCGGCCAAGGTGGAAATATCGCAAACGAGCAGGTGGCAACGCCGCACCGTCGGTATCGATATGCGAATAAATATCGATCACGCACGAATGGTGTGACCAGGCGGAGGAAACATGGAAAGGAGTGAGACGCAGCAATGAGCAGCGAGCTGGGGATCGATAGCCCAGGAGTATCGATGTCCCAGTGGGAACACAGGAAATATCGGTGCGGGAGATTTAAAGTTGCTACGAGGCGGATGACCCCCGCTGTAGAAACTCAAGGGAGTTAAGAGCGTCGAGGGAGCATCGAGGGAGCAACGAGGGAGCGCCGCGGGAATCACAAGGACTCAAAGGCTAGGATAAGCAAGGAAACGCCGGAGAGTAGAAACCAGTCTTAAATGTTTCCCGAAGTAAGGGGGGAATGTGAGGAGTTGAATAACTCCTCACAAATAGAACCAGCAGCAGATGGCCGGCCGCTTACCAGATACGCGGCGAGCTCGCGTAGTAACGGCGCGGCGGGGAGAACGAGAGAGTTTGGAGACCAAGGGTGGAGATCGAGAGAGTTTGGAGACCAACGAAGGAGAGCGAGAGAGTTTGGAGACCAATGAAGGAGAGCGAGAGAGATTGGAGACCAAGGATGGAGAGCGAGAGAGTTTGGAGACCAATGAAGGAGAGCGAGAGAGATTGGAGACCAAGGATGGAGATCGAGAGAGAATGGAGACTTCGCGGGCAGAGCAAGAGTGCCGTATGCAGAAGGGGATAACGGAACTCCACTGGACTTTGGACTCTCCCGTGAACTTTGGACCGGGAGAGGAAGTGCCACATCTCGGCAGTGGAGCGGCACACAGGCGTGCCACAAGCGGCACGGGAATCAGCGGAACGGCAGCAGTGGGCGGAACATCTATTGGAAGCGGTACATAAAGGACAAGTGGGTCATCCAAGAGGCACGAACTTTGGACCCAGAGTGGAGAGATCCAGCGGGCCGTGCGCAAAAGGGAAATAACGGTGCTTGGAGGCCCTATATAAGGCCGCAGAGCGCTGGCAGCTGGATCAGTCGATCACGAGGATTCGAACCTTCAAGATCAATTAAAGTACCAAATAAACAGTCAGTCAAGCAAGTAATCTACGAGGGAGCTACAACCAAGCGAGTCGTCGGAAGCAGCGCCGTGGGAAGCATACAAGGAGCAAGATCGCCACGTCGAGACGTTCGGGATTAGGACATCAGGAATCTCCGAATTGAGACACAGGTGGCTGAGTTCTGAAAGGCATCACGCGGCTAAGTCAAGGCGTTTGTTTTCTAACTTTGTCACGACCACACCCTGGCGAGTCGCCCGGCGGGTCTGCCAGAGACAAGCAAAAGAGTCCTACGACGAAGAGCCGTAAGCTTGGGGAGGAAAGTTGTCTGCGACCCAGCGTACCTTGCCCGACCAAGCAGGACCTGGCGTGACGGACGAGCGGTAGATCGATTTGTGGTTTCGAAAGGCGTCAGCCTGGAGAGCCCTGCGATTACCGGCGAAGTTCCCGAGCAGCGACCGCCCAGCTCCCCGAGCGCCAGAACAACGAGATTTTGGTCAGAAGACAGCGCAGAGGACATCGACAGCAACGCCAGCAGACATTTCCGGCAGCCACGTTACCATCGCCGCGCGGAGCTCATTGGGGAGCGCAGGAGCGTCGCGGACGTCACGCATTAGGGTGAAGCCGGGTGGAACGTTCGTCTGCGCTAGGCGTAAAGCGAAGTGAACCGCTAGACAGCCTCCGGGCGGCAGCCTTGACTGTCAGCGCGAACTGAGCAAGAACCTAGCGGGACCGTCCGGGACAGAGCAAGGGACAGGTATTGCCTCGAAAGGCGTCAGCCTGGAGAGCAAAGCTTGTTCACCCTAGTCTGAGAACGGTGACGCTTCCCTAAGCCCACAAGGCCGAACTCTCTGCGGGTCTAAGGCGCTACAAGCGACCCCGAGGCAACGCGTCGGCAAGCAAGCAGAGGCGGCCACTACGAGCGTCCCGAGACCCAGGATCCAGAGGAGGACGAGTCAACGCGTCGAGAAGCCAGAAGGAGGAGCACCAGCAGCCGGCGGAACCAGAACAAGGAGATACAGAAACCAGCATAGCCACACACCCGCTGTACCAATACCACGAGAATAAATCCCACTGTTACCATTTGAACACTTTGTTTTCTCACTGATCTACGGTCAATCACGTCATATAAATTTGGTGGGACGAACACACAATCTTCTGAGCTAGCCGCACGAATCTCGTAGCGAGCAGACATACAAAATCAGTTCGTTACAGTATGTAACCAATACGCCACACGGAAAGGACAGTCAGCGTAGCACAAGGACATGGAGAAGGATTTCACGTTGATCCAGACTGCGAGGCTACAGGATTATGCGTCAGGCCTAAGCGAGAGTCATCCACAAGCCACGCAGAAAGATCAACCATAAGGATAGGTCGCAAGGACATGGATAAGGATTTCACGTCGATCCAGACTGCGAGGCTACAGGATTATGCGTCAGGCCTAAGCGAGAGTCATCCACAAGCCACGCAGAAAGATCAACCATAAGGATAGGTCGCAAGGACATGGATAAGGATTTCACGTTGATCCAGTCTACAAGGCATCAGGATTCAGCGTCAGGCCTAAGCGAGAGTCATCCACACGCCACGCAGAAAGGACAATTACAAGGATAGGTCACAAGGACGTGGATAAGGATGAATGGGGATCCAACCGCGAGGCATCAGGATTCAGCGTCAGGCCTAAGCGAGAGTCATCCACACGCCACGCAGAAAGGACAATTACAAGGATAGGTCACAAGGACGTGGATAAGGATGGATGGGGATCCAACCGCGAGGCATCAGGATTCAGCGTCAGGCCTAAGCGAGAGTCATCCACACGCCACGCAGAAAGGACAATTACAAGGATAGGTCACAAGGACGTGGATAAGGATGGATGGGGATCCAACCACAAGGCATCAGGATTCAGCGTCAGGCCTAAGCGAGAGTCATCCACACGCCACGCAGAAAGGATAATTACAAGGATAGGTCACAAGGACGTGGATAAGGATGGATGGGGATCCAACCGCAAGGCATCAGGATTCAGCGTCGGGCAGTGGCCAGAGTCATCCGCGTTTACGCCAGGCAGAAGGGACACTTACGAGGACGACACAAAGACACGGGTAACATGTAGGGATCCAACCGCAAGGCATCAGGATTCAGCGTCGGGCAGTTGCCAGAGTCATCCGGGTTTAGGCCAAGCGGGAAGGAAACGGACAAGGTCGACAAAACAGTACCGAAAGCACATCACGTACCCAAAGGACCCCGAAGGATACCCTAAGTGTGACCGAAATATACCCAAAGAACACCCCAACAACACCTCTAAAGGATACCCAAAGGACACCCGAAGGATACCCTAAGTGTGCCCAAACTATACCCGAAGGATACCCTAAGTGTTCCCAAACTATACCCGAAGGACGCCCCAACAATACCTCTAAGTGTACCCAAAGGACACCCAAAGGATACACTAGGGATAGCCCAACGATCCCCAAGGATACCTAAGGATACCCCAATAGGACTCGAAAGACACCTCAAGGATACCCCAATAATAACCCAAGGACACCAAGGATACCAACCAGGAACGCCCCGAAGCAAGGTGTAGGCCCAAGGACAACTTCCAAGAATACTCACCAAAGGTGATCAAGTCAATTACGGAACCGGGAGGTACAACGCACCGCAGCATCCAGAGGGCCACGGTGATCTGAGGGAATACAACATGTGGTTTACGAAGAAAGGGGGAAGACGGTACAGCAAAGAGAGCTGTACCGTAAGAGAGCGAGCGCCCAAAGAAAGGACATAACGATATCGGGCAAAAGGAAGGCGCGCAACCGAGGTTTCATGTATGGGGAGCCTGGCGACGGTCGAGCACTAAAATTCAGAACATCATCATGAGCACACGCGTCACCAGAGCCGAAACACGCAGGAGGATGGCGGCCCTCCAGGAACCTCGCCCGGGGCAAGGATGGTCGGAGACCCGGCCTACCCGAGCTCCGCGGCGGGCCCTGGAGCGGACTCGAGGCGAGGACTCCGCACCGGAACCCACGGTGAGCGACGACAGCGACGTGGAGGTGATCGGCGATCCCGCCGTCGAGGAGAGAGAGTGGCGACTCCGGAAGGCGGCGGCGGGCGGTCGCATACCGCACGGGACGACGGACGTCGGAGGAGAGGAACTCCCGAGGAGCCACTCGGAGGCGGTCTGTCGGGCCACCGAGGAGTCTCGGAAGCGGTTCCGAGACCGGGAGCCGTCGGACGAGGAGCAGCAACGGTCGACGGAGGAGGAGGCGAGAAGGCAGGCGCGGCTGCGGCAGGACCACGAGGCGGCGGCGGCGCGGTGGCATGCCCGCTTGCGAGAGGCGGAAGAAGAAGAGCGGCGGCTGTGGGAGGCACAGGTGGAGGACGCGTGGGAGGTGCCACTCACCCCCAGATACGCGGCCGAGGAACGCAGCCCGAGGGACGAGGACGAGGACGAACCACGCGCGCCATCCCCTCCGCGGTGGTTACCCGAGGTGCCACCCACTCCCCGCTACGAGGGGGAGTGGCTCACGGACGGCGACGATGGAGCACCGTTGGCCACGCCGCCGTGGAGGCCGGCCCGGCCACCCACGCCGCGATACGCGGAGCCACGACGACCTGAGGAGCAGACGCCGAGCGAGGAGTCGACCGCGCAGCCGATGCCGCAACCGGAGGAGGAGGACGTCCACCAGGCAAGGGCGGACGAGCCGTCGGTGGTGCGGACGGAGGTGCCGGCCGCGCACGTGAGCCACAGCACACGGTCGTTCGAGGCCGAGGGTATGCGGTGGCGGCAGCAGACGGTGACGTGGACGTGGCCCGAGGGGCCCGCGACAGGACCGACGACGGAGGTGCCCAGGATATGGGAGGAGGGGGCACCGAAGGTGAACCCTCGAGACCCCCGGACGAGGAGCCGGCAGGATGCATGGGTCCCGCCGACACCAAGCACGGGCCCGCCAACACCGGCGACGACGGCAACGACGGGGGAGGCGGAGTCACCGGAGAAAGGACCATGGGTGTGGCCCGAGCCACCGGCCACCCAAAGGCCTCCACTACAACGACAAAATTCGACGCCCGGATCAACGCGCCCGCGGCCGCAGTTCATGCGGCAGGTATCGGCGCCGGAGGAAGGCGGTTGGCGCGAGGTCGCCAGGAGCGAGTGGCCGGTGGGCATTGAGGAAGCACCCGCGGTCGCGACGGCACGACGGAAGGGCGGCAGGCGGTGCGTCCTGGTCTGCGATGGCGGGAGGAGATACCGGGTGAGGCTCGGAGTCGCGGGCATCCGGGTTTTCGCACAATAAATGAAAAAAAATCACAAAACAACACAAGGGTTTTCCAAAACAACAAGAGAAGGGGTACGGGGCCCAGAGTTTGATTGGGGTGGCTGGAAGAAGAACGGGGCATGCATGGGCCACTCCAGCAACCTGTAAGTTGAATGGTCTTAGTCCAGGAAGAAGAAATGAACGCCAATTACTTACCTGCTGTCCCGGTTGCAAAGTGAATGCGAAGTCCTCTCCGCACCCGCTCTCGAGAGCTGCCAAAATGGAGTCCGATGCAGCCGATAGAGGACGAGTGAAGGGCGAGAGAGGACGAAAGGAGAGAGAAGGATAAGATGAGAAGGAGTAGAGGAAATGTAAAAGGAACTTACCCATGAAAAATTGCAAAATCACCACGAGCCAGGGAAGGGGGCGCCTCGATAGGCGATCGATTGGCACTGGACGATAGTGCGATCGATGGGCACACGACAATGGAAATATCGGCCAAGGTGGAAATATCGCAAACGAGCAGGTGGCAACGCCGCACCGTCGGTATCGATATGCGAATAAATATCGATCACGCACGAATGGTGTGACCAGGCGGAGGAGACACGGAAAGGAGTGAGACGCAGCAATGAGCAGCGAGCTGGGGATCGATAGCCCAGGAGTATCGATGTCCCAGTGGGAACACAGGAAATATCGGCGCGGGAGATTTAAAGTTGCTACGAGGAGGATGACCCCCGCTGTAGAAACTCAAGGGAGTTAAGAGCGTCGAGGGAGCATCGAGGGAGCAACGAGGGAGCGCCGCGGGAATCACAAGGACTCAAAGGCAAAGATCAATCAAAGTACCAAATAAACAGTCAGTCAAGCAAATAATCTACGAGGGAGCTACAACCAAGCGAGTCGTCGGAAGCAGCGCCGTGGGAAGCATACAAGGAGCAAGATCGCCACGTCGAGACGTTCGGGATTAGGACATCAGGAATCTCCGAATTGAGACACAGGTGGCTGAGTTCTGAAAGGCATCACGCGGCTAAGTCAAGGCGTTTGTTTTCTAACTTTGTCACGACCACACCCTGGCGAGTCGCCCGGCGGGTCTGTCAGAGACAAGCAAAAGAGTCCTACGACGAAGAGCCATAAGCTTGGGGAGGAAAGTTGTCTGCGACCCAGCGTACCTTGCCCGACCAAGCAGGACCTGGCGTGACGGACGAGCGGTAGATCGATTTGTGGTTTCGAAAGGCGTCAGCCTGGAGAGCCCTGCGATTACCGGCGAAGTTCCCGAGCAGCGACCGCCCAGCTCCCCGAGCGCCAGAACAACGAGATACTGGTCAGAAGACAGCGCAGAGGACATCGACAGCAACGCCAGCAGACATTTCCGGCAGCCACGTTACCATCGCCGCGCGGAGCTCATTGGGGAGCGCAGGAGCGTCGCGGACGTCACGCATTAGGGTGAAGCCGGGTGGAACGTTCGTCTGCGCTAGGCGGCAGCCTTGACTGTCAGCGCGAACTGAGCAAGAACCTAGCGGGACCGTCCGGGACAGAGCAAGGGACAGGTATTGCCTCGAAAGGCGTCAGCCTGGAGAGCAAAGCTTGTTCACCCTAGTCTGAGAACGGTGACGCTTCCCTAAGCCCATAAGGCCGAACTCTCTGCGGGTCTAAGGCGCTACAAGCGACCCCGAGGCAACGCGTCGGCAAGCAAGCAGAGGCGGCCACTACGAGCGTCCCGAGACCCAGGAGCCAAGCGGAGGCCGAGTCAACGCGTCGACAAGCCAGAAGGAGGAGCACCGGCAGCCGGCGGAACCAGAACAAGGAGATACAGAAGCCAGCATAGCCACACACCCGCTGTACCAATACCACGAGAATAAATCCCACTGTTACCATTTGAACACTTTGTTTTCTCACTGATCTACGGGCAATCACGTCATATAAATTTGGTGGGACGAACGCACAATCTTCTGAGCTAGCCGCACGAATCTCGTAGCGAGCAGACATACAAAATCAGTTCGTTACAATCCGTCTGAAGTCACTGTATCTAGAATTGACCCACTAGTTGTGCCTGAAGACCAGTATCATCCCACATTAGAACTTACAATTTGTCTTCCCAGCGTTGATACCCTCTCTCCTTCACTTTCTCCAAATAAATGTAGATGCTTTCGTAAATGTGACTTTAGTAAACTCAACAACTTGATTTCACAATATAACTGCACAAATTTATATAATTGCTTGGATATTGAAAGTGCTACGGAACTATTTTATAGTGTCCTAAACTCTTTTTTCAGTGAATGTTTTCCTGACAGTTTTCCTCCTAAGTTAGACAGGCCACCTTGGTTTACCAATCAGTTGCAAAGACTTAGAAACCTAAAAACAAACTTCTATAAAAAGTACAAAAAGTTGGGTAGGCCATCCGATTTTTGAAGATATGTGGTGGCTCGTACTAATTTTAATGTACTTAACAGTCATTGCTATTCCATGTATTTGAACCGATGTAAATTTGAATTTTCAAAGGATCCGAGGCAATTTTATAACTTTGTCAATGCTAAGCGAAAGTCTTCAGCATTGCCATCATCCGCCATTAAACTCTATTGAGGCATCTACGGATCCCGAAATTGCAGATTTATTTGCTGAATTCTTCCAATCTACTTATAGTTCAGTTTCATGGTCTAATTCTAGCTACCCTAATCACTTAAACAGGGCAAATTGTATTTTTTCTCCTGTAATCACCGAGAGTTCTCTCTTAAGGGATTTAGGAACTATAACGCCAACCTATTCTCCGGGGCCAGATGGACTCCCTGGGTGTGTTCGTAAGTTTTGTGCCCGAACTATTTGTAAACCCATTCTGAAACTTTTTAATTTGTCTATCTCATCATCTGTTTTTCCTACTATCTGGAAAGATTCTTTTATTATTCCACTCCACAAAAAGGGTGCGAAGGCTGATGCTCAGAACTATAGAGGAATCTCCAAATTGTCTGCAATTCCTAAAACATTTGAGCGCATTATTACCTCTCAGTTGCAACATTTGTGCTCCTCTTTAATATCGCCGTGTCAACATGGTTTTGTTAAGCGTAGATCGATTACCACTAACCTGCTCGAATTGACATCTTTTGTACTAGATGGATTTAACAAAAAATTGCAGACGGACGTTATATATACAGATTTTAGTAAAGCCTTTCACTCTGTTAACCACTCTTTTCTTTTATTCAAATTAGATCAGCTTGGGTTTCCGAATAATCTGTTAACTTGGATTTCAAGTTATTTGAATGGTAGATCTCAGAGGGTTTTATTCAAAAACGCTGTTTCCATGATGATCAACGTAACATCTGGAGTACCTCAGGGCAGTCATATAAACCCTTTGCTGTTTACTCTGTTTATAAATGATCTTCCCTCTATCGTAACTCACTCTCGTGTACTAATGTATGCTGATGATGTTAAGCTTTGTTTTTCATATAATAATATTGAGTCTGATTTCTGCTTGCAGACAGACATTAATAGATTCCAGGAATGGTGTAGTAACAACCTTTGGAATTTAAACTATCTTAAATGCAACGTTATGACTTTTTATAGGGGTACGCCAACGTTCATGAGTTACTCTCTTCAGAACATGTCCTTGGACCGAATATACTCAGTAAACGATTTAGGTGTTCTCCTAGATCCTAAACTTAAATTTGACTCCCACATAACCTCTACTGTAAATAAAGCTATGAGTGTTCTTGGGTTTATAAAGCGTTGGTCCAAAGAATTTGATGATCCATACACTACCAAATTATTATTTACCTCACTTGCCCGACCTAATTTAGAATACTGTTCTTCCGTTTGGAGTCCTCAGTATCAAGTGCACATTGACCGTATAGAGTCCGTACAGAAACAATTTCTTCTTTTTGCCTTACGTGGTTTGAACTGGGATCAAAACGTCATGTTGCCTTCTTACTCGAGTAGATTGCTATTAATTAATTTGCCTACTCTAGTAAGCCGTAGAATTATGCTTGGTACTATTTTTATGAATAATCTTATCAGAGGCGATATTGATTCTGTAGATTTGGTAAGCGGCCTAAGTTTCAATGTTCCTGTTAGACTAATGCGAAACTACCATCCTATTAACTTGCCACGAGGTTCATCTAATTTTAGTCAGCATGAGCCCTTTCGCGTTCTTTCTAATAATTATAACAACCTGTATCATTTAATTTGTTCCTCAACTTCTATCCCTGTACTAAAAACTAAAATCTTAGCTCATTTGCTTTAATCTTGTTGATCTATGTTTTGTCCTGTCTTTATTTGTTCTATGTACCTTCCTCGCGAACCGTATTTGCCCGAAATAAAAATGGGCCCGCGCGTAACAAGCACGTGCTTGGTGTCGTTTGGGCCACTTGTTTGTACTGCTCTTAGTGCATCAACGTTCAACAATATAACGATATGGAAGAAGGAAGATACAGGAAGGGTTTTAATGAATATATAATTATTTGAGAATATAAGTTTCATTCTGTAAGCTATATTTTCACAGTACATTATTAGATCCCAAAATGCGTAGATCATTCACTCTTACATTAAATGGTAATGAACCCATTACAAACATTTCTTATTTCCCACCCATTGAACTGACAAATGGTGAATAGAAGTGTGCGCTCATTGACTTTCATATGTACAACTCAATACCCAATGTTGATATAAATAATAATCTATTGCATATTGGTGATAAAGTAATTCAACTTCCAATTGGATCATATGAACTCAATGATATTTATGATTTTCTAAAAAATAAACTAAAAGATTATGATCTTGAGAAAACATTTCAAATGGAGAGTAATAACACACTTCAAGTTCATATTACAACTACCAAGGAACCTATTTATTTTAATAGAAACAACTCCATTGGACAATTGCTTGGTTTCAATAAAAAAATAATTTACCCCGACTTGAAAAAAACATATATATCTGATCAACCTGTCAACATTTTAAAAATAAACACAATACGCTTAGTATGTAATATTGTAAGCGGGTCATATATTGATAGTAGACAAGATCATTCATTATACGGACTTGGAATTAATGTTCCACCAGGCTATAAAATGAATATCACACCACACAATCTTATTTACTTACCAGTCAACACTAGAGAAATAAGTACACTCTCTATACACATAACTGATCAGAACGGTGAACTAACAAATTTACGCGGTGAAAACTATACAATTCGTTTACACTTAAGATTAATACAATGATTGTATACAATAAAAGAGGTGATACTTACCATCATCAGCACACTTTAAAACATAAAGTTAGAGGAAGAGGATCGAAACCAAAAAGACACACACTTACATTAAAAAATAAGTTAATTCTTAAATTATTGGGCTTCAAAGTGCGAGTTTAACTTAAGTCATGGGGTTGAATGAAATATTGGCATTACGGGAAAAACCTTTCTCTGATGAAAGTATATCAAAGAAGGAATATCACAGCTATCAACCCTATCAACAATCATTTAAACCAAATGATGAGATAAGAATTACAATCCAAAATCAAGATTTATATGTACTCCCCCATGAGAGTCTTCTAAATTTTCAAGGAGATATTACCCTAATTAAGGAAGGGGGAGCGGTAGAAACTCAAAATGTTATTGCGAGAATGAGAAATAATTGTATGGCATACTTTTTAAATGAAATACGCTATGAAATAAATGGTGTTGAAAAAGATAGAACAAGATTTAGTGGTATTACTTCTACAATAAAAAACTTTGTTTCTTTAAATCAATTTGAAAGCAAGAGACTTTACAATTCTGGATGGAGTGGAGGACCCGAATTCAATTTAACCCCCCACTTAAACTTTTCAATACCCCTTAAAAATCTACTTGGATTTGCTGAAGATTTCAAAAAAGTATTATTAAATTGTAAACATGAACTAGTACTATTAATATAAAAAGATTTTAATGATGTACTTGAGCAAGATAAATTTGAGAGTGCACAATTAGTCGGAAAATATCATCTCAATATGACTAATATTACATGGAAAGTTCCTCATATAACACCCAGCGATTCAACGAAAATTAAAATGTATGATATTATAAAAAGTGGAACCAATCTACCGATTGCATTCCGTAGTTGGGATACATACATTAATCCTAAACTAAGTAATGGAACAAATCATGTTTGGAATGTTAAATTAGCTGCTAACCGAGAACGTCCACGATTTGCTTTAATTGGATTTAAAGATAACCACCATCTGATTACAAACAATTTAAGAAATCTAAAGGTCTACTTAAACTCTGAAACATATCCCTACGATGACTTAAACTTGGACTTTGATAAAGATCGATTTGCTCACCTATATGATATGTATTGAAAGTTTCAATCTAGCTACTATAACCGAAGTGAATCTCCTTTACTATCACCTACAGAGTTTAAAACTAAAGCTCCTATTATCGTAATTGACTTATCATATCAAAATGAAATGGTTAAATCGGGACCCATTGATGTAAGGATTTCAATTGAACTTACCAAGCCCGCTATCGAAAATGCTCAAGTATATTGCGTGCTCATACATGATCGTTTAGTTGAATATAACCCGTTGAATGGTCTAGTTCAGCGGATTGTCTAACAATTAATCAATCAATCATGAGTGATGATATTGTTGCAATTGATGTTCAAGGATTTCTTGGGAATAATAATAAATTTATTCTAAAAGAAATTGGAGTCGTATTCAAAAACGAGACAATCTTGAATTCTAATTTTATCATACACTCTCCACATGATTTTATTGAATTGAATAAGAAATGTAGAAAAACAGCTACTTGGCTAACAAAAAAACATCACAAAATTTATTGGAATGATGGAGTATACTTTTTCAAAGAAACACAAATGTATTTAAGAGAAATAATTAGAAAACAGGAAATAATTTGTAAGGGATATCAAAAAAGGTTATTCCTACAAAAATTTTTAAAAATTGATAATGTAATTAACATTGATGAAATTGGTTGTCCCTCTCTAAAAATAATGGATGGAAATCACTTTCCATATTGTTCATTACATGCTCGGGATGGTGTCTGCTCTCTGAACAATGCTCATAAAATCTTAAACTTTTACACAAACGAAAACTCCTAGACACCTTTTAACCATTCATTCACATTTTGAGAGTCGGGGAAATAAGTTTACGAAATGACTGATTCTAATAACAATCTTAATATACCGACTTATTCTTCTTTAATAAATAAAATTAATTTTTTTATTAATACATTTGGAAATATGATTTCAAAAGAGGACTTGAAATTACTACTGGAGAAAAGGAACATGTTCATGGGTACTGACGTAAAGGAGTTTATAAAAACAACATTTGGAGAACATTTAAATTTATGTACATTTTCTAATGATAATATAGAAACTTGTGCTTGTTTTAATTTTGTAATTCAACAATATAGAGTTAGAAAAGTAATTTCATCATATATTGAAATTCTAAAATAAAGAGAAAACCCAAAAAAAAATTGTCTATTGTTTTGAGTTTGTTTTCGAGGGTGGGTCTATCATCAGCTGTTGCATTTTTATACCCGTTACTCGTAGAGTAAAAGGGTATACTAGATTCGTCGGAAAGTATGTAACAGGCAGAAGGAAGCGTTTCCGACCCCATAAAGTATATATATTCTTGATCAGGATCACTAGCCGAGTCGATCTAGCCATGTCCGTCTGTCCGTCTGTCCGTCTTTCCGTCTGTCCGTATGAACGCAGAGATCTCGGAAACTATGAGAGTTACAATACTGGGATTGGGCACGCAGATTCCTGAGATTCCTGCGCAGCGCAAGTTTGTTTCAGTACAGTGCCACGCCCACTCTAACGCCCACAAACCGCCCAAAACTGTGGCTCCTACAGTTTTGATGCTAGATAGAAAATTTTAACTGAAATGTATTGTTCTCATCAATACCTATCGATTGCCACGCCCACTTTAACGCCCACAAACCGCAAAAACCTGTGACGCCCCCAATTTTCATGCTAGATACAAAAATTTAACTGAAATGTATTGGTCTCGTCAATACCTATCGATTGGTCCAAAAAAAAATTTGCCACGCCCACTCTAACGCCCATAACGCTTAAATCTGTATACCGCCGGTAGGTGGCGCATTTTAATCTCGCTTTGCTACTTGCATATCTCTATTTAGCTGAGTAACGGGTATCTGATAGTCGAGGTACTCGACTATAGCGTTCTTCCTTGTTTAACATCTGTCTTCTAAGTATAATACAACGATTTATCTCTACCAAACTTTAGTTGAAGATAAACATTCAGACTATTACGTTGAGAGAAAAAATGATTTCCTCAAAAATTGAAGAGTTCTTAAGGGAGCATGGGAGTGAGATCTTCAAGAAACATGTTACGAAATTGAAATCATTTCATACATTTTTTAAAGATGTAGAAGCCACCCCAGTAATTCATTCAAAGTATGGAGAACACCTATCATCCTGTGCATGGGCATATGATGATTGTAAAGTTGGACCTGACACTTGCAGGTGTATGCATGTTAAAAAGAAAGAAGAAGACGCCTTAATATTGATGGAAAGATACTTTCATTTATTTAAAAGACTCAATGTAAACTAATTTAACACGAATATGATTAAATAAAAACGTATTTGACTAAACAAACGATCTCATTTGTTTTTGTTATTCTGTTAAGAACCACAACCACCACCACCATTTTGACCACATGACCCTAGACAGGTTACACTAACAGATGTCAACTACAACCCTAATTGAATCTACCCTATTAAAACTATCCCTTATTGAATCAACAAGACGCCCACGCATAACAAAACAACGTTTTTGTTAGGAACCACCACCACCAACACCCCTCTTACACTCCTACGCTCACTTTCCCATCTAATGCTCGCTAAAGAGGGGGAGGTTACCGAACTCACGCTTGTTTCACACCACAAAGTATGCGGCCTAATATCCCTCAAACCAACACCTTTTGACCACACGACCGCAGACAGGTTACACTAACAGATGTCAACTACAACCCTAATTGAATCAACAAAACGCCCAAGCATAACAAAACAACTTCCCCTCCGCCTAAATATAGTTTTACAAATTCATACGCATGACAAAACACCCCTCCAAGACAAAACAAGACATATCAAAACACCCTTCTCTAAATAAAAACGTATTTAACTAAACAAACGAACTCATTTTTTTTGTGTATATTCTGTTAGGAACCACCACCTCCACTATAGAATTGAAACATTTAAGATTACCCTCCCCTTAACTTAATACAAGTTAGAAGCAACATACTTTAAGTGACCTGTGTGCAACCATTGCACTCCTACATGACATTTGCACCCCTCACACTAACCTTTAGGTTGAGAAAAAGGCAAGACAAAACAAGACATCAAAACACCCCTCTCACACACTCGTACACACCCCTTTCTAAAAAAAAAAAAAAAAAAAAACGCGTTCAACACGGCGAACTGGACGAGGATCATGCAGGCACTAAGGCGGCTACGGATTCCGGAGTACCTCACCAGGATAGTCGACAGCTACCTCGGCGAAAGGGTGCTGCTTTTCGATACGAGCGACGGCCCGAAAGAGTACTGCGTAACTGCTGGGGTTCCACAAGGATCGGTCCTGGGCCCCCTGTTGTGGAACACTATGTACGACGGAGTGCTGAGGCTTCCCATGCCTGCAAACGTCCACGTGACTGGCTTCGCGGACGACGTCGCCATCACGATCGTGGCCAAGACGATAGCCGAAGTGGAGGACATGGCAAACACTGCGGTGAGGAAGGTGGAATCATGGCTCTCACTCGCCGGGCTCCAACTCGCGGCACATAAAACAGAGGCCGTCCTTATAAGCAGCCGGCAACTCGTCGAGACGGCCAAGCTGACGGTCGGAGGGGTTGACATTGTCTCGCAAAGAGCCATAAAATACCTAGGCGTCATGATAGACACCAGGCTGTCCTACAACACCTACACCTAGAGTACGCCAATAAGAAGGCCGCTGCGACCGCCAGATCGCTCGCGCGGATTCTCCTGAACACAAGGGGCCCAAAGCAGGAACGGAGGAAACTCATAGCGAGCGTCGTCACGTCCCAAGTACTTTATGCCGCCCCGGTATGGGCTAAAGCCGCCACGACGCCCTCGTATATGAGTGGCGTGGCTCGCACGCACAGACTATGTGCAACAAGGATATCGTGTGCCTTCCGGACAATCTCTGAGGAAGCTGCGCTGGTCATAGCTGGTCTAGTTCCGATGCAAGAACTGGTAAGAGAGGCGGTAGAAGTGGAGGAAACGGTCACGACCACGGACGACCAAACTAGGCGCGAGGCAAGACGGCCCGCGAGAGAGAGATCCAGGAGAGGTGGGATTCCGCAACCTCTGGACGCTGGACCCACGATCTGATTCCCGTCTTGAGTCCGTGGCTGGAAAGGAGGCACGGGCAGGTGGACTTCTACCTGACCCAGATCTTGAGTGGGCACGGATGCTTCCGGTCGTACCTGAAGAAGTACGGTCACGACACGAGTGACGGATGCCCATCCTGCGGCTCTGGAATCGAGGAGAACGCACGCCACGTCCTGTTCGAGTGCGTGCGGTTTGTAGAGGACAGGACCGCCCTGGAAATAGCGACCGGTGTCAGCACTAGCCCCAGCACGCTAGTGCCAACCATGCTAAGAGGCCAAACGGAGTGGGACGCGACGACCAAATTCGCTGCGTCTGTAATGCGAAAACTCAGGATAGCTGAGAGAGAGCGGAGAGGCCTGGACACGTAAGCTGCCGTGGTTGTGCGAAGCATTGCTTTGCGGCCGTACCGCACAACATCTGCAGTTTACGCCCATTTATCTTCTAAATGTATATTTATTAGTTGTAGTAATAAAGTTAAAAAAAAAAAAAAAAAAAAAAAAAAAACCCCTTTCTAACCTCATTAAGTGACTAATTAGGGTCGCCACCACCACCAACCCCTTTTCTAATCATGCTAATTAGGTCATTAAAACACCTGCGCGCAACCATGCATGACTAATTAGGGTCACCCCCACCCCCTTTTTTGACATGATTTATTACCTAGTGAGCCAGCTCCCGTATTACCTATCTACTTGGTTGTGGTTTTGGAGAATTTTTTTCGGTGCCAGTGTTGTTTTGATTGATGCAGATGAGGTTGTAGGTGTGTTTGATCGGCTGTGATCGCAGGATGTGGATGTAGTCTGTGCATTTGAAGATGTTGATGCGAGAGTGTTTGAAGATCGGGTTCTTATTGTGGTTGTGGTGTTTGTACGTGTGTTTGCATAAGAATCTCTTGTTTTGTATCCGCGTCGCTCAAAGTATATACCCAGAGCAGTTCTATGATCGACTTTTTCGGTAGTCTTTAGCAGTAAGTTCTTATTGTTTACAGAATGTGGATCCAAAGGGCTATGTTGAGAGCCAAGTTCGGGATTGTTTACGCAATTTAGGCATTTTTTGTCGTTTTTGCAGAGTTCTCCTTCGCTGGTGTGTTTTTCATCTGAGCAGTTTAGACATTTTTCTGTGCTCTTGCATATGGGTGCAGGGTGTCCGAAACGTAGGAACTTTCTGCAACGTAGTGGGATAGGGATGTAGTTGCGTACGCGAACAGTTTCGTAGCCAACTCGCAGTATTTCAGGGAGTTGATGGGTTTCAAATGTAATTATTATGAGTCCGGTTTCTGTTAGGCTGTAGTTGTTGGTGTTGTTGTTGTAGTTGTTGTTGTTGTTGTGTAGTTGTAGTTGTTGGTGTTATTAATGGTGTTTTGTCTCTTCATGATTTTTTTTACTTCAATTACTTTCTGTGGTTTTAATTTTTGGAGGATTGTTTCTTCATCTATATATCTAAGGTCATTACAGTAGATAACGCCCTTTGAAAAATTAAGCGTCTTGTGTTCGGTTGCTGTTATTTCCATATCTGCGATGTTGGTAAGTTTTAGAAGTTTTGTGGCTTGTGTGTTGTTTTTAGTTTTTATCAAAAGTCCGCCGTTTCTGGTTTTTTTCAGTGATTCAACTCTTCCTCCGCCGGCAAAGTCCACAGATTTTTCGATAATAAAAGGTGAAACAGTTTAAAATGAGGTTTAATTTTTAATTTTAATTACTATAAATTTGGATTCTCCTAGTTGATACGATCTCGTAGTGTATTTTGCTATGTCTGGTGGCTCGTGCATGGTTGCCTGTAAAGGGCTTGCGCCCGAGTGGTAAGAAATGGTGTGTTTTTTGTTTTTGTCTTTTTTTGTTTTGTTTTGTGGTTAATATTTGTTTTTCGAAATTTTGCTGATAAGCTCAATGGGTTTTTGCAAACGCGGGATCGATGCTGTTGTAATACGACTTGTCTCTTCGGATGTTGAAGTGGTACTGTGTGTGTATAGTTAGGTCTGTCTATTCTGTTTATCTGACAGACATATTAAATAAAACAGAATATATAGTAACTCAGCTAAGGGGACAAAAGGGAAATGGAGATATGCAAGCAGCAAAGAGAGACATACCCCGGATCACAATATATGGTTATGAGAGCAGTTTTGGGTCAATCGATAGGTATTGAAAACTGTGGGGGCCACAGGTTTGGGCGGATTGTGGGCGTTAGAGTGGGCGTGGCAAACTTTTTTTTGATCAATCGATAGGTATGGACGAGACTAATGCATTTCAGTTACCATTTTTAATCAAGCATGAAAACTGTGGCGCCACAGGCTTGGGCTGCTTGTGGGCCTTAGAGTGGGCGTGGCAAACTTTTTTTTGATCCATCGGTAGAAATTGACGAGACTAATACATTTCAGTTAAAACTTTTTATCTAGCGCCACAGGCTTGGGCGGTTTGTGGGCGCTAGAGTGGGCGGTGCATATTCGCGTGACAAACTTGCGCTGCGTACCAGGCTGCGGAATAAAAATCTGAAATCCCAATTCTCTATCTTTGATAATTTCCGAGAAATCCGTGTTTATACCTACGATTTTATGAAGTTTGTGGGCGGCTTGTGGGCGTTAGAGTGGGCGTGGCACCCTGGTGAAACAAACTTGCGCTGCGCAAGAAGCTCAGGAATCTGCATGCCAAATCCCAATAGCATAGCTCTGATAGTTTCTGAGATCTCAGCGTTACCCAATTCCATAAGTGCCCTTTTTGTGAGCTCATAAAGTTGTGGAAGGACATATGTTATGACAAGTTTAATCGAAGGTTTTTTCATCTATTCAAAACCGTTGTATCAACCCAAGTAACAATATTTGTTGAAATTGCCTTAAAAAATTAAGAGAATACACTTGATTACGTTTTCAGACAAGGAAAAGGTTGTAAGTCCAGAGCTAGACCGCATTTAATAATGATATTTGATAAAGTTTGATATGATAACAAAAAAAACCAACAAAGCTTGTTTTTGTATTTGTCATCATAAACATAAAGTCTCTTTATATCTATGTCAAACTTCTGCAAAAATAGCAAAACAATAAATACGCGACAATGCTTTTTTAATTATTATTTTTTAACATTTTGTTATAAAAGGCGATATGACTTTTTAATAATTTATAACAAGAAAGCTAGCCTCGGCACGGCGAAGTTTCTATAACCTTGAAGGTCGTTCCCATGAGAGCATTGTATGTGTACATAGCGTTCCGATTTTTAGATAACTAAAAACTAATTACAACAATTTTAAGAGAGTGTTTTATTTCAACTTACTACCGTATATGTTTATTTTGACTTTAATTATCCGATCGTTCCTATGGCAGCTATATAATAAAGTCGTCCGATTTGTTTTAAATTTTAACTGAAATCAAAAATGGAAAGGGTAACTTGAAATTTAACTATTTATGATTTTCGTGAGTGTCTATGTAAAAAAACAAAAATGTATTTGAACAATGTACTTATCTAATACGAAATTACACAAAATTTATACAAAAGAAGATACAAAGGATACATTGAACCGTTTAGATAATGAGCGATACATAAAAAACAATAATACAGACACTCTTGCGTGGGGTCATACAGATATACCACAAACGAACCTTTTTATAAGTAGAACAAAAAAACACAAAATTGTTATATCACATTTCGTATTTTTCTAAATAAAAATTTTAAATATATTTCACCACAATTATTCATGTTGAATTTTACTTAATTTTGTTAGTTATATTCAGCCACCCTCTGTAAGTAATTAACAATCTCAATCGGTGGCTGTAAATCTCCAAAACTATGAAAATATTCTTTATAATTTTCATTTTCATAATATGCTACCCAATTTGTAGCAATGTGTCATTGACCTTCTTTGTTTTAAGATCCGTCTTGTTTGGCTCACAGTGATGATTTTTTATTATTGACGACGTTGTTAATGAGGACGTCTTCTACTAGTTTCCTCTTTCGTTGCTGACGAGATTTGTTCTTCATTTTCTTCCTTATATGTAGTCCGAACTTAACTTTTGCAGCAGAACGTTTTTTAAAGTTCTAATCTTTTGTTTTATCACGTTCCCAGGCTTTTTCCGCCAATTTATTATCGGCGCGAATTTGAATTGTCAGATCTTTCTTTGAACTGTGAATATGAAATACCGTGTTCTCTTCACTCTGCATTTAATAGATCAACACCTTTGTCGTCCCGTTCCAAGCGCTCAACAAGTTTTGGCCTTGGTCCACACAATTGATATCCAGGCAAGTGATGCTCAACGGGTAGTAAAGTTCTTGACGAATCCACTGTCAGGTACTAACATGAATCTAATTTCAGTTCATAATTTGTACTCAATATTTATTATTTTTATTGTTATTATTGCACATGTATTCGTATGTGTTTGTGTGTGTGTGTGTATAGTTAGGTCTGTCTATTCTGTTTATCTGAAAAACATATTAAATGAAACAGAATATATAGTAACTCAGCTAAGGGGACAAAAGGGAAATGGAGATATGCAAGCAGCAAAGAGAGACATACCCCGGATCACAATATATGGTTATGAGAGCAGTTTTGGGTCAATCGATAGGTATTGACGAGACTAATAAATTTCAGTTAAAATTTTTATCTAGCATGAAAACTGTGGGTGCCACAGGTTTGGGCGGTTTGTGGGCGTTAGAGTGGGCGTGGCAAACTTTTTTTTGATCAATCGATAGGTTTGGACGAGACTAATGCATTTCAGTTACAATTTTTTATTAAGCATGAAAATTGAGGGCGCCTCAGGCTTGGGCTGCTTGTGGGCGTTAGAGTGGGCGTGACAAACTTTTTTTCTGGGTCAGTCGATAGGTATTGATGAGAACAATACATTTCAGTTAAAATTTTTATTCTAGCATCAAAACTGTAGGAGCCACAGTGGTGGTTTGTGGGTGCTAGAGTGGGCGTGGCACTCTGCTGAAACAAACTTGCGCTGCTTAAGAAGCTTAGGAATCTGAATGCCAAATCTCAACAGCCTTGCTTTTATAACGGTTTGTGGGAGTTAGCGTGGGCGTGGGAAACTTTTTACGTTTTCAGACAAGGAAAAGGTTGTAAATCCAGAGCTAGACCGCATTCAATATTGATATTTGATAAAGTTTGATATGATAACAAAACAACAAACAGAGATTATTTTTGTATTTGTCATCATAAACATAAAGACTCTTTCTATCTATGTCAAACTTCTGCACAAATAGCAAAACAATAAATGCGCAACAATGCTTATTTAATTATTGTTTTTTAACATTTTGTTATAAAAGGCGATATGACTTTTTAATATTTTATAACAAGGAAGCTAGCCTCGGCACGCCGAAGTTTCTAAAACCTTGCAGGTCGTTCCCATGAGAGCATTGTATGTGTACATAGCGTTCCGATTTTTAGAAAACTAAAAACTAATTACAACAATTTTAAGAGAGTGTTTTATTTTAACTTGCTACCGTATATATTTATTTTGACATTAATTATCCGATAGTTTCTATGGCAGCTATATAATAAAGTCGTTCGATTTGTTTTAAATTTTAACTGAAATTCTAAAATATTAAAAGAATGATATCTCCAAGAGAAAAAGTTAATATATTAAAAAAACCTGATGTTTAAGTTTCTTTAAATTATTGCAAATTTTTTTTTTTTAATTTTTCCGATCCGGCTTGATTTGACTCAAGTACTACCTGCAATATATATAAAAGTTTTGGGAAGGTTTTATCTCGATAGCTTTAAAGCGAGAGACTAGCTTGCGTAGAAACGGACAGACGGACGGATGGACATGGCTAGATCGATTCGCCTAGTCACGTTGATAAGGAATATATATAAGTTAACATGGAACCCAAAAGTATTGCAAGACCGAATGCAATTCTTCAAATCAGCAGTCTGAAAGAATGAAATCCAAAACCCGAGTCGCCGAGTGGTTGGGGAATGCACCGGGCACGAGACACTAAGTCAGCGGTCCGACGCTAGTGCCGTTGGATAAAGCGGCCAAGTAATGCAGCGGATGGGAAGTACAAGGTCAGCATTCTGCCCATAGCCCCGCCGTCAATTCTGACCGTCGCTGCAGACGTCGGGTCTTCTGCCTGGCTTTCTTATATAATTCTTAAGTTTGCTTTAATTAGTTCTTAGCAGACTCGCAAAGAATCCAAACGGATTCCGGGATATATTCCAACAATAATAATAATAACAAGGAAGAGCGCTATAGTCGAGTACCTCGACTATCAGATACCCGTTACTCAAAGGGAAATGGAGATATGCAAGCAGCAAAGCGAAATTAAAATGCGCCACCTACCGGCGGTAGACAGATTTAAGCGTTATGGGCGTTAGAGTGGGCGTGGCAAATTTATTTTTGGATCAATCGATACGTATTGACGACACCAATACATTTCAGTTAAAATTTTTTATCTAGCATGCAAATTGTGGGCGTCACAGGTTTTCGCAGTTTGTGGGCGTTTAAGTGGGCGTGGCAAACTTTTTTTTAGGTCAATCGATAGGTATTGATGAGAACAATACATTTCAGTTAATATTTTTTGTCTAGCATCAAAACTGTAGGAGTTAGATTTTTGGGCGGTTTGTGGGCGTTAGAGTGGGCGTGGCACTTTGCTGAAACAAACTTGCGCTGCGTAAGAAGCTCAGGAATCTGTACGCCAAATTTTAATAGCCTAGCTCTCATAGTTTCCGAGATCTCAGCGTTCATCCGGACAGACAGACGGACAGACGGTCAGACGGACAGACGGACATGGCTAGATCGACTCGGCTAGTGATCCTGATCAAGAATATATATACTTTATGCGGTCGGAAACGCTTCCTTCTGCCTGTTACATACTTTCCGACGAATCTAGTATACCCTTTTACTCTACGAGTAACGGGTATAACAAGGAAGAACGCTATAGTCGATTACCTCGACTATCAGATACCCGTTACTCAGCTAAATAGAGATATGCAAGTAGCAAAGCGAGATTAAAATGCGCCACCTACCGCCGGTATACAGATTTAAGCGTTATGGGCGTTAGAGTGGGCGTGGCAAACTAATGGCAGACTAATCGATAGGTATTGACGAGACCAATACATTTCAGTTAAAATTTTTTATCTAGCAAAAAATTGTGGGCGTCACAGGTTTTCGCGGTTTGTGGGCGTTAGAGTGGGCGTGGCATATTCGCGTAACAAACTTGCTCTGCGTATAAGGCTACGGAATCTAAATCTGAAATCCCAATTCTCTATCTTTGAAAGTTTCCGAGATATCCACGTTCATATTTACGATTTTTTGAAGTTTGTGGGCGGTTTATGGGCGTTAGGGTGGGCGTGGCAAACTTTTTTTTGGGTCAATCGATAGGTATTGATGAGAACATTACATTTCAGTTAAAATTTGTATTCTAGCATCAAAACTGTAGGAGCCACAGTTTTGGGCGGTTTGTGGGCGTTAGAGTGGGCGTGGCACTCTACTGAAACAAACTTGCGCTGCGTAAGAAGCTCAGGAATCTGCACGCCAAATCTCAATAGCCTAGCTCCCATTGTTTCCGAGATCTCAGCGTTCATCCGGACAGGCAGACGGACAGACGGACAGACGGACATGGCTAGATCGACTCGGCTAGTGATCCTGATCAAGAATATATATACTTTATGGGGTCGGAAACGCTTCCTTCTGCCTGTTACATACTTTCCGACGAATCTAGTATACCCTTTTACTCTACGAGTAACGGGTATAATAATAATCCAAACGGATTTCTAAATAATAAATATTATAAATTTAAACAGAAATAAACTAAATTTATCCAAACGGATTTCTAAAGAATAAAGATTATAAATTAAACGGAAAATAGTCTTGTCTTTACCGGCGACCAACCAAGTTTACGCGAACACGTTAAAAAAAGGAAAACTTACAAATAAAATCTACAAAGAAACTTGTGCGAGAAGTGAAATTAACGAAAGCTCGACTTTTTTTTATGTAAACGAAACATTTGTTTAATAAAAAATTCTAGAGACTAACTGCTCTACGCGGCCGCCAAAGATAAAATAAATTTACGAAAAATCTCAACAAAAATCTTGTGCGAGAATAATTCATAATAAAACAAGGAAGAACGCTATAGTCGAGTACCTCGACTATCAGATACCCGTTACTCAGCTAAATGGAGATATGCAAGCAGGAAAGCGAGATTAAAATGCGCCACCTACCGCCGGTAGACAGTTTTAAGCGTTATGGGCGTTAGAGTGGGAGTGGCAATTTTTTTTTGGATCAATCGATAGGTATTGACGAGACCAATACATTTCAGCTAAAAATTTTTATCTAGCATGAAAATTGTGGGCGCCACAGGCTTGGGCGGTTTGTGGGCGTTAGAGAGGGCGTATTCTAGCACCAAATATGTAGGAGCCACAGTTGGGCGTTAGAGTGGGCGTGGCACTCTGCTGAAACAAACTTGCGCTGCGCAGGAATCTGTATGCCTAATCCCAGTATTGTAGCTTGTATAGTTTCCGAGATCTCAGCGTTCATATGAAAAATTCCTATAAAGGATATAGGGGAAATGCCCCGACTAACAGACAAAAAGTGAATATCACAGCTCAGGAACAAGAATACACCGACGAGTAGTTAGTTAATACGGGAGCTGGCCCACTAGGTAATAAATCATGTCAAAAAAGGGGGTGGGGGTGACCCTAGTTAGTCACGCATGGTTGCGCGCAGGTGTTTTAATGACCTTATTAGAATGATTAGAAAAAGGGGTTGGTGGTGGTGGCGACACTTAATGAGGTTAGAAAGGGGTGTGTAGGAGTGTGTGAGAGGGGTGTTTTGATATATCTTGTTTTGTCTTGTCTTTTTCTCACACTAAAGGTGTGTGTGTGATAGGGGTGCAAATGACATGTGTAGCATTTTGTGGTTGTTTAGAGTGATCTTTACCCGAATAGGGTGTGTAAGAGTGTAAGAGGGGTGTTTTGTCATGTGTATGAATTTGTGATTGCTGTGTGTGAGGGGTGCAAATGTCATGTAGGAGTGCAATGGTTGCACACAGGTCACTTAAAGTATGTTGCTTCTAACTTATATTAAGTTAAGGGGAGGGTAATCTTAAATGTTTCAATTCTATAGTGGAGGTGGTGGTTCCTAACAGAATATACACAAAATCAAATGAGTTTGTTTATTTAGTTAAAAACGTTCTTACTTAGAGAAGGGTGTTTTGATATGTCTTGTTTTGTCTTGGAGGGGTGTTTTGTCATGCGTATGAATTTGTAAAACTATATTTAGGCGGAGGGGAAGTTGTTTTGTTATGCGTGGGCGTTTTGTTGATTCAATTAGGGATAGTTTTAATAGGGTAGATTCAATTAGGGATGTAGATGAAATCTGTTAGTGTAACCTGTCTACGGTCTTGTGGTCAAAATGGTGGTTGTGGTTCCTAACAAAAACGTTGTTTTGTTATGCGTGGGCGTTTTGTTGATTCAATAAGGGATAGTTTTAATAGGGTAGATTCAATTAGGGTTGTAGATGAAATCTGTTAGTGTAAGCTGTCTACGGTCTTGTGGTCAAAATGGTGGTGGTGGTTGTGGTTCCTAACAGAATATACACAAAAACCAATTAGATCGTTTATTTAGTCAAATACGTTTTCATTTAATCATATTTGAAAATTTTTTCTCACGCGCTTATAGAAAGAGAAAACGTTTACCTTCTAAGGTTTAAAAACAAAATATGTGTTAAGAGAAATGTGGAAAGTAGTTCAGTTTTAGAAAACTATTTGAGTTGAGCGAAAAATCTACAATCGTCGTGCGAACCCTCCGGTAATTCCAAGCTAAAGTAGAGTCGTGTTAATTTACGTTCCACCCGAATTCGATTTGTGTAAACTTATCAAATTGATAAAAATTAAAATTCTTTACTAACTGTAAAGTAAAGTTGTGTGAATTGTGAACTACCCAGATTTGTGATGTGTGAACTTATCAAATTGATAAAAAGTAAAATACTTTACAGTTAAAGTAAAGTTTAATAAAGTGAAAAGTACAAATAACAATACAAAACAATACTTCCAAAAACAAAAAAAATCAAAACAAAAAAGAAAAATTAATAAGTATTGTGCACAGTGCAACATTACCCTATCGGGTAACATTTCGTGGACTCATCTGCGAACGGAGAAACATAAGAAGAATGTTCTTGAACCAGTGGATTCAAGGATTAAAAAAATCAGTTCTGGATTCCAAGGAAGGATTATTCACTACCTCTATAAAAACACCAACAAAGATGTAGTTTATCCAACACATTTTATGGAGGAAGCAGTAGAAGCTTTTCTACCTCACTTGTTCCCATTGTTGGAAAGTTAATCATCGGTGAAAATAAATTTTGAACTTTTTGGAGAGTACGGACTTTTGAAGGAAGAAAAGGAATGCATTGAAATAAAGTCATTTCAAAGTAAGATGACAATGATTAGTGCCTACTCCAATATAGAAAATGAATATAAGGAACATATGGAACAAATTTTGGCGAGGATGGAAGAATTCCAAGAAAGGGATAGTGGATGGACTTTACTTCATCTCATTCGATTGGAGATGAATATAATTCAATATTCACCTTTAAGAGGATCATCATACCTTAAACTACCCTCTTGTTTGGAAGCTAAGAAAGCAAAAATGCAAAAAACATAAATGATGGATATTATTTTAAATGGCAGCATCTGAATAAGATTGCAAGCAGATGCACAACCTATAAAGTCAATATAAATGATGAACTCATTCAAGTCATTGGGATCACATAAAATTTCACTGGATTGGAATTTCCACTTAAGCCTGCAGATATATCTAAATTTATGGAAATAAATAAAGATATAAATGTTACACTTTTCGGGTTCGACGATGGAGTTATATTTTGACCTATATTTTACTCCCCTGAAGTGAGGACAAATTCTATAAATATGCTGATACTGGAGGAAGGATGTAAAGCCTATTATACTTGGATTAAAAATCTCTCAAAGTGAGTTGATTTATCATACCATTATTATGTATTTATTTTTGTTTTAAAATTTCATAATATTAAGATAAGATAAGAATCTTTAAGATTATTTAGAATTTTATTTAAGAACAGATGTTTTATTAATGTCTGATGTCTTTGAAAACTTTCGAAGTCTTTGTAGTAAAATTTATTCACTTGATCCGGCACATTTTTTCACTACACCAGGATTATCATGGGAAGCTATGTTAAAATGTACTAAAATTGAATTAGATTTAATAACCGATATAGATCAGTATACATTTATTCAAAGTGGTATTCGTGGTGGCTTAGTACAATGTACATGTAGATATGCTTAAGCAAATAATAAATATGATGAGAATTTTGATAGTACTCAAAAATCATCATATTTGATTTATTTGGATGCAAATAATTTGTATGGTTGGGCTTTGTCACAATCTTTACCATATGGAGGTTTTAAATGGATTTCAAAAGGGGAACTTGATAGTATAAACATTACAGAGATTGCAGATGATAGTGAATATGGATACATTTTTGAGGTAGATTTAAAATATCCTTTAAAATTGCACAATAAACACAATGATTTTCAATTTGTTGTAATAATCAGTTACCAACAAAGTAAGACAAAATAAAAAAAATTAATTGCTGATTTAAGGGATAAAGAAAAATATATAATTCATTATAAAAATCTTCAACAGTGTATAGAAAACGGATTAATTCTAACAAAAATTCATAGAGGTCTTCGCTTCTTTCAGAAGCCTTGGCTAAAAACATATATTGATTTGAATACATTCCATAGAACTAACGCAAAAAATACATTTGAAAAAGATTTTTTTAAACTTTTAAATAATGCTGTCTACGGAAAAACAATGGAAAATGTCGAAAAGCGCCTTAATATTAAATTAATTACTGAATGGGAAAGTGCTTCACCATCCGATTCTTCTGGTCCAAAAAGGCATTGTGGTAGATCCCTTTTTTCAAAGTCAAACTTCCATAGTGTCAAACAGTTTTTAGAAAACTTCTTTGCCTTTCAAATGAAAAGATTAAATGTGTTGTACAACAAACCTTTATATTTAGGTTTTGCTGTATTAGATTTATCGAAATGGAAAATGTATGATTTTCATTATAATTATGTCAAACTAAATACAATGAAAATGTTCAATTAAATTATATGGATACAGATTATTTTATATATACTATTAACACTGAAGATTTTTATAAAGATATTCAGAATGATGTTGAGATGAAGTTCGATACATCAGATTATTCTGATGAATTACTTAATCTCTATAATTTTCCTAAAGCTAATAAAAAAGTTTGGATTTTTTTAAAGATGAACTCAATGGAAGACCTATAACTGAATTTGTTTGTTTTGAGATCGAAAATGTATGCCTTTAAAACATCTTATAGTAATGACAGCTCTGAAAAAACAGTGAAAAAATCAAAGGGTGTTAAAAGAAGTGCAATAGATCATTTAACTTTTAATAGTTTTAAAAAATGTTTTTTTCGGAAGAGGAAGTGGTAGGCTCTATGTCAATGATTAGATCTAAAAATCATATTTTATCAACAATTAAATGTAAAAAAGTAGTTCTCAGTCATAAAGACACAAAGGTTCTTATACAAGACAATAAAATTAATACACTACAATATGGACATTATAAAATAGAAGAAAAAAGATTAGAAAATAAACTTAATGAAATAGATTCAAATATTTATGTTTATGAACAAAGAATAAAAGAAATAGAGAATTGTCCTAATAGAAATAATTATCAAGAGATTGAAATAGAAAAATTTAAGAAAAATATAGATGATTGTACATTTTAAATGTTTTATTCAGAATTAAAATTAAATTTACTAAATTGTGAAAAAAATTAATAAATGTAACCTATAATTGTAAGTAAAACATCGCTTTTTTTTATTTAAAGATTAAAATTTAAGGTAATGTATTAACCAAATATTACAGTTCACAATATTATTATTATACAATTTTTATTTAACAGAAAAAACATCGCTTTTACTTACAGGTTAATGTTAAAATTTATGAAAATGTATTAACCAAATAAAACAATTCAGCACATTATGTAGTTTGAATTTAACAGAAGAATTACAGTATTACGAATTACATTAATTAATTAAATTACAATCAATTTGCTTACTTTCTTCTATATTTAGTGGTATAGTTTGTTTATAGTTATCTATACCACCCTCTAATCTATACACTTTATTGTCACATTTCTTAAAGGAATTGATTTAATGTATTTATCATTATCTTCATCTAAATTAAACGGTATAGTTTGAACTTAGTTATCTATACCACCCTCAACAACAATAGTTTCATCCTCACTAGATGATCTTGGAATACATGGTTCTGGATTTTCATCATCATAAAGAATTGTATCATGGTCATCATCATCATCACCATACAAATGAAGAGAAAATTTGTTAACCTCTTTTTTATTAATGTTTCGGAGTTCTGAAAATATAAATATTATAAGTAAACATAAAAATATTATTTTATATGTATTCAACCAACCTTTTTGAGCTCCATCCAAAATATTATTTTCAACTTTTTTATTAATGTTTTGGAGTTCTGAAAATATATATATATTATTAGTATACATATATAATTAAATAAATATATATATTAAACTCACCTTTTTTAATTTTCTCGAACTATTATTTTCATCTTCTATTTATATATTCTGCAAAAATAAACGTATTTCCCTACTCAATCAGATTATGATATAATATCACTATTAGTTATTTTGAAATCGTTAATATCGTCATTGGTATTTTATCTGTGCTAATCTGACTTTCTTTTTTATTTAAATATTCAATCATCATTTGAGCTGCTAAATTTCTCTTTCTTAAATATAGCCCATTAATTCTTTCTGCTTCCTCTATTTTCATTTCGTGGATTTGTGGACCATCGCTAAGATAACCTGATTATTCTTGTTCTATCTCTTCTCTTTTACTCTCTTGTTTGGAGAGAAGATCAGCATCTTTAAATATTTTGTCATAAACATTCCTATCTTTCCGTCTCTCTGCATTAATTACTGAATGGAATAAAACTTCTGCAAATTTAAAACAATTAATTCTTAACGTTGCTAGGGGGGTATTAGTATTGCGTTTAGATTTTCGGTGGCGGTGGCGACTAGATAAATATTTAAAATTTGTCCGTTTATTTATACTTAGACTTCGCCTAGAATGTGCTCTTCTATATATGTTATTGTAATGACATTTAACTCCTACCGTAGCACTTTTGTATTGGACGGTGAAGAATCTGTTTAGACCCCTTCTTCCTAAATCCATGTTCTCCTTTCATTTTCAACTAATTTTTGCTTAAAATTCTCTATTATCCCCCTCTTTGTAAATTCGATTTGTGAACTGTGCATGTTTTCAGTGCTTTTTAATTTATGAGTAGTGTTCCTTTTTATTGGAACCCGACTTACACTTTCAAATAATGCATCACTATCACTGATCCCCAACACGAATTCTTGTGACGTGTTACTAAATGTAGGTGCTCGACTTACGTTTTCAAATTCTCTCTCACTATCATTTATACCCATATCAATTTTTTCTGAATTTTCATCTCCTATGTTATTATTTTCTATGTGATCAATATTTGTATTTTCGCTATTAAAATGGTGGAATTGTAGTTGTTTCAGATGTAGTGTTTGTAGCTGTTTTTGTTGTTGTTGTATCTTCTTCCAGAAGTTCTCTTTTTAATGTAGTTGCTGCTGTTCTAGTTGTTGTTTTTTCCTTCTCCTCCTCCTCCAGAATTCCCCTTCTCATTGTAGGTGTAGTTGCACATGTTGCAGTTGAGGCAGATGTAGTTGTAGTTGTAGTTGATGTTGTTGTTGTTGTAGTTGTTTCTTCAACTGTGCTTGCACTTGTACTTGCTGTTAAGTCATTCATGCTTCCATTAATAGCATTAAATATTTTAGTATCGAGTTCACTTTTTAAGTTTGGTTTCTCACTTTCATCACTTGTCTTGTTTATGAGATCCATAAAAATATTACTGTCCTCTAGGATCTCAAATTTTAAGTCAATATTAATGATTTTTTTTAGTTTTGGAACATTGATAAATAACCCAATCGAATTATTGGAAGTCGATGGGTTTTCAATTAAAGTCATTTCATTGGGGAGTGGTACCATTTTCAGTATTACAAAAAATATTATAAAAACCGTCATTTTTATTTTTTTTGTTTTTTTTTGACAATCGATCAAACGAACGAACGAATGAATAAGCAAACGAATAGATGGAAACTGAATACTTTTTGAAATTCTTCCGCCTTTATACCCTCCAGATTTGTATATATAAATATATCCCGTTCCGTTCAAATTCTTATCTTGTAACGAACTGATTTTGTGTGTCTGCTCGCTACGAGATTCGTGCGGCTAGCTCAGAAGATTGTGTGTTCGTCCCACCAAATTTATATGACGTGATTGCCCGTAGATCAGTGAGAAAACAAAGGGGTTAAAATGGTAACAGTGGGATTTATTCTCGTGTATCTCCTGGCTCTGGTTCCGCCGGCTGCTGGCGCTCCTCTTTCTGGCTCCTCGACGCGTTGACTCGTCTTCCTCTGGATCCTGGGTCTCGGGACGCTCGTAGTGGCCGCCTCTGCTTGCTTGGCGTCGCGCTGCCTCGGGGTCGCTTGTCGCGCCTTAGACCCGCAGAGAGTTCGGCCTTGTGGGCTTAGGGAAGCGTCACCGTTCTCAGACTAGGGTGAACAAGCCTTGCTCTCCAGGCCGACGCCTTTCGAGGCAATACCTGTCCCTTGCTCTGTCCCGGCCGGTCCCGCTAGGTTCTTGTTCAGTTCGCGCTGACAGTCAAGGCTGCCGCCAGGAAGCTGTCTAGCGGTTCACTTCGCTTTACGCCTAGCGCAGACGAACGTTCCACCCGGCTTCGCCCTAATGCGTGACGTCCGCGACGCTCCTACGCTCCCCAATGAACTCCGCGCGTCGATGGTAACGTGGCTGCCGGAAATGTCTGCTGGCGTCGCTGTCGATGTTCTCTGCGCTGTCTTCTGACCAGTATCTCGTCGTTCTGGCACTCGGGGAGTTGGGCGATTGCTGTTCGGGAACTTCGCCGGTAATCGCAGGGCTCTCCAGGCGGCCGCCTCTTGAAACCACAAATCGATACGATCGGTACGCTGTGTCGCAGAGAACTTTCCTCCCCAAGCTGACGGTTCTTCGTTGTAGGACTCTTTTGCTTGTCTCTGACAGACCCGCCGGGCGACTCGCCAGGGTGTGGTCGTGCCAAAGTTGGAAAACAAACGCCTTGACTTAGCCGCGTGACGCCTTCCAGAACTCAGCCACCTGTGTCTCAATTCGGAGATTCCTGATGTCTCAATCCCGAACGTCTCGACGTGGCGAACTTGCTCCTTGTGTGCTTCCCACGGCGCTGCTTCCGACGACTCGCTTGGTTGTAGCTCTTTTGTAGATTATTTGCTTGACTGACTGTTTACTTGGTACTTTAACTGATCTTGAAGGTTTGACTCCTCGTGATCGACTGATCCAGCTGCCAGCGCTCTGCGGCCTTATATAGGGCCTCCGGGAACCGTTATTTCCCTTTTGCGCACGGCCCGCTGTATCTCTCCACTCTGGGTCCAAAGTCCGTGACTCCTGGTTGACCCACTTGTCCTTCACGTACCGCTTCCAATCGATGCTCCGCCCACTGCTGCAGTCCCGCTGTTTCCCCTGATGCTTGTGGCACGCCTGTGTGCCGCTCCACTGCCGAGATGTGGCACTTCCTCTCCCCGTTCAAAGTTCACGGGAGAGTCCAAAGTCCGGTGGAGTTCCGTTATCCTGTTTTTGCACACGGCACTCTTGCCTTGCCCGCGAAGTCTCCATTCTCCCTCGATCTCCATGCTTGGTCTCCAAACTCTCTCGCTCTCCATCCTTGGTCTCAAAACTCTCTCGTTCTCCATCCAAGTCTCCAAACTCTCTCCCCGCCGCGCCGTTACTACGCGAATTCGCCGCGTATCTGGTAAGCGGCCGGCCATCTGCTGCTGCTTCTATTTGTGGGGAGTTATTCAACTCCTCACATTCCCCCCTTACTTCGGGAAACATTTAAAACTTGTTTCTACTCTCCGGCGTTTCCTTGCATGTCCTAGCCTTCGAGTCCTTGTGATTCCCGCGGCGCTCCCTGGTTGCTCCCTCGATGCTCCCTCGACGCTCTTAACTCCCTTGAGTTTCTACAGCGCTGGTCATCCTCCACGTAGCAACTTTAAATCTCCCGCGCCGATATTTCCTGTGTTTCCACTGGGACATCGATAATCATGGGGTATCGATCCCCAGCTCGCTGCTCATTGCTGCGTCTCACTGCTTTCCATGTTTCCTCCGCCTGGTCACACCATTCGTGCGTGATCGATGTTTATTCGCATATCGACACCGACGGTGCGGAGTTGCCACCTGCTCGTTGCGATATTTCTACCTTGGCCGATATTTCCATCGTGTGCCCATCGATCGCACTATCGTCCAGTGCGAATCGATCGCCTATCGAGGCGCCCCCTTCCGTGGCTCGTGGTGATTTTGCAACTTTCATTGGTAAGTTTCTTTTGAATTTCCTTCACTCCTTTTCATCTCATCCTTTCGTGCTCTCTCGCCCTTCACTCGTCCTCTGTTGGCAGCATCTGTCTCACCATTGTCAGCTTTCGAGAGCGGGTGCGGAGAGGACTTCGCATTCACTTTGCAACCAGGACAGCAGGTTAGTATTATGATGTCCGTTTCTGCTTCCTGCACTAAGCCCCCTTTAAATTTCATTTTGCTGGCGCGGCCCATACATGCCCCGTTCTTCTTCTTGTTTTTAGTTAACTGTTGGTGTGGTGCGTGTTCTGTCTTTTGTGACCAGCTGGCTACGGTGTAGATCTGATTCTGCACCGTCCTCCCCTTTTCCTCGGGTAACAACTAGACGAGCTCGTCAGGCGCATTCCGTATAGAATCTCCGGATGCTGCGGTGTATGTCTGGACTGCGCGACTTGTGTTGCTTGTCTCCTTCCGCGCATACTCTCTTCTACGTTACCCGTATCCTTGTACCGTTTTGTAAGTGTCCCTTCCGCCTGGCGTTATCGCGGATGACTCTGGCAACTGCCCGACGCTGAATCCTGTTGCCTTGCGGTCGGGATCACCATCCATCCCTATCCACGTCCTTGTGCCCTACCCTTATGGTTGACCTTTCTGCGTGGCGTGTGGATGACTCTCGCTTCGGCCTGACGCTTAATCCTGTGGTCTCGCTGTCGGGATCACCATGAGATCCTTATCCATGTCCTTGCTCTATCCTGATTGTCTTGTCCGTGTGGCGTATGGATGACTCTCGCTTCGGCCTGACGCCTAATCCTATCGCCTCGTACCTGTTGTTAGACATCTGACGTTTCTGCTGTCTGCTCGTTTTGTTGCTTGAGCTCGACAACGTGAACTGTCGTTTCTTTCTTCGACTGTGTGTGGCGAATTTTACAGATCACTGGAGAGACGAAATCTACAATACAATACAATCTTGGCCCACACTATGTCGCCCACCGCTGGTGACCATTGCCTCCTTCTCAGATTGTAGTGTCTGACTTGGTCCTGGGACGCCTTTTCCATATTTCGCCGCACGATCTCGAATACCTCTCTTAGTTTGTTGGCATTTTCCTCAGGGGTCTCCGTAGCTCGTCCAGTGCCTAGGGTTTCCTTATCATATAGGCTGCTGGGTAGACGTGGTTCCCTTCCCTGGGTAAGAAACGCCGGTGTATGGCCGGTGGATTCCGATGTGCTCGTGTTCACGGCTAGCATAATCTCCGGCCACTTCTCGTCCTAGTTTCTCTGGCCCTGCCCTGCGAAGTGCGCAATCATGGTCTTGACCGTTCTATTTGCTCGTTCGGTTGGATTCTCTTGTGATGTGTATGGTGCGGTGAATTGTTGCCTGATACCCATCTCAGCCAGGAAACCTTTAAAGATGCGGCTTGCAAACTCCGTTGTCCGTTATGACCACCTTCGGGACCCCGTACCTTGCGATTATGCGTTCCCTAAACGCCTTCTTGAGCGACTCTGCTGTCGCACTGCGCAGGGGCACCAGTTCCGTCCATTTCGAAAACCTGTCTATCATGACCAGCAGCATTTGGTTTCCTTGGTTAGATCTTGGTAGGGGTCCAACGAAGTCTGCGCATACCGTGGCCCACGGTTCCTCCGGCACTTGGGTCAACATCTTCCCGGCCGCCTGCATCGGATTGGGCTTAAACCGCATGCAAATCTCGCATTTTCGTACGTGGGCTCGGGCGTCTCTATGCATGCCTGGCCAGTAGTATAGGGCTGCCAACCGTACAATTGTCCTTCGGCTTCCTACGTGTCCCGCAAACGGTGCGTCGTAGTTTTCCCTCAACACTGTTTCTCGTAGCGACTTTGGGACGCACATCTTCCATGACGCGACGTCTTCACTGCCTGAGCGGTGAGGTATGTTTCTGTACAGTGTCTCTCCATCCATAACATAGCCCGGGTACTTCTGCGGTTGGGTCCTTATCTTTTCGCCCATGTCCTTGATCCAGCTGCACCCTCCTGAAGTTATTGTTGCCGACGCCTCTTTTAATCCTCGTAGCGTCTCTGGTAGTGGTTGTTTTGATAATACGTCGGCTACCACGTTTAGCTGACCCTTTCTGTACGCTATCTCATAGTCGTACTGTTGTAGCTCCAGGGCCCATCTGGCGATCCTTCCTGAAGGGCTTTCGATGCTTTTAAGCCACTTCAGGGCCATGTGGTCGGTTACTACCTTAAAGTGGTAACCTTCCAGATATGGCCTGAGCTTCCGGATCACCCAGACGATCGCCAAGCACTCCTTCTCCGTTGTTGAATAGTTCTTCTCCGCGCCGTTCAGTGTTCGGCTCGAATAGGAGATTACTCTTTCACCCTTTTCGGTGTCCTGGGTCAGTATTGCTCCGATGCCGTAGTCGCTGGCGTCTGTTTACAGGATGAAAGTTCTACTTAAGTCCGGGCATGCTAGCACCGGATCCGCCACGAGTCTTGCCTTTACTTCCTCAAACGCCATCTGGTGCTCTGGTGTCCACTCCCACTTACTGCCTTTGCGCAGCAGGTCATTCAGGGGTTTGACGATTCTGGAAAAATCTGGTGCAAATCGGCGGTACCACGACGCTACTCCTAGGTATTGCCGAAGTTCTTTGACGGTCGATGGCGGTTCCAGTTCGGCGATGGCGCCTACTTTTTCTGGATCTGTTCCTATTCCCTCGCTTGTCACTCGATGTCCCAGGTACAGTAGTTCCTTTTTAAAGAATTGGCATTTTTCTGGATTCAGCCTCAGGTTTGCCTCCTTTAGACGCCGGAACACTTCCTTCAGGTTTCTTTTGTGTTCTTCCAGCGTGCGACCGATCACTATTATGTCATCCTGGTAAGCGAATGCGTGAGGTGACATTTTGGGGCCAATTACTTGGTCCAAAACTCGCTGAAACGTTGCCGACGCCGAGTGAAGTCCGAACGGCATTACCCTCCACTGAAACAGACCTTTGCCTGGTACCGTAAACGCCGTATACTGTCTGCTACTCTCTTCCAGTGGGATTTGCCAGTATCCATCCTTCAGGTCCAAACTGCTGATGTACCGCGCTTCCCTTAGTTGGTCCAGGATGTAGTTTATGCGAGGCATTGGGTAGGCATCCTTAACTGACTTCGCGTTGATCTGCCTGAAGTCGACACACAGTCTCCACTTGCCTGTCTTCTTTTTCACCATCACGATGGGGGAGCTGTATGGGCTCTTTGAATGCTCTATGAACCCCATTTGGAGAAGCTCGTCCACCTTTACGTTGATTTCCCCTTGAATTTTCGGGTTCTTGGGGTAGTATCTCTGCTTGATTGGCTTGTCATCCTTCATTTTGATCTGGTGTTCTGCCATATTCGATGTTCCCGTCATTGTGCTGAAGTCTGCCAGCTCTGCTTCAAGGAACGCTGTAGTATCGTCCAACTCGTTTACTTGTTGAACGACTGCTACTGATAGCTTCTCCTCAAGCCATCCATTGTGTCGGTTCCTGGCTGGTATTATTATCTCGTGTCCAGCACACCTTATCTCGGTTCCGACTTGTTTCAGGAAGTTCCATCCCAACACTAATGGATCCACTACTCTGGGTAAAATCAACAGGCTCATGGTCTCTTGTTTGTTGCCGAATTTGACCTCCACCTCGAGCTGCGCATCAATTCCGCCGCACCTTCCATCTGCCAAGCTAACTTGCCGTCTCGTCTTTGTAATCTTTCCTAGAGCAGCAATATTGTCCGCCAATTCTTCGCTCACGAAGCTTGCCGTTGCTCCGGTGTCGATTGTGGCCTTGTAGCTGTTCCCACCAATCATCACAGCTGCGGACAACTGCTGCTCCTCCTCGATTAGCTTGCCCGTTAGTTTGGAGATTAGTTTCCCGATCGTTGGCAGCAATCGACGCTCCTGACACCCACCTTGCCGCATATCTCTAGCCCAGTGTCCGTTCCCACCGCATTTTCGACAGGCCTCCTGCGGGTCTGTGATATGGGTGGCATCTTGTGGCCTCTGTGTGTTGTGGGGGTGGTGCCCAATGGCCTCTGTTACCTGCTGTCGTCTGGCTTGGCGTGGTGGTGACCATTGATCGTTTCCTCGTGAGTTCTGGTTATCTACCTCCTCGCATCTCCTGCATTTCACCTGTGTTGGTGACGCCGACTTTGTCTTTGAGAACTTGTTCTCCTGTGCGAAGACTTCCCGTTCCTTTTCAAGTTCTTCGTACTCATCGGCTAGGATCATTAGCGTCTCCAGGTCCGACACTTTGTATGCTCTTATGCAGTTCTCTTTAATGACCCTTAACGTCTCTTTCGTAGAATAGTTAGGTGGCCTCACTATTGTCTGCATGTCGATCATGTAGTCCTTGAACGACTCGCTGAAGCCTTGCTTCCTTTGCCGGACCTGGTCCGCCAGCCTGGTGAAGAAATCTCTTGGCAGGAAATATGTGTGGAAACTTTCAATGAATTCTGCCCAAGTTCTCCACTGCTTATTGTTGGCGATGAACCATTTCAAAGCCCTTCCTTTTAGCAACTCCGGCATCGCTCGAGGGATCATATCAAGCTCCAAACCGTACGTGTTGGCGGACCATTCTACCTGCTCCAGGAACTCGAATGGTTTTTCCTCCCCATCGAACCTGAACGACCATTCGCGGACCTGCTTAGCGACCTTTGCATAGTCCGACTGGCTTGGTCTCGGGGTCAGCGCTGCTGCTTCCTTTTCTTGGCTTGATTCTCTCCTGTGGGCCTCTTTTTGCATGTTGTCAATGCTCAGGCTTGCCACCAGGTTGTCCCCTTCAGCGTTCGTTAACGTAATGCTTGGGCCGGCTCTGTCGTAGTATGTCGCCTCCAGCTCGGCCCAGATGTCGACGAGTTGTGGATCATTCTCTGTTTCGGAGTAGTATTCCGATAGTGCCTTCCTCATGTCGTCTAGCCTGCTCTCCAGGGCGTCGTTGAGCCTCTGTGCGACATGGGCGAAGTCTTCCTTCTTGAGGCGGTAAGTCCACTTCTTTCCCATTTTTACTATGCTGTTCTCACTGTTGGGACAATCACGTTGGGCGCCAGATGTAACGAACTGATTTTGTGTGTCTGCTCGCTACGAGATTCGTGCGGCTAGCTCAGAAGATTGTGTTTTCGTCCCACCAAATTTATATGACGTGATTGCCCGTAGATCAGTGAGAAAACAAAGGGGTTCAAATGGTAACAGTGGGATTTATTCTCGTGGTATTAGTACAGCGGGTGTGGCTGGGTTGGCTTCGGTATCTCCTGGCTCTGGTTCCGCCGGCTGCTTGCGCTCCTCTTTCTGGCTCCTCGACGCGTTGACTCGTCTTCCTCTGGATCCTGGGTCTCGGGACGCTCGTAGTGGCCGCCTCTGCTTGCTTGCCGTCGCGCTGCCTCGGGGTCGCTTGTCGCGCCTTAGACCTGCAGAGAGTTCGGCCTTGTGGGCTTAGGGAAGCGTCACCGTTCTCAGACTAGGGTGAATAAGCCTTGCTCTCCAGGCCGACGCCTTTCGAGGCAATACCTGTCCCTTGCTCTGTCCCGGACGGTCCCGCTAGGTTCTTGTTCAGTTCGCGCTGACAGTCAAGGCTGCCGCCAGGAAGCTGTCTAGCGGTTCACTTCGCTTTACGCCTAGCGCAGACGAACGTTCCACCCGGCTTCGCCCTAATGCGTGACGTCCGCGACGCTCCTACGCTCCCCAATGAACTCCGCGCGTCGATGGTAACGTGGCTGCCGGAAATGTCTGCTGGCGTCGCTGTCGATGTTCTCTGCGCTGTCTTCTGACCAGTATCTCGTCGTTCTGGCACTCGGGGAGTTGGGCGATTGCTGTTCGGGAACTTCGCCGGTAATCGCAGGGCTCTCCAGGCGGCCGCCTCTTGAAACCACAAATCGATACGATCGGTACGCTGTGTCGCAGACAACTTTCCTCCCCAAGCTGACGGTTCTTCGTTGTAGGACTCTTTTGCTTGCCTCTGACAGACCCGCCGGGCCAGAACTCAGCCACCTGTGTCTCAATTCGGAGATTCCTGATGTCTCAATCCCGAACGACTTGACGTGGCGATCTTGCTCCTTGTGTGCTTCCCACGGCGCTGCTTCCGACGACTCGCTTTGTTGTAGCTCCCTCGTAGATTATTTGCTTGACTGACTGTTTACTTGGTACTTTAACTGATCTTGAAGGTTTGACTCCTCGTGATCGACTGATCCAGCTGCCAGCGCTCTGCGGCCTTATATAGGGCCTCCGGGAACCGTTATTTCCCTTTTGCGCACGGCCCGCTGTATCTCTCCACTCTGGGTCCAAAGTCCGTGACTCCTAGTTGACCCACTTGTCCTTCACGTACCGCTTCCAATCGATGCTCCGCCCACTGCTGCAGTCCCGCCGTTTTCCCCTGATGCTTGTGGCACGCCTGTGTGCCGCTCCACTGCCGAGATGTGGCACTTCCTCTCCCGGTTCAAAGTTCACGGGAGAGTCCAAAGTCCGGTGGAGTTCCGTTATCCTGTTTTTGCACACGGCACTCTTGCCTTGCCCGCGAAGTCTCCATTCTCTCTCGATCTCCATGCTTGGTCTCCAAACTCTCTCGCTCTCCGTCCTTGGTCTCCAAACTCTCTCGCTCTCCATCCTTGGTCTCCAAACTCTCTCGCTCTCCATCCTTGTCTTAAAACTCTCTCGTTCTCTATCCAAGTCTCCAAACTCTCTCCTCGCCGCGCCGTTACTACGCGAATTCGCCGCGTATCTGGTAAGCGGCCGGCCATCTGCTGCTGCTTCTATTTGTGGGGATTTATTCAACTCCTCACAATCTGTACATGCTTTTCTTCACACTTTATAAATAGGAATTGCGTGATTGTGAAGAAACATAATTTATTTTCACGCATTGACGTCAATGTCTACATTTTAATTGTTTTTTATAGAATCTCGTTTTAATGAATCCAACTATCTTCTGATTTTGAAAAGCCTACCCAACGCACAAGCACATAATCAAGTTCCCTCCAAAATTCTTATCTGTATATACTCTTTTAGTCTAGCCAACGCACAAGCTCATAATCAAGTTCCATTCAAATTCTTATCTGTACATGCTTTTCTTCACACTTTATAAATAGAAACTGCGTTTTTGTGAAGAAGAAACATAATTTATTTTCACGCATTGACGTCAATCCCTATATTTTAATTGCTTCCACTTGTTCTTTATAGAATTTCGTTTTTATGAATCCAACTATCTTCTGATTTTGAAAAGCCTAGCCAACGCACAAGCACATAATAATTGGGGTATAGCCTTTTTCAAAGACATGTTTATATTTACTTATTCGTACATGATCCCCCTCTTTAAAGTCCCCATTTGTAAATATTTTTAGATGATTGTATGATCTCATCAAAATTTGTTTTTCATTTTTAGCATTGACGTCAATGGGCTTCATTTTAATCGTTCTATGCTTCCTGTTATTATAATTATTAATCAATTCTTTGTATATTTGAAGCCAAGTATATTTTCCATTAAAACTAAACTCACGCCACATAAGTTCTTATAACGTTCTATTAAAACGTTCCACAATAGATGCTTTAAGAGTACTAAATGTTGAGTAATGATTAATTTCATATCTTTTCATCAATTCTCTAAATTGTTTATTATAGAATTCATTTCCATTATCTGTTTGTAAATTCTTTGGTACTCCACGACCAGATTTCATTATTTTTTCCATTGCTTTTGTATCTTCTTCTGCATTTTTTGATTTTATTGCTTCACCCCACCCATATTTAGAAAATGTATCTGTTACTGTTAACAAATACCTATAGCCTTTATTTGATGTTGTATATGCCCCCATTTCAACCAAATCAGCCCTTTACTATAACTCTACGTCTTGGGAAATTCTTGAATGATGGGCGATGTAACTCATTTACAATATCTCGTTTACTCATAGCTTTATTTTATCTGGGTTTCACCTTTTAAAACTGAGGTTGGTGCAAGTATATAATTGAAAATGTTAATTTCTATTTCATTCATATCCTCCACTATCCTATTAAAAGTTTTCATGAGAAATTCCAATTTTTTAGAAATTTTACTCACTTTTCCCTCAATATTATTGATTCGAGTTCTTAATCTAAATATTTCTTGTTTCTGCGGCTGCTTAGAAATTTTATTAGATGTATTCCGTACTAGTTTACTTATTTCATCATCAATATAAATCTTTGTTGCAATATCATTTTCATGAATGGGGGGTAGGGAATTTTTAAATCGTTTCCTCTGAACATTTAAATGTCCATCATAATCATTTAGTATACTTTGGAATTTTTCTAGACCTTTTGTTATATCTCTTGAGTACTCTTTCTCATATAAAAAACGAACAAACTTATCAACTGACATTTTAATTATAAAATAAATAATGAAAGAGTGGTATATTTATGTATGATCCACATTAATTGTTAAAACTTCTTCTTCGTTTACACGATGTGCAAATGGACTTTTCCGAAGTATTATTCCATCTATTTGTGTCTGATCAGAACGAATGATTGGTGGAGGTTTTTTTAAATGTTGGTTTATGAATTTTTTAAAATTTTCCAATTTATCAACAAGCTTTTTTATTGAATTATGTATATACTCCATTTGAATTAACATTTTTATTACTTTACTTTCCAGCTCTGATACTCTTTTATTTCGTAGTTGAAATGATTTAGTTATAGTTTCCATTTGATGTGATTTCGCTTCATTAATTTTATCATCAACATAAAATTTAATAGCCAAATCATTTCCATTTATTGGTTTTGAAGAGATTTTAATTCTTTTTTTCTGAACATTTATGTGACCATCAGTGTCTAGATATATACCTGTAAGACTCTCAACTTCCCTTTCGAAAAGCGAGGAAAAATGTCTATAATTTGAAAAGTGACCAAACTTGTCAATAGACATTTTACTATTAAACAAAATGAGAAAATGTTTTCTATTTTATTAATATATTATTTTTGGTTCCCGCAATTCTTATATAAATGAAAAAATTTCATTAGTATGGTTATTATTACCAGCAGCTCTTGATGCCATTAAGAGTTGCAATCTTTCAACAAGTTCATTAACATTATCCCAATATACATAGTTTGGTGGTATTTTTTGTAGTCTCATATACCCAGAATTAGTATGTTCTTCATTTACTGAAGATGATATTAATGGTTTAATAATTGAAGAGTATTTTTTAGAACGATTTCCTTTTAGTTGACCATCTGGTTGTTAGTTTCATTTGTGAGCACTTGTTTCAATTAAAATGTTTTTATATGATTCTAAATCATTCTTAGTATAATCCTTAGGACTATTATGAAAAATTAATGAGTATAGTCCTGGCGATAGAGTCCATAAATTTCCACTTCCTAATTCCATTAAATTTTTTTTAATTTTAAGTGTTGTATTACCCAACATTACAATATTATTTTCTTGTCTTTGTCCATAAGTATTGTCTAAAATCTTTTCTTGCTTTAACTGATTAATGTTGAGATTGTACTTCAATCCGGTTTCTTACTTTCATTTAAATCATCTGTGTGAGAGTGTTGTGAAACATCGGATTCATCTATAAGAGATTGTTGTAAAACATCGGATTCATCTATAAGAGACTGTTGTGAAAAAGCATCAACATAAGCATCACTCTCACTATCACTTTCGATTACTCTCTCGTGTACCCTTTTTTCTTTTTTACTTTTAGGTACTCTTATTTTCACTTTCTTGAACTTAGTTTTAATATCATGTGTATCATTAATATATTCTTTTTTATTCAATTTTTTATTTTCAGTGAGTAATTCATGTAAAGGTTCTGTAATAGGTTTAAAAGTTTCCTCCAAATTTGATACGTTCTCATTTTTTAATTGTTTCAATTCATCAAATTTTCTTTTTAATGAATTTCTACTTTTCGTCAACTGTTCTAAAAGCTTACGCTTCATTGTTGTTGTTTTCTCTGATACTCATGTGCTACTGAAAAAAATGTAGTATAATTTAAATATTTATAACAAGGGGTTTGAGTTTGAGTTCTATGAAATTTTATTTCTATTTTTATTTTTATTTATCAAAATAGATACATTAATAAATTTTAAAATGAATACATTTTAAGCTTTATTTAATTCTAAATAAAAATGGTTATCATTCCTTTTAATAATACAAAAAAGAATATTTTTTATATATTCAATTGTTGAATCCTCTAAAGTTGAGTATCGTTCCGGCAAGTACAGCATATACTCTTCAAGTTCAAGAGTGATGGCCATCCCAAAGCTGGTTTTCTTACGTTGAGCTCATCGAATAGGGTAGCACACCTCCGATTCCATTAAAATCCTTGAGTACTTTCATCATCCCCGGATTGACCATTTGTAGTTGTTTCTTCTTGTAGTTTTTTTCGTTGATTTTGTTGCTTTCACCTATATTTAGCAGTTGTAGCTGTTTTTGATGTTGCTCTTACCTGTTTTTTAGTAGTTGTCGCTGTTTTTGTTGTTGATTTTACTTGTTTTTTTAGCAGGTGTGGTTTTGTTGTTGATTTTACTTGTTTTTTTAGCAGGTGTGGTTTTGTTGTTGATTTTACTTGTTTTTTAGCAGATATAGCTGTTTTGTTGTTGTTTTCAGCTGCTTTTAGCAGTTGTATCTGTTTTAATTGTTTTTGTTGTTTTACTGTTTTAACTGTTTTTGATGTTGTTCTTGTTGTTGTTGATTTTGATGATTGCAAGATTTTTTAGGTTGAAACTTTAGGTTGAGAACGTTTTAGCTTGAAACTTTAAGGTTAAGACTGTTTGCAGGTGGTTTTTAAATGTGAGTTAGAATAACTTTTGATCGAGTTTTTATACCTTGAGGTAAACTAACCTTCCCTGTTCTATCTCATTCTTGATTTAGAATCGACCAATCATAGCAGTGAATATCATGTAAATAGGGTGGGTTTCAAGAATCATAGAGAAATTACTTGATCATAAAGAAAAAGTTAGGGTGGGATAGAGAGTAAGAATTGGAGGGACAGGTGTCCACAGTTGGTACTATTAAAGGCTTGTCTTCTCTCATAGTTATAGTTAATGTTATTCCCCAAGTATTTCACAATTTCTTTTGGAGGTTATAAATTTCCAAAACTATCAAAGTAATGTATACTTTTTTTATTTTTGTTATAAGCTACCCAATGTGTACCATCTGATGAACTATCATCTAGGTTTATAATTCCTGACTCTTCTCTCCAAGGAGATTTTGGTAGTGAGTCTCTCATAAACACACCTCGGAAATGTGGAATGTACTTTTGAGCAAAATTTCGAAATTTGAAAGAGGTTTTTTAGATAGCTTAGTAATTAGTTTTTGGGATTTCCTCTAAATGGATTAAGATATAATCCATAACCTTTTCTATAAGGTTTAAGAAACATACCTTCACCCCCACCTTAATACTTTCCATTTTCTTATTATGTTGTTTACTCTCTTCTAATTGTTTTTTCCCCATATTTGCATTATTGAGAGCTTTAGCAATGGCTGCACTACCAGAGGCGAGACTACTTTATGCACTTAGTGCAGTCAGAATGGGTACAATAGGTAAAAAACCACAAATTTTCGGTACATTAATAATACGAGGAATCTTAATATTTTTTTATTTCTACCAATTGATTTATTGACAGCTTTACGTGCAACCTTAATCGCACTCATTAGATCTAGTGGCTTCCGAGTTTTCAATGCCCGTATTCCTGTTTGGATAACATTTGAAAAACTCTTTACCTTTGATTTCCTTTTCTTACACTCTCTCTTTGTTCCCTTTTTCACACCCATACCGAATTTTTTGTTTTGTTTTTATAGTATTTGTAATCATACCCAATGTTGATATAAATAATAATCTATTTCATATTGGTGATAAAGTAATTCAACTTCCAATTGGATCATATGAACTCAATGATATTTATGATTTTCTAAAAAATAAACTAAAAGATTATGATCTTGAGAAAACATTTCAAATGGAGAGTAATAATAACATACTTCAAGTTCATATTACAACTACCAAGGAACCTATTTATTTTAAAAAAAACAACTCCATTGGACAATTGCTTGGTTTCAATAAAAAAATAATTTACCCCGACTTGAAAAAAACATATATATCTGATCAACCTGTCAACATTTTAAAAATAAACACAATACGCTTAGTATGTAATATTGTAAGCGGGTCATATATTGATAGTAGACAAGATCATTCATTATACGAATTTGGAATTAATGTTCCACCAGGCTATAAAACGAATATCACACCACACAATCTTATTTACTTACCAGTCAACACTAGAGAAATAAGTACACTCTCTATACACATAACTGATCGGAACGGTGAATTAATAAATTTGTGCGGTGAAAACTAAACAATACGTATACACTTAAGATTAATACAATGATTATATACAATAAAAGAGGCGATACTTACCATCATCAGCACACTTTAAAACATAAAGTTATAGGAAGAGGATCGAAACCAAACAGACACACATACACTAAAAAATAAGTCAATGCTTAAATCATTGGGCTTCAAAGTGCGAGTTTAACTAAAGTCATGGGGTTGAATGAAATATTGGCATTACGGGAAAAACCTTTCTCTGATGAAAGTATATCAAAGAAGGAATATCACATCTATCAACCCTATCAACAATCATTTAAACCAAATGATGAGATAAGAATTACAATCCAAAATCAAGATTTATATGTACTCCCCCATGAGAGTCTTCTAAATTTTCAAGGAGATATTACCCTAATTAAGGAAGGGGGAGCGGTAGAAACTCAAAATGTTATTGCGAGAATGAGAAATAATTGTATGGCATACTTTTTAAATGAAATACGCTATGAAATAAATGGTGTTGAGATAGATAGAACAAGATTTAGTGGTATTACTTCTACAATAAAAAACTTTGTTTCTTTAAATCAATTTGAAAGCAAGAGACTTTACAATTCTGTATGGAGTGGAGGACCCGATTTCAATTTAACCCCCAACTTCAACTTTTCAATACCCCTTAAAAATCTACTTGGATTTGCTGAAGATTTCAAAAAAGTATTATTAAATTGTAAACATGAACTAGTACTATTAATATCAAAAACTTTTAATGATGTACTTGAGCAAGATAAATTTGAGAGTGCACAATTAGTCGGAAAATATCATCTCAATATAACTAATGTTACATGGAAAATTCCTCATATAACACCCAGCGATTCAACGAAAATTAAAATGTATGATATTATAAAAAGTGGAACCAATCTACCGATTGCATTCCGTAGTTGGGATACATACATTAATCTTAAACTATGTAATGGAACAAATCATGTTTGGAATGTTAAATTAGCTGCTAACCGAGAACGTCCACGATTTGCTTTAATTGGATTTAAAGATAACCACCATCTAATTACAAACAATTTAAGAAATCTAAAGGTCTACTTAAACTCTGAAACATATCCCTACGATGACTTAAACTTGGACTTTGAAAAAGATCGATTTGCTCACCTATATGAAATGTATTGCAAGTTTCAATCTAGCTACTATAACCGAAGTGAATCTCCTTTACTATCACCTACAGAGCTTAAAACTAAAGCTCCAATTATCGTATTTGACTTATCATATCAAAATGAAATGGTACTTACCAAGCCCACTATCGAAAATGTTCAAGTATATTGCGTGCTCATACATGATCGTTTAGTTGAATATAACCCGTTGAATGGTCTAGCTCAGCGGATTGTCTAACAATCAATCAATCAATCATGAGTGAAGAAATTGTTGCAATTGATGTTCAAGGATTTCTTGGGAATAATAATAAATTTATTCTAAAAGAAATTGGAGTCGTATTCAAAAACGAGAAAATCTTGAATTATAATTTTATCATGTGGAAAGTCATGATTTTATTGAATTGAATAAGAAATGTAGAAAAACAGCTACTTGGCTAACAAAAAACATCATAAAATTTATTGAAATGATGGAGTATACTTTTTCAAAGAAACACAAATGTATTTAAGAGAAATAATTAGAAAACAGGAAATAATTTGTAAGGGATATCAAGAAAGGTTATTCCTACAAAAATTTTTAAAAATTGATGATGTAATTAACATTGATGAAATTGGTTTTCCCTCTCTAAAAATAATGGATGGAAATCACTTTCCATATTGTTCATTACATGACTAAATAAACGATCTCATTGGTTTTTGTGTATATTCTGTTAGGAACCACAACCACCACCACCATTGTGACCACAAGACCGTAGACAGGTTACACTAACAGATTTCATCTACAACCCTAATTGAATCTACCCTATTAAAACTATCCCTAATTGAATCAACAAAACGCCCATGCATAACAAAACAACGTTTTTGTTAGGAACCACCACCACCAACACCCAACAGTGTATATATACTTGATCAGGATCACTAGCCGAGTCGATCTAGCCATGTCCGTCTGTCCGTCTGTCCGTCTGTCTGTCCGTCCGGATGAACGCTGAGATCTCGGAAACTATGGGAGCTAGGCTATTGAGATTTGGCGTGCAGATTCCTGAGCTTCTTACGCAGCGCAAGTTTGTTTCAGCACAGTGCCACGCCCACTCTAACGCCCACAAACCGCCCAAAACTGTGGCTCCTACAGTTGTGATGCTAGAATAAAAATTTTAACTGAAATGTATTGTTCTCATCAATACCTATCGATTGACCCAAAAAAAAGTTTGCCACGCCCACTTTAACGCCCACAAACCGCGAAAACCTGTGACGCCCACAATTTTCATGCTAGATAAAAAATTTTAACTGAAATGTGTTGGTCTCGTCGATACCTATCGATTGATCCAAAAAAAAAATTTGCCACGCCCACTCCAACGCCCATAACTCTTAAATCTGTATACCGCCGGTAGGTGGCGCATTTTAATATCGCTTTTCTGCTTGCATATCTCCATATAGCTGAGTAACGGGTATCTGATAGCCGAGGTACTCGACTATAGCGTTCTTCCTTGTTTTAATTATGCTAATTAGGTCCTCAAAACACCTGCGCGCAACCATGCGTGACTAATTAGGGTCACCCCCACCCCCTTTTTTGACATGATTTATTACCTAGTGAGCCAGCTCCCGTATTATCCTACTACTCCGATGATTATGACAAACATGCTAAAGACAATATAGGAGAATTCGAAGATGATATATTCCCAACCGAAGACTGCAATTTTTTAGAGCGGAGTCCATGCTTCCGTATGTAAGCCTAAAGCATAAAAAACGTGGAGGAACCTTTTATGGTCTCATCCCTTCATGGCTCCATTAACATGGAAAAAAAATTTAAAATAAACCTTTTTAACGAAAACTCTAATTTTTATACCCGTTACTCGTAGAGTAAAAGGGTATACTAGATTCGTCGGAAAGTATGTAACAGGCAGAAGGAAGCGTTTCCGACCCCATAAAGTATATATATTCTTGATCAGGATCACTAGCCGAGTCGATCTAGCCATGTCCGTCTGTCCGTATGAACGCTGAGATCTCGGAAAATATAAGAGCTACAATACTGGGATTAGGCATGCAGATTCCTGAGATTCCTGCGCAGCGCAAGTTTGTTTCAGAAATGTGACACGCCCAATATAACGCCCACAAGCCGCACAAAACTGTGTCTTCTACAGTTTTGATGCTAAAAATTTTTACTGAAGTGTACAAGGTCAGCACTCTGCCCATAGCCCCGCCGTCAATTCTGACCGCCGCTGCCGACGTCGGGCCTTCTGCCTGGCTTCTTATATAATTCTTAGTTAGCTTTAATTAGTTTTAAACAGACTCGCAAAGAATCCAAACGGATTCCGGGATAAATTCCAACAATAAATATTTTATAGTTTTCCAAGCGGATTTACAAATAATAAATATTATATATTTAAACAGAAATAAACTAAAGTTATCCAAACGGATTTTTAAAGAATAAAAATTATAAATTAAACGGAAAATAGTCTTGTCTTTACTTATACTTTATGGGGTCAGAAACGTCTTCATTTGTGACGGAAATCATTATACCCTCGGCCAGGGAAAGCTGGAAGAATAAATTTGAATTTGTTGTTATAAGTAATGATAATGATATTCACAAGAGGCGATATAGAAAAGGATTCGATAGTTTTAAACATTTATGAAGGGCTATGGATCAGCTCTACTATCAGATCTGTATCAGCTATTGACGAGCTCTACACCAGCTATTGATCAGCTCTGGATCACCTCTGTAATAACTTTTGATCAGCTCTACATCAGATATATATTGCAATGATAATATAGTCTTTTTGAGCAGTAAATAATTGAATTTAAAACAAACAACAACAAAAAAAAATATGGGGAAATTAAAAAATCTAATAACTTGAATGATCTGATTTAAACAAGAGAAGTGTTAAATATAAAATTAAAGAGCTTGAAGTAGAATGTAATGGATCAAATTAATATGTTGAAAAATAACTCTAAGCTAATTACAAAACCTTTGAATGTAATTGCAGAAAATCTTATGAATGAAAAGACAAACAAATGCAGCACCAATATAAAAAATAATAATAAAAACAAGGAAGAACGCTATAGTCGAGTACCTCGACTATCAGATACCCGTTACTCAGCTATAGGGATCGAAGGGAAATGGAGATATGCAAGCAGCAAAGCGAGATTAAAATGCGCCACCTACCGGCGGTAGACAGATTTAAGCGTTATGGGCGTTAGAGTGGGCGTGGCAAATTTTTTTTTGGATCAATCGACAAACAGGCCAATACATTTAAGTTAAAATTTGTTTGTTTTTTTTTTGTTCGTGGGCGTTTAAGTGGGCGTGGCAAACTTTTTTTTGGGTCATTCGATAGTTATTTATGAGAACAATACATTTCAGTTAAAATTTTTATTCTAGCATCAAAACTGTAGGAGCCACAGTTTTGGGCGGCTTGTGGGCGTTAAAGTGGGAGTGGCACGCTGCTGAAACAAACTTGCGCTTCGTAAGAAGCTCAGGAATCTGCACGCCAAAACTTAATAGCCTAGCTCTTAAAGTTTCCGAGATCTCAGCGTTCATCCGGACAGACAGACAGACGGACAGACGGACATGACTAGATCGACTCGGCTAGTGATCCTGATTAAGAATATATATACTTTATGGGGTCGGAAACGCTTCCTTCTGCCTGTTACATACTTTCCGACGAATCTAGTATACCCTTTTACTCTACGAGTAACGGGTATAATAATCATAACAATATTAATAATCACAATAACAATATTAAGAATAGTAATAATAACTTTTTTATTGTGGCTGAGGGGGAAAATGCTTTATGGATCTTACACTACCGTCTTAGGTGTGGTATGTGGGGCTTGCACCCACTAAAAACCCCCTTCATCAGGCCTTTATCCACTTCTTGACCCCCTTCCTCTTGCCCCATACAAAGCTTTAAGGCTCGTCTCTACTTAAATGGCAATGTATACCACAGTAGATATCCATTTTAACCCATGGAGAGGCGACCACCAAGGCCCGTCTGATGGTCTGCTCCCAGCCAGCCCTTTTTATACCCTTTCATCGGGCTACTGCCCTCCAGTTCCCTATGCCTCTGCACTTCTTGGTGACTACAAATTCCGGCGTAATCGGTCCGATTGCTCTTGACAGAATATTTGTGACTGGGCGAATTTTATACAATAAAACACTGTGTGTTCTCCGTTGACGGCCTAGGAATCAGCGAAAATACAGATGTCTTCCATGCTTTTGCCCATCTTGTTTAGAAAGAAACTGAAAAGTGTAGGCAAAGTGCAAAAAAGGAAATAATAATTACATCGACATGTAAATTACATTATAAGCAAAACAGATTTAATAGGACTATTATTGCTGAGTTTAAACTAATCTTACAGGAACTAATATATTAATGGTTTAAAGCAATTCTTAGAAACAGCACATGTAAATTATCGTTAGTATTCCTCTATCGGTGCTGACGTGATGGCGCGCAGCAGTCTAGGTTTAAGGCTGGCTAATTAATCGCGCGCAGTGAGATCGTGGGCGCGGGGAGGCCCGGAGCAGCAGTAGTGAATTGTGGACGGCCGGGTGGCTGGCCCATAATCCAATGCAGAGTTGATGTACTACTAGAAAACTACGTTAACACGTAGGTGGGCGCGAGGGTGGGTACCGGGTACCGTCCTTTCGTTTAGCTTGCGAAAGTCCAGTACCAAACGCACCTATATCTTGCCCGATACGTCAGTGCCTTTTCATCTACGACCCATATTGGGTTATTGTAAGTGGACTTCGACTTTTGGATTATGCCGTTCTTAAGCAGTTGCTGAATTTCGCCGTTGGCGAAGTCAGCTGCTCCCATAGGGTATGGGTATAACTTAGATTAATGAGTTCTTCGCTAACCGACCTGTATGTGGCGACCACGGAAATATTATAAGGAAGAGCCTCGTTCGGATCTGCAAAGGCTTTCTTTCTTTTGTCTAGCATTTTTAAAAAAACGCCTTTTACCGAGGGCGGTGCGTCCGAGTAATCTACGTTAGTGAAATTGACATCGGTACAAGTATGAAAGTTAATTTGCTCTACCTCGGTGCCCCCTTTGACCTGAACGGAGGCTAGGCAACGCGATACGCCGGCCTGCTTCAATAGGTCCAGGGCGAGGATCGCGTCAAAGGAGGTTTGGTCTGGTAAGCTGATTGGATTTTATGTCGGATAGATCCTCTCTTCACTCTCGGACTCTGAGTCGCTCGTTTATTATTTCTATATTTGCTGAACGAAGAACTCATGGGCATCTGAATTTAACTAATTTAACGCTATTAAAAACAAAGACAAAGTCGACTGTTGGGCTCAGATTTCCTCGGGGCACCAAAAACAACGACATGTATGCAGCTTGAAAGAATGTATGCGCCGCTGCATGAAAATTATATTGAATACAAAGCGAAAAATATTTGCGTCACTGCATTCCAATAAGTGTATCGAAATTAATGAAAATTAAATATAAATTAATTTTACCGTCCATAACAGGAATGTATTTGGCTTGGGAGTAGTCTGTGATGTACGCCAACGCCATTTAGCCAAGTAGCTTGTTAAATAGAAAATATTTTCTCTATCTAAGGTTGTCTTTGTGGACCACCCTGCCTTTAATAGGGACTGTGTTCCCCAGGTCCGCTTCAACGGTTCGCTCCTCACACAAAGGTGTGTGTTTATTTTCGAGTCTTCGGTTGGAGTTTACAAGAACTTTTTCACCGACTTCAAATGTTCTATTCTGTCGGGAAGCGTTTTTTACCTGAATGCGGTTTGCGCACTTTTGATTTTGTTTTGAACGTCTGTCTGAGGATCGTCCGGTTGCGATTACACAACATCGGTTGGTCGCCAATTACTGAGTGAATTGACTTGTTGTGTATTGTTACGGCTAATAGGACTATTTCCACGGTGTCGGTTATTCCACTGTCGGTGCTTAAGCACTGACTGAGTTCCGATAGGGTACTGTGGAACCGCTCTATCTGTCCGCTTGAAACACCAAGAAGGGGCGGAACATTTGCAAACAGTATGAATCTGCGTTTCAATGGGGAGCGCGCCTTGTCAAGAACTTGTTGGTTCTGAAAGCAATTCAGCGGCTTGTCCGTGGAATTAATGCTGTGGGTCAGGGAGAGCTCACTGTGTTCGTGGCTGGACACGATTTTGACTCCTGGCTTCTAGCAACATAGAGTTGTTGTCTTGAGTGAGCATCCGCAACGTGGTTGTCTTTGCCGGGCTTGTAAAAAATTCGCGTGCCGGAGTCATCGATGCGTTCCTTCCACCTCTTTATTTTCGCTGATGCTCGGTAAAGATGTTTATATCTTTGAGCGCGTATAGATAGTGTCGTAACTTAGCTAGTGCCCATACTATGGCTAACAGCTCCCTTTCATTGGTACCATAGTTAACCTCCCTTCACTTGATGTCCTAGAGATCATTGTGATGGAGCGTCCCTCTTGGGACAGCACTGCGCCAATGCCGTAGGCTGTAGCATCTGTCGTTAGATCAAACGCTTTTTTATAATCTGGATCCATTTTCACCTTTCGTTCAGTATGTTTGAAATGGATCTCGCTATTGATGCAAAGTCTTTTATGATGTATTGTTAACAGGTGGCAAAACCTAGAAATGACCTTACCTCAAACACATTTTTGGGTTCTAGAATTTCTTGAACGGCCTTTACTTTTCCCTAGGAAGCTGACGCTTTTCTTAAAGAAACTAGATTTCTGCGCCGATATCCCCATTTTTGCATCATATAGGTCCCTTAAAACCCACATGGGCATTCTCATCTTCGGAAAAGATGATTACATCATCTACATAGACGTAGCAGAAGTTGCCGATCTGCTCTCGTAGGTTGTCGTCAATTGTTCTTTGTAAGATGCGTGCCGCATTTCTGAGCCCAAAATGAAAGTCTTCGGAAAGTCTTCCCTCCGTTTACCGAGAACTATGTTTTCTCACGGTCGCGTTCAGCGAGCGTATTTTGATGGTAGCCGGACTTCAGATCGAGCGTAGTAAGGTATTTGGCTTTGCCAAGGTTCCCCAATATCCTTGAGATGTTCGGCATGGGGTACATGTCGGGTACCGTCCTTTCGTTAAGCTTGCGAAAGTCCAGTACTAGAAGGATCTTTATCAGTACCCTTTTTATCTACGACCCATATTGGGTTATTGTAAGGGGACTTCGACTTTTGGATTTTGCCGTTCTTAAGCAGTTCCTGAATTTCGCCGTTGACGAAGTCAGCTGCTCCCATAGAGTATGGGTATAACTTAGCATAAATGAGGTCTTCGCTAACCGTCCTGATTGTGGCGACCACGGTAGTATTATAAGGAAGAGCTTCGTTCGGATCTGCAAAGGCTTTCTTTCTTTTTTCTAGCAACTTAAAAAACGCTTTTTACCGAGGGCGGTGCGTCCGAGCAATCTACGTTAGTGAAATTGAAATCGGGACAAGTATGAAAGTCAATTTGCTCTACCTCGGTGCCCCATTTGAGCTGACCGGATGCTAGGCAAAGCGATACGCCAACCTGCTTCAATAAGTCCAGGGCGATGATCGCGTCAAAGAAGGTTAGGTCTGGTAAGATGAAGAACGTTGCCTGTATTGGATTATATGTCGTATAGATCCTCTCTTCACTCTCGGAATCTGAGTCGCTCGAGTATTGTTTATTATTTCTACATTGGCTGAACGGAGAACTCATGGGCAGAAGAATTTAACTGCACAGAATCCCGTGTGCGTCAGCGAAAACGCTATTAAAAACAAAGACAAAGTTGACTGTGGGGCTCAGATTTCCTCGGGGCAACAAAAACAACGACATGTATGCAGCGTGAAAGAATGTATGCGCCGCTGCAAGAAATATTATATTGAATTCACTGCATTCCAATAAGTGTATCGAAATTAATGAAAACAAGGAAGAACGCTATAGTCGAGTACCCCGACTATCAGATACCCGTTACTCAGCTAAAGGGACCAAAGGGAAATGGAGATATGCCAGCAGCAATGCGAGATTAAAATGCGCCACCTACCGGCGGCAGACAGACTTAAACGTTATGGGCGTTGGAGTGGAGGTATTGACGAGCCCAATACATTTCAGTTAAAATTTTTTATCTAGCATGAAAAAAGTTGTGGCAAACTTTTTTTTGGGTCAATTGATAGGTATTTATGAGAACAATACATTTCAGCTAAATTTTTATTCTAACATCAAAACTGTAGGAGCCACAGCTTTGGGCGGTTTGTGGGCGTTAAAGTGGGCGTTGCACATTGCTGAAACAAACTTGTGTTGCGTAAGAAGCTCAGGAATCTGCACGCCAAATCTCAATAGCCTAGCTTTTATAGTTTCCGAGATCTCAGCGTTCATCCGGACGGACAGACAGACGGACAGACGGACATGGCTAGATCGACTCGGCTAGTGATCCTGATCAAGAATATATATACTTTATGGGGTAGGAAACGCTTCCTTCTTCCTGTTACATACTTTCCGACGAATCTAGTATACCCTTTTACTCTACGAGTAACTGGTATAATTAAATATAAATTAAATAGAAATGCTATTTAATATTGTCGTGTGTGAATGGTGCGATATTTAAATGTTTCTTTATTTAAGCATTAGTAACAGTGAAATTAACTGATATGTCAATCAAATTCTAAATCCAGCTTTGAGGATTTTTCATTTTCACTAAGTAAATTTTTTTTTTTAAATTATTTATTAAAATATTACTTGTTTTTAAATTTTAAAATGAAGCTGCCGAGCGTATAAGTTTGGCACAAAGCCCATAACGCAGATTTAAAATTTTTTTTTTTTTTTTTTGAATACCGACTTATTTGTTGAGAGCCAATTAACTTTAGTATTTCCTTTTCGGTGCTGACGTGATCCCGCGCAGCAGTCTAGAGTTAAGGCTGGCCAGCCGGGTGGCTGGCCGATACACGTATGTGGGCGAGGGGGGTAGTCCCTCGCTAAAGTCACTATACTGAAGGGCCGGCTGGCCGTTGGTAATCCAATGCAGAGTTGATGTACTAGTAGAGAACTACGTTAACACGTAGCTTGCCGCGAGGGTTGTCCTTGCTATAGTTTTTTCTTAGACGGGCCGGTTGGTCGTAGATCACCTATTGCAGAATTATGATGATTTGGCTGGAAGGAAACTATCCTCCCTTTCTTGCTGGCCTAGAGACTCTGTCAAGATCAAATCAATACAAATTTAACGGCAGTTGCCAAAGTTATTTTGCTGAGAACCAATGTTCTTTAATTAATGAATGCCAAAATGGAACCAACTTAAAGCTAACAAAGATAACTTCATAGCGGCCACGCAAATATGCTGTGTTTGCCGGCTACGCACAAGCGCCCGGTCAAATGCAGTGTCAGCAATTTGACCAGCACTCAGTCCTCGGAGGTTGACTCTTAGTACTTGTAACGAACTGATTTTTGTTGTCTGCTGGCTACGAGATTCGTGCGGCTAGCTCAGTAGATTTTGTGATCGTCCCACCAAATTTATATAAACGTGACCGCCCAGTAGCTCAGTGAGAAAGCACAGAATTCACGGGATCGTAGTGGGTTTATTGCGGGCATATTATTACAAATGTCTTGGTAGCTTGGTTGGCCTTGACTCGTCACTCGTGACCTTCAGTACTTCCGACAGTCCTGGTTGTCTTGACGACCTCTCGCCCTGATGACTCGGTGCTTGAGTCCTGTAGCTCCCTGAAGATCCTCGCAGCTCCCTGAAGATGCTCGCTCGCTGCTCGCCCCTGACGCGTTAACTTGGTGACTGCTGATAACGACTCGGACTCACGAGGGGATCAGCCGTACGGGCTTAGGGAAGCGTCACCGTTCTCAGACTAGGGTGAACAGAAGCTGCGCTCTCCAGGATCACTCCTTTCGACGCACCGCCGCCTGTCCCTTGCTTTGTCCCGGATGGTCCCACTGGGATTTCTGCTCAGCCCGCGCGGACAGTAAAGGCGGAACGCCAGGGAGCTGCCTCGCGCTGTACTTTGCTTCTACGCCTAGTGTAAACGAACGTTCCACCCTAACCTCACCCTTCTGCGTGTGGTCTGGGACGTTTCCGCGTGGCTCGCTCTATCTTGCGCACTGCTCCTGGTGGTGCTGGCTGCGCGGCTGGGCGCAGCGTGGCTTTTGGTGTTCGGGCGTACGCCGCTCCGGGACCTCGCAAGTCAAAACCGTAGGGCTCTCCTGAACAACTCCACTCGAGACCGTACCGATCGACCGCTCTCCCTTCTGGCTTGTTGTACTTGGTATTCGGACACGCCGCTCCGGGACCTCGCAAGTCGAAACCTCCCTTCTGGCTTGTTATACTTGTTGGCCTCCAGGCGTAACGCCAGGACTTTGTTGATAGGGTGAAGACGACCGCCTTGACCTAGCCGTGTGATGCCCTCTGGACCTCAGCTACCTGCGTTTCAATTCGGAGATTCCTGGTATCCCAATCCCAAACGTCTCGACGTAGCAATCTGGCTCCTCGTAGGCTCCCACGGCGCTGCTCCTCCGACGACTCGACTTGCTGTTGCTCCCTTGTAGACTATCTGGTTGATCAACTGTTTACTTTGATATCTGATTGATCTTGATGGTTTGACTCCTTGTGATCGACTGATCCAGCTGCCAGCGCTCTGCGGCCTTATATCGGGCCTCCGGAAACCGTTATTTCCCTTTGCGCACGGCCCGCTGGATCTCTCCACTCCGGGTCCAAGGTCCGTGACTCCTGGTTGACCCACTTGTCCTTCACGTACCGCTTCCAACCGATGTTCTGCCCATTGCTGCCGTCCCGCTGATTCTCGTGATGCTTGTGGCACGCCTGTGTGCCGCTCCAATGCCAAGATGTGGCACTTCTTCTCTCGGTCCAAAGTTCACGGGAGAGTTCAAAGTCCTGTGGAGTTCCGTTATCCGCTTTTGCACACGGCACTCTTGCCCTGCCCGCCAAGTCTCCATTCTCTCATTCTCCATCCTTGGTCTCCAAGCTCTCTCGTTCTCCATCCTTGGTCTCCAAACTCTCTCGATCTCCATCCTTGGTCTCCAAACTCTCTCGTTCTCCGTCCTCTCCTCGCCGTGCCGTTACTACGCTAGTTCGCCGCGTATCTGGTAAGCGGCCGGCCATCTGCTGCTGCTGCTGCTTATATTTTTGGGGAGTTATTCAACTCCTCACAATCCGTATGCTTTATTTGTCACCGACCTCGTGAATAGCGAAATCAGTAAAATGTTAGCAGAAGAAATTATAAGGCCTAGCCGAAGCCTTTATAATTCATCAGTTTTGGTAGTCCCAAAGAAAGGAGAAAATCAAGACGGAAGCCGTAAATTAGGACTCGTCATTGACTATAAAAAATTAAATGAAAGTACCATACCTGACAGGTACCCAATGCATGACCCATCAGTAATTCTATCTAATTTGGAAAAAGCAAGATATTTTTCAACAATAGATTTGGAATCAGGTTTTCATCAGATATTAATGAAAGAATCTGATGTGGAAAAAACATCTTTTTCAATATATAATGAAAAATACGAATATTTAAGAATGCCATACGGACTAACAAATGCAATAAGAATTTTTCAGAGAGCAATAGACGACATCCTAAGAGAAACAAGGAAGAACGCTATAGTCGAGCACCTCGACTATCAGATACCCGTTACTCAGCTATAGGGACCAAAGGGAAATGGAGATATGCAAGCACCAAAGCGAGATTAAAATGCGACACCTACCGGCGGTTGACATATCTAAGCGTTATGGGCGTTAGAGTGGGCTGGCAATTTGGGTCAATCGATAGGTGTTGATGAGAACAATACATTTCAGTTTAAATTTTTTATCTAGCACGAAAATTGTGGGCGTCACAGGTTTGGGCGGTTTGTGGGCGTTAAAGGGGGCGTGGCAACCTTTTTCGTCAATCGATAGGTATTGATGAGAACAACACATTTCACTTAAAATTTTTATTCTACCATCAAAACTGAAGGAGCCACAGCTGTGGGTGGCTTGTGGGCGTTAGAGTGGGCGTGGCACTCTGCTGTCTACAAACTTGCGCTGCGTAAGAAGCTCAGGAATCTGCACGCCAAATCTCAATAGCCTAGCTCTTATAGTTACAGACGGACATGGCTAGATCGACTCGGCTAGTGATCTTGATCTAGATCGTTTATACTTTATGGGGTCGGAAACGCTTCACAAAATGAAAATGTTTGTCCCATTGTTTGTGGGTTTGTATGCATCCCATCTAAGTTTTAGGGTTTGGCAACCCTATGGGTGTATAAAGTAGCTTGAATTAGAAAACGTTTGTTCTACGACTTTTCATATAGTAAAGTTGTCTGAATAAAATAGATTTCGAGTTATGACAAAAAGTTATTTTTTAAAACCACTTTTTGACCATTTTCTCAAAATTGAATCGAACGATTTTTTTTAAATTTCAAATCATATAGCCCTTGAGATTCCTCAACTTTTGACTTATATCACTTCTTGCCCTAAAAATTACCGTTTGGAAGATATTAAGCGATAAAAAGTGCAACTCGTTTCAGATCCGTATACGAAATATTTCATACTTATTGGAATAAACAAGAAAAAAACCAATTTGATGAAAAATATTCTTATTAGATTTTTTCAAACGGAAAATCGGTTATGGTTTTAGGGTCCTTTACTTGCATGAAGCTAATCGAAATAGGAAACTTGATCTACTTTTTCTACCACTTTGGAATAACCCGCTAGTTCGGAGGGAAATATAAGAAACGGAATCTGAAACTATACAGATTCCAAACTTGTGCTATTAAAATAGGTAATTGAAGCGATAAAACTTGTTATTAAAAAGTTTAATATTCATGGGGACAACTCCTAGTCTTGGTATTGGGGTACTAAAACTCTTGTGCAAAAAAAACTTCTGATAACAAACAAAACACCTCTTAACGAGGTAAAAATTAGTAGCGAACGCACCTTTAACAAAAATGTCTGATATCAACAATTGTGACAAAAAATTATATTACATTTGTAACGCCCTTACTCAAGGGCGCACAAATCCCATTCATTCATATTCAGTTTATTGTTATCATAGTCATTGTTTCTCTATTAGCTTTAAGATCGGACATGAAGTTCAACGTTATGAATTTCATAGAAACTAGGGAAAACTAATTAAAGTAGTATTAATTCTGAGCCAAGACACGCACCCTAGACAAAGCCCCCTAACGCGTTATCGCACTCGTGAAGTGCGATCTCTGATTGCTAAGCTCGGCCTCTTCCGTTTTGACTTTTCGCCGAGAGTGGACGCGCGTTTTCAAACCCGCGCCCGACGCCACACCTTTTCCGTTTAGTGTTTTAGGCTCTTGTCGATATGCGCAACACCGACCAGCGCACCAAAAATACACGTAAGCAAGCATACCCATTGTGAGGGCAGCAGCCGGGGCCCCCACTATTCTTATCAATTACAAATACAAACCTGAAACTTAAAAAAAAACCTTGTGTGTCATTTCTACCCCTACACTCCCCTCCTCCTTCTTCTACCCTTTCTCGACCCAGATCAACGGTGCGTGTTTTGGTTTCGCATCCACGCGGCGCATCTCGGCCGAGAGCTCCCACTATAGAATCCCCGTAGTCTCCGAGAATATCCGGAGTATAGAATCCCCGTAGTCTCCGAGAATATCCGGAGTGTAGAAACCCCGTAGACTCCGAAAACATCCGGAGTGTAGAATCCGAGTAGACTTCGAGAATATCAGTAGTAGATTAATACGGGAGCTGGCTCACTAGGTAATAAATCATGTCAAAAAAGGAGGTGGGGGTGACCCTAATTAGTCACGCATGGTTGCACACAGGTGTTCTTATGACCTAAATAGCATAATTAAGTCAAAAAGGGGGGTGTTGCTGACCCTAGTTAGATGAGCATGGTTGCACACAGGTCACTTAATGAGGTTAGAAAGTGGTGTGTAGGAGTGTGAGAGAGTGGTGTTTTGATATGTCTTGTTTTGTCTTGTCTTTTTCTCACGCTAAAGGTGCGTGTGTGATAGGAGGTGTCTTGTCATGCGTTGGATTTTGTGGAGTGCAATGGTTGCACACAGGTCACTATGTTGCTTCTAACTTGGGTTAGAAGGCGTTATGCGTGGGCGTTTTGTTAAGTCAATTAGGGTTGTAGGTGACACCTGGCTACGGTCTTGTGGTCAAAAGGTGTTGGTTTGAGGGATATTAGACCGCATACTTTTGTGGTGTGAAACAAGCGTGAGTTCGGTAACCTCCCCCTCTTTAGCGAGCATTAGATGGGAAAGTGAGCGTAGGAGTGTAAGAGGGGTGTTGGTGGTTTCTAACAAAAACGTTGTTTTTCTATGCGTGGGCGTTTTGTTGATTCAATTAGTGATAGTTTTAATAGGGTAGATTCAATTAGGGTTGTAGGTGACACCTGTTAGTGTAACCTGCCTACGGTCTTGTGGTCAAAATGGTGACTGTGGTGGTGGTTCCTAACAGAACAAAACCAAATGAGATCGTTTGTTTAGTCAAATACGTTTTTCTTTAATCATATTTGAAAATTTTTTCTCATGCGTTTATAGAAAGAGAAAACGGTTACCTTCTAAGTTTTCAAAAAATGTATGTGTTAAGGAGAAATGTGGAAAGTAGTTCAGTTTTAGAAAACTATTCGTTTTACAAGGGGTGTTTTGTCATGCGTATGAATTTGTAAAACTATATTTAGGCGGAGGAGGAGGAGGAAGGGAAGTTGTTTTGTTATGCGTGGGCGTTTTGTTGATTCAATTAGGGTTGTAGGTGACACCTGGCTACGGTCTTGTGGTCAAAAGGTGTTGGTTTGAGAGATATTAGACCGCATACTTTTGTTGTGTGAAACAAGCGTGAGTTCGGTAACCTCTCCCCTCTTTAGCGAGCATTAGATGGGAAAGTAAGCGTAGGAGTGTAAGAGGGATGGTGGTGGTGGCGGTGCTTGTGGTGGTGGTTCCTAACAGAATATACACATTTATACACAAAAACAAATGAGATCGTTTGTTTAGTCAAATACGTTTTTATTTCTATATATTCGTCTTAAATTAGTTTACATTGAGTCTTTTAAATAAATGAATGTATCTTTCCATCAATTTTAAGGCGTCTTCTTCTCTCTTTTCAACATGCATACACCTGCAAGTGTCAGGCCCAACTTTACAATCATCATATGCCCATGCACAGGATGATAGGTGTTCTCCATACTTTGAATGAATTAGTGGGGTGGCTTCTACATCTTCAAAAAATGTATGAAATGATTTCAATTTCGTAGCATGTTCCTTGAAGATCTCACTTCCATGCTCCCTTAAGAACTCTTCAATTTTTGAGGAAATCATTTTTTCTTTCAACGTAATAGTCTGAATGTTTATCTTAAACTAAAGTTTGGTAGAGATAACTCGTTGTATTATACTTAGAAAACAGATGTTAAAAAATGCAACAGCTGATGATAGACCCACCCTCGAAAACAAATTCAAAACAATAGAAATTTTTTTTTTTGGTTTTCTCTTTATTTAAAAATTTCAATATATGATGAAATTAATTTTCTAACTCTATATTGTTGAATTACAAAATGAAAACAAGCACAAGTTTCTATATTATCATTAGAAAATGTACATAAATTTAAATGTTCTCCAAATGTTGTTTTTATAAACTCCTTTACGTCAGTACCCATGAACATGTTCCTTGTCTCCAGTAGTAATTTCAAGTCCTCTTTTGAAATCATATTTCCAAATGTATTAATAAAAAAACTAATTTTATTTATTAAAGATGAATAAGTCGGTATATTAAGATTGTTATTAGAATCAGTCATTTCGTAAACTTATTTTTCCGACTCTCAAAATGTGAATGAATTGTTTAAAAGGTGTTTAGGAGTTTTCGTTTGTGTAAAAGTTTAAGATTTTATGAGCATTGTTCAGAGAGCAGACACCATCCCGAGCATGTAATGAACAATATGGAAAGTGCTTTCTATCCATTATTTTTAGAGAGGGACAACCAATTTCATCAATGTTAATTACATTATCAATTTTTAAAAATTTTTGTAGGAATAACCTTTTTTGATATCCCTTACAAATTATTTCCTGTTTTCTAATTATTTCTCTTAAATACATTTGTGTTTCTTTGAAAAAGTATACTCCATCATTCCAATAAATTTTGTGATGTTTTTTTGTTAGCCAAGTAGCTGTTTTTCTACATTTCTTATTCAATTCAATAAAATCATGTGGAGAGTGTATGATAAAATTAGAATTCAAGATTGTCTCGATTTTGAATACGACTCCAATTTCCTTTAGAATAAATTTATTGTTGTTCCCAAGAAATCCTTGAACATCAATTGCAACAATATCTTCACTCATAATTGATTAATTGTTAGACAATCCGCTGAACTAGACCATTCAACGGGTTATATTCAACTAAACGATCATGTATGAGCACGCAATATACTTGAACATTTTCGATAGCGGGCTTGGTAAGTTCAATTGAAATCCTAACATCAATGGGTCCCGATTTAACCATTTCATGTTGATATGATAAGTCAATTACGATAATAGGAGCTTTAGTTTTAAAGTCTGTAGGTGATAGTAAAGGAGATTCACTTCGGTTATAGTAGCTAGATTGAAACTTGCAATACATTTCATATAGGTGTGCAAATCGATCTTTTTCAAAGTCCAAGTTTAAGTCATCGTAGGGATAAGTTTCAGAGTTTAAGTAGACCTTTAGATTTCTTAAATTGTTTGTAATCAGATAGTGGTTATCTTTAAATCCAATTAAAGCAAATCGTGGACGTTCTCGGTTAGCAGCTAATTTAACATTCCAAACATGATTTGTTCCATTACTTAGTTTAGAATTAATGTATGTATCCCAACTACGGAATGCAATCGGTAGATTGGTTCCACTTTTTATAATATCATACATTTTAATTTTCGTTGAATCGCTGGGTGTTATATGAGGAATTTTCCATGTAATATTAGTCATATTGAGATGATACTTTCCGACTAATTGTGCACTCTCAAATTTATCTTGCTCAAGTACATCATTAAAATTTTTTGATATTAATAGTACTAGTTCATGCTTACAATTTTACTTTTTTGAAATCTTCAGCAAATCCAAGTAGATTTTTAAGGGGTATTGAAAAGTTGAAGTGGGGGGTTAAATTGAAAACGGATCCTCCACTCCATCCAGAATTGTAAAGTCTCTTGCTTTCAAATTGATTTAAAGAAACAAAGTTTTTTATTGTAGAAGTAATACCACTAAATCTTGTTCTATCTTTTTCAACACCATTGATTTCATAGCGTATTTCATCTAAAAAGTATGCCATACAATTATTTCTCATTCTCGCAATAACATTTTGAGTTTCTACCGCTCCCCCTTCCTTAATTAGGGTAATATCTCCTTGAAAATTTAGAAGACTCTCATGGGGGAGTACATATAAATCTTGATTTTGGATTGTAATTCTTATCTCATCATTTGGTTTAAATGATTGTTGATAGGGTTGATAGCTGTGATATTCCTTTTTTGATATACTTTCATCAGAGAAAGGTTTTTCCCGTACTGCCAATATTTCATTCAACCCCATGACTTTAGTTAAACTCGCACTTTGAAGCCCAATGATTTAAGAATTAACTTATTTTTTAATGTAAGTGTGTGTCTTTTTGGTTTCGATCCTCTTCCTATAACTTTATGTTTTAAAGTGTGCTGATGATGGTAGGTATCACCTCTTTTATTGTATATAATCATTGTATTAATCTTAAGTGTAAACGAATTGTATAGTTTTCACCGCGTTAATTTATTAATTCACCGTTCTGATCAGTTAGGTGAATAGAGAGTGTACTTATTTCTCTAGTGTTGACTGGTAAGTAAATAAGATTGTGTGGTGTGATATTCATTTTATAGCCTGGTGGAACATTAATTCCAAATTCGTATAATGAATGATCTTGTCTACTATCAATATATGAGCCGCTTACAATATTACATACTAAGCGTATTGTGTTTATTTTTAAAATGTTGACAGGTTGATCAGATATATATGTTTTTTTCAAGTCGGGGTAAATTATTTTTTTATTGAAACCAAGCAATTGTCCAATGGAGTTGTTTCTATTAAAATAAATAGGTTCCTTGGTAGTTGTAATATGAACTTGAAGTGTGTTATTATTACTCTCCATTTGAAATGTTTTCTCAAGATCATAATCTTTTAGTTTATTTTTTAGAAAATCATAAATATCATTGAGTTCATATGACCCGATTGGAAGTTGAATTACTTTATCACCAATATGAAATAGATTATTATTTATATCAACATTGGGTATAGAGTTGTACATATGAAAGTCAATGAGTGCACACTCATATTCACCATTTGTCAGTTCAATGGGTGGGAAATAAGAAATGTTTGTAATGGGTTCATTGCCATTTAATGTAAGAGTGAATGATCTACTCATTTTGGGGTCTAATAATGTACTGTGAAAATATAGCTTACAGAATGAAACTTATATTCTCAAATAATTATAAATTCATTAAAACCCTTCCTGTATCTTCCCTTTTCCATATCGTTATCTTTACTTATTATGAGGAATCCGTATTTATCACTCCAACACTTTTGACAAATTTTCATAAATGAATCATAGGACATATCAGTATTTACATGATCACGATATATATGACGCATATTTAAATCATCTTGTTATAATCATATTCGCGTTATCACGTATTAGATGTTTTGGAATATGAGTATATGTTTGGCATAGGTAAAAAGAATCTATATTTTTATGACGCCCCATACAGAAATATGAACGAATGTTGTTTTGTTTTTCACAAGCAACATCATCAAAAATCATAATAGAGTTTTCTTTAGCCTTAGCGGGTGGTAAAACTTCATCATTTTGTGAGAACGTATAATATCCCATTCCCTTTATCGGTTTAATTAGTTTCTCTAAATACTCATACTTTGGTTGATATAAACTCTTTGAGAATACATATATATTCTCAAATTTTAGCCCGTTTGGACTTTCAATAAGGCTGAGCATAACATTTGTTTTTCCACAGTTTGAGGGACCGACAACCAATGCTCTTATTGTATTGGGTAATAAAGAACTATGTCGTGGAACTGAATTTGTTAATGAATGATCACCACCCTCGATATTTCTAACACAGATTTCTTGTTTTTGACGTATTAAACGCATATTCACGTGTGTAATGTACTTCATTCGATGAGAAATGGTCCTTGATTAAACATTATATAAAATGGGTAAAAGTTTTTATAATTATTGCAGTCAGAGTTCAAACTTGAAACGAGGTAGTGGTATTATCAACAAAATAATTAACACACTTCCATTTGAAGCACATAAACCTGGTTATAATTTTTGTGGACCTGGAACAAAGCTAAAACAAAGGTTGGAGCGCGGTGATCGTGGGATAAATCAATTGGATGAAGCTTGTAGAGTACATGATATTGCATATTCACAATATAAGGATCTAGCTGATCGACATAAGGCTGACGCAGTACTAATAAATAAAGCGTGGGAACGTGTTGGTTCAAAAGATAGTAGTATTGCAGAGAAAACAACAGCATACTTGATTAAAAATATTATGAAAACAAAAAAGAAATTCGGAATGGGTGTGAAAAAGGGAACAAAGAGAAAGTGTAAGAAAAGGAAATCAAAGGTAAAGAGTTTTTCAAATGTTATCCAAACAGGAATACGGGCATTGAAAACTCGGAAGCCACTAGATCTAATGAGTGCGATTAAGGTTGCACGTAAAGCAGTCAATAAATCAATTGGCAGAAATAAAAAAAAAATTAAGATTCCTCGTATTATTAATGTACCGAAAATTGGTGGTTTTTTACCTATTGTACCCATTTTGACTGCACTAAGTGCATTAGGTAGTCTCGCCTCTGGTAGTGCAGCTATTGCTAAAACTATTAATAATGCAAATATGGGGAAAAAACAATTAGAAGAGAGTAAGCAACATAATAAGAAAATGGAAAGTATTAAGGTGGGTGAAGGTATGTTTCTTAAACCTTATAGAAAAGGTTATGGATTATATCTTAATCCATTTATAGGAAATCCAAAAAACTAATTACTAAGCTACCTAAAAAACCTCTTTCAAATTTCGAAATTTTGAATTTTGCTCAAAAGTACATTCCACATTTCCGAGGTGTGTTTATGAGAGACTCACTCCCCAAATCTCCTTGGAGAGAAGAGTCAGGAATTATAAACCTAGATGATAGTTCATCAAATGGTACATATTGGGTAGCTTATAACAAAAATAAAAAAAGTATACATTACTTTGATAGTTTTGGAAATTTACAACCCCCAAAAGAAATTGTGAAATACTTGGGGAATAACATTAACTATAACTATGAGAGAAAACAAGACTTTAATAGTACCAACTGTGGACACCTGTCCCTCCAATTCTTACTCTCTCTATCCCACCCTAACTTTTACACTATGATCAAGTAATTTCTCTATGATTCTTGAAACCCACCCTATTTACATGCTATTCACTGCTGTGATTGGTCGATGCTAAATCAAGAATGAGAGAGAACAGGGAAAGTTATTCTAACACACATTTAAAAACCACCTGCAAACAGTCTCAACCTAAAAGTTTCAAGCTAAAACGTTCTCAACCTAAAGTTTCACCCTAAAAAATCTTGCAATCATCAAAATCAGCAACAAGAAGAACAACATAAAAAACAGTTAAAACAGTAAGACAACAACAACAATTAAAACAGATACAACTGCTAAAAACAGCTGAAAACAACAACAAAACAGCTACATCCGCTAAAAAACAACTAAAATTAACAACAAAAACAGCTACAACTGCTAAAAACAAATAAAATTAACAACAAAAATAGCTACAACTGCTAAAAACAGGTAAATTAAACAACAAAAAACAGCTACAACTGCTAAAATAACAACTAAAATCAACAACAAAAACAGGTAAAAGCAACAAAAACAACGAAAACAACTACAAGAAGAAACAACTACAAATGGTCAATCCGGGAATGATGAAAGTACTCAAGGAGTTTAATGGTAACGCACCAAAACCTCTCTTAACAAAGGCGAAGATGGAATCGGAGGTGTGCTACCCTATTCGACGTGCTCAACGTAAGAAAACCAGCTTTGGGATGACCCTCACTCTTGAACTTGAAGAGTATATGCTGTACTTGCCGGAACGATACTCAACTTTAGACGATTCAACAATTGATTATATAAAAGATAATCTTTTTTGTATTATTAAAAAGAATGATAACAATCTCTATTTAGAATTAAATAAAGCTTAAAATGTTTTCATTTTTAATATTATTAATGTATCTATTTTGATAAATAAAAATAAAGTTTTATAAAACTCAAACTCAAACCCTTTGTTATAAATATTTAAATTATAGTAAATTTTTCCCAGTAGCACATGAGTATCAGAGAAAACGACAACAATGAAGCGTAAACTTTTAGAACAGTTGACGAAAAGTAGAAATTCATTAAAAAGAAAATTTTATGAATTGAAACAATTAAAAAATGAGAACGTATCAAATTTGGAGGAAACTTTTAAACCTATTACAGAACCTTTACATGAATTACTCACTGAAAATAAAAAATTGAATAAAAAAGAATATATTAATGATACACATGATATTAAAACTAAGTTCAAGAAAGTGAAAATAAGAGTACCTAAAAGTAAAAAAGAAAAAAGGGTACACGAGAGAGTAATCGAAAGTGATAGTGAGAGTGATGCTTATGTTGATGCTTTTTCACAACAGTCTCTTATAGATGAATCCGATGTTTTACAACAATCTCTTATAGATGAATCCGATGTTTCACAACACTCTCACACAGATGATTTAAATGAAAGTAAGAAACCGGATTGAAGTACAATCTCAACATTAATCAGTTAAAGCAAGAAAAGATTTTAGACAATAGTTATGGACAAAGACAAGAAAATAATATTGTAATGTTGGGTAATACAACACTTAAAATTAAAAAAAATTTAATGGAATTAGGAAGTGGAAATTTATGGACTCTATCGCCAGGACTATACTCATTAATTTTTCATAATAGTCCTAAGGATTATACTAAGAATGATTTAGAATCATATAAAAACATTTTAATTGAAACAAGTGCTCACAAATGAAACTAACAACCAGATGGTCAACTAAAAGGAAATCGTTCTAAAAAATATTCTTCAATTATTAAACCATTAATATCATCTTCAGTAAATGAAGAACATACTAATTCTGGGTATATGAGACTACAAAAAATACCACCAAACTATGTATATTGGGATAATGTTAATGAACTTGTTGAAAGATTGCAACTCTTAATGGCATCAAGAGCTGCTGGTAATAATAACCATACTAATGAAATTTTTTCATTTATATAAGAATTGCGGGAACCAAAAATAATATATTAATAAAATAGAAAACATTTTCTCATTTTGTTTAATAGTAAAATGTCTATTGACAAGTTTGGTCACTTTTCAAATTATAGACATTTTTCCTCGCTTTTCGAAAGGGAAGTTGAGAGTCTTACAGGTATATATCTAGACACTGATGGTCACATAAATGTTCAGAAAAAAAGAATTAAAAACTCTTCAAAACCAATAAATGGAAATGATTTGGCTATTAAATTTTATGTTGATGATAAAATTAATGAAGCGAAATCACATCAAATGGAAACTATAACTAAATCATTTCAACTACGAAATAAAAGAGTATCAGAGCTGGAAAGTAAAGTAATAAAAATGTTAACTCAAATGGAGTATATACATAATTCAATAAAAAAGCTTGTTGATAAATTGGAAAATTTTAACAAATTCATAAACCAACATTTAAAAAAACCTCCACCAATCATTCGTTCTGATCAGACACAAATAGATGGAATAATACTTCGGAAAAGTCCATTTGCACATCGTGTAAACGAAGAAGAAGTTTTAACAATTAATGTGGATCATACATAAATATACCACTCTTTCATTATTTATTTTATAATTAAAATGTAAGTTGATAAGTTTGGTTGTTTTTTAAATGAGAAAGAGTACTCAAGAGATATAACAAAAGGTCTAGAAAAATTTCAAAGTATACTTAATGATTATGATGGACATTTAAATGTTCAGAGGAAAAATTCCCTACCCCCCATTCATGAAAATGATATTGCAACAAAGATTTATATTGATGATGAAATAAGTAAAGTAGTACAGAATACATCTAGTGAAATTTCTAAGCAACCGCAGAAACAACAAATCTTTAGATTAAGACCTCGAATCAATAATATTGAGGGAAAAGTGAGTGAAATTTCTAAAAAATTGGAATTTCTCATGAAAACTTTTAATAAGGTAGTGGAGGATATAAATGAAATAGAAAGTAACATTTTCAATTATATAATTGCACCAACCTCAGTTTTAAAAGGTGAAACTGAATCTTTAGAGAAGAAACCATTTATACCAGATAAAATAAAGCTATGAGTAAACGAGATATTGTAAATGAGTTACATCGCCCATCATTCAAGAATTTCCCAAGACGTAGAGTTATAGTAAAGGGTATTAATGATTTATGGCAGGCTGATTTGGTTGAAATGGGGGCATATGCATCATCAAATAAGGGGTACAGGTATTTTTTAACAGTAATATATACATTTTCTAAATATGGATGGGGTGAAGCAATAAAATCAAAAAATGCAGATGAAGTTACAAAAGCAATGGAAAAAATAATGAAATCTGGTCGTGGAGTACCAAAGAATTTACAAACAGATAATGGAAATGAATTCTATAATAAACAATTTAGAGAATTGATGAAAAGATATGAAATTGATCATTACTCAACATTTAGTACTCTTAAAGCATCTATTGTGGAACGTTTTAATAGAACAATAAAAGAACTTATGTGGCGTGAGTTTAGTTTTAATGGAAAATATACTTGGCTTCAAATATACAAAGAGTTGATTAATAATTATAATAACAGGAAGCATAGAACGATTAAAATGAAGCCTATTGACGTCAATGCTAAAAATGAAAAACAGATTTTGATGAGATCATACAATCATCTAAAAATATTTACAAATGGGGACTTTAAAGAGGGGGATCATGTACGAATAAGTAAATATAAACATGTCTTTGAAAAAGGCTATACCCCAAACTGGACAACGGAAATTTTTCGAATTCGGAAAGTACAAAATACATCCCCCACCACATATTTACTTGAGGACTTGAAGGGTGATCCAGTTCAAGGTGGTTTCTATAAACTAGAAATTAAAAAAACAAAATTCCCTAATACTTATCTTGTTGAAAAGATTGTGAAACAAAAAGGTGATTATGTGCTTGTGCGTTGGCTAGGCTTTTCAAAATCAGAAGATAGTTGGATTCATAAAAACGAAATTCTATAAAGAACAAGTGGAAGCATAGAACAATTAAAATGTAGGCATTGACGTCAATGCGTGAAAATAAATTATGTTTCTTCTTCACAAGCACGCAATTCCTATTTATAAACGGAACGGAACTTGATTATGAGCTTGTGCGTTGGCTAGACTAAAAGAGTATATACAGATAAGAATTTTGGGTGGAACTTGATTATGTGCTTGTGCGTTGGGTAGGCCTTTCAAAATCAGAAGATAGTTGGATTCATAAAAACGAAATTCTATAAAGAACAATAAAAATGTAGACATTGACGTCAATGCGTGAAATAAATTATGTTTCTTCACAATCACGCAATTCCTATTTATAAAGTGTGAAGAAAAGCATGTACAGATAAGAATTTGAACAGAACGTTACATATTTATATATACAAATCTGGAGGGTATAAAGGCGGAAGAATTTCAAAAAGAGTTCAGTTTCCATCTATTCGTTCACGCAACTCAATTTCGAATCGTTTGCTTAGTCATTCATTCGTTCGTTTGTTCGATTGTCAAAAAAAAAAAACAAAATCAAAATTAAAATGACGGTTTTTATAATATTTTTTGTGATACTTTCCCTCTTTAATCCGATGGTGAAAATGGTACAACTCCCCAATGAAATGACTTTAATTGAAAACCCATCGACTTCCAATAATTCGATTGGGTTATTTATCAATGTTCCAAAACTAAAAAAAATCATTAAAATTGACTTAAAATTTGAGATCCTAGAGGACAGTCATATTTTTATGGATCTCATAAACAAGACAAGTGATGAAAGTGAGAAACCAAACTTAAAAAGTGAACTCGATACTAAAATATTTAATGCTATTAATGGTAGCATTAATGAAAAAGACTTAACAACAAGTACAAGTGCAAGTACAGTTGAAGAAGAAGAAATATCTACATCAGCATCTACTACAACTACATCTACCTCAACTACAACAAGTGCAACTACACCTACAATGAGAAGGGGAATTCTGGAGGAGGAGGAGAAGGAAGAAACAACAACTACAACAGCAGCAACTACATTAAAAAAAGAACTTCTGGAAGAAGATACAACAAAAAACAGCTACATCAACAACTACAACCCCAACCAATCTTTTTGATTTTAATAGCGAAAATGAAAGTGTTGATCACATAGAAAATAAGAACATAGGAGAAGAAAAATCAGAAAAAATTGATATGGGTATAATTGATAGTGAGAGAGAATTTGAAAACGTAAGTCGAGCACCAACATTTAGTAATACGTCACAAGAATTAGTGTTGGGGATCAGTGATAGTGATACAGAATTTGAAAGTGTAAGTCGGGTTCCAATAAAAAGGAACACTACTCATAAATTAAAAAGCACTGAAAACATACACAACTCTCAAATCGAATTCACAAAGAGAGGTATAATTGAGAATTTTAAGCAAAAATTAGTTGAAAATGAAAGGAGAATAGGAGGGCATATGGATTTGGGAAGAAGGGGTCTAAACAGATTCTTTACCATCCAATACAAAACTGCTACAGTAGGAGTTAAATGTCATTACAATAATATATATAGAAGAACACATTCTAGGCGAAGTTTAAGTAAATCTAAGCGTATGAATTTAAAATATTTATCTAATCGCCACCGCCACCAAAAATCTAAACGCAATACTAATACCCCCTTAGCAACTTTAAGAATAAATTGTTTTGAATTTGCAGAAGTTTTATCCCAAACAGTAATTAATGCAGAGAGACGAAAAGATAGGATTGTCTATGAAAAAATATCAAAGGATGCTGATCTTCTCTCCAAACAAGAGAGTAAAAGAGAAGAGATAGAAGAAGAAGAAACAGGTTATCTTAGTGATGGTCCACAAATCCAAGAAATTGAAATAGAGGAAGCAGAAAGAATTAATGGAATATATTTAAGAAAGAGAAATTTAGCAGCTCAAATGATGGTTGAATATTTAAATAAAAAAGAAAGTCAGATTAGCACAGATAAAATATCAATTAACGATATTAACGATTTCAAAATAACTAATAGTGATATTATAACATAATCTGATTGAGTAGGGAAATATGTTTGTTTTTACAGAATATAAAAATAGAAGATGAAAATAATAATTCGAGTAAATTAAAAAAAGGTGAGTTTAATACATATATATATATATATATATAATTTCATATACTAATATATATATATATTTTCAGAACTCCAAAACATAAATAAAAAAGTTGAAAATAATATTTCGGATGGAGCTCAAAAAGGTTGGTTAAATACATATAAAATAATATTTGTATATATATTTATAGTAAAATATTTATATTTTCAGAACTCCAAAACATTAATAAAAAAGAGGATGGCAAATTTTCTCATAATTTGTATGGTGATGACGATGATGATGATGATGATGACCACGATACAATCCTTTATGATGATGAAAATCCGGAACCATGTATTCCAAGATCATCTAGTGAGGATGAAACTATTCTTGTTGAGGGTGGTATAGATAACTATGTTCAAACTATACCGTTTAATTTAGATGAAGATAATTATAAATACATTAAATCAATTCCTTTAAGTAATGATGACAATAAAGTATATAGATTACAGGGTGGTATAGATAACTATAAACAAACTGTACCACTAAATATAGAAGAAAGTAAACAAATTGAATGTAATTCAAAGAAAATATTGTAACTCTTCTGTTAAATTCAAATTTTCATGTTCTGTTAATTCTCATAAATTTTAACATTACCCTGTAAGTAAAAGCGATGTTTGTTCTGTTAAATAAAAATTTTATAATAATAATATTGTGAATTGTAATATTTGGTTTATACATTACCTTACATTTTACCCTTTAAATAAAAAAGCGTTGTTTGTTCTGTCTTATTTACAATTATAGAGTACATTTATTCATTTTTTTTATCATTTAGTAAACTTAATTCTAATTCTATACAAAACATTTCAAATTCACATTCATGTATATTTTTGTGAAATTTTTCTATTTCATTCTCTTGATAATTATTTCTATTAGAACAATTCTCTATTTCTTTTATTCTTTGTTCATAAACATAAATATTTGAATCCATTTCATTAAGTTTATTTTCTAATCTTTTTTCATCTATTTTATAATGGCCATATTGTAGTGTATTAATTTTATTGTCTTGTATAAGAACCTTTGTGTCTTTATGACTGAGAACTATTTTTTTACATTTAATTGTTGATAAAAGATGATTTTTAGATCTAATCATTGACATAGAGCCTACCACTTCCTCTTCCGAAAACAAACATTTTTTAAAACTATTAAAAGTTAATTGATCTATTGCACTTCTTTTAACACCCTTTGATTTTTTCACTGTTTTTTCAGAGCTGTCATTACTATTAGATGTTTTGAAGGCATACATTTTTGATCTCAAACCAACAAATTCAGTCATAGGTCTTCCATTGAGTTCATCTTTAAAAAAACCCAACCTTTTTTTATTAGCTTTAGGAAAATTATAGAGATTAAGTAATTCATCAGAATAATCTGATGTATCAAACTTCATCTCAACATCATTCTGAATATCTTTATAAAAATCTTCAGTGTTAATGGTATATATAAAAGAATCTGTATCCATATAATTTAATTGAACATTTTCATTGTATTTAGGTTTGATATAATTATAATGAAAATCATACATTTTCCATTTCGATAAATCTAATACAGCAAAACCTAAATATAAAGGTTTGTTGTACAACACATTTAATCTTTTCATTTGAAAGGCAAAGAAGTTTTCTGAAAACTGTTTGACACTATGGAAGTTTGACTTTGAAATAAGAGATCTACCACAATGCCTTTTTGGACCAGAAGAATCGGATGGTGAAGCACTTTCCCATTCAGTAATTAATTTAATATTAACGCGCTTATCGACATTTTCCATCGTTTTACCGTAGACAGCATTATTTAAAAGTTTAAAAAAATCTTTTTCAAATGTATTTTTTGCATTAGTTCTATGGAATGTATTCAAATCAATATATGTTTTTAGCCAAGGTTTCTGAAAGAAGCGAAGACCTCTATGAATTTTTGTTAGAATTAATCCATTTTCTATACACTGTTGAAGATTTTTATAATGAATTATATATTTTTCTTTATCCCTTAAATCAGCAATTAATTTTTTTATTTTGTCTGACTTTGTTGGTCACTGATTATTACAACAAAATGGAAGGTCATTATGTTTATCGTGCAATTTTAAAGGATATTTTAAATCTACCTCAAAAATGTATCCATATTCACTATCATCTGCAATCTCAGCAATGTTTATACTATCAAGTTCCCCCCTTGAAATCCATTCAAAACCTCCATATGGTAAAGATTGTGACATAGCCCAACCATATAAATTATTTGCATCCAAATAAATCAAATATGATGATTTTTGAGTACTATCAAAATTCTCAACATATTTATTATTTGCTTTAGCATATCTACATGTACATTGAACTAAGCCACCACGAATACCACTTTGAATAAATTTATACTGATATATATCAGTTAATAAATCTAATTCAATTTTAGTACATTTTAACATAGCTTCCCATGATAATCCTGGTGTAGTGAAAAAATGTGCTGGATCAAGTGAATAAATTTTACTACAAAGTCTTCGAAAGTTTTCAAAGGCATCAGACATTAATAAAACATCTGTTTTTAAATATAATTCTAAATAATCTTTAAGATTATTACAAGAAAACTCATTCCATACCTTTTGTGCGTGAGTATAATTTTCAACTGAACATTCATTTTCGGTTAAGGAACTATAGAAAGCTTCTCTAGGAGGTAATTTACTTTCTTTTAATTTCTCAACTGAATCTAAATATTCATATGGAAATACACCCTTTCGTCGCATTAAGTTGAAATGATTTTCATTAGGGAAAAATGATCTTGTTATACACATTTGTTCACTATCTAGATTTGAAGCTAATGTATCTAAAGCAGAAGGCATAAATCGAAACGAGTCTAGAAAACGGATTTCAAAGTTATCACCATTACTTAAAGTTATAATTTTTGAAATTGATATATATTGCTCCTTATTTAATGGAATTACCTTTATTTCACCAGGTATGACTGCTAAATCTTTAATAAATAGATGGCAATCATACCTGGTGAAATTGTGGAAGAAAACAGGAATAAATTTTGGAACTGTATATTTTAAATTACACTCATTATGTGCTGCCCCCCTAAATTTTCCTGTGAAGTGACAGTGATCCCTAACTCTATCCAATAAAAGAGGAGTGTTGCATATATGACAATTATTAGATTTTTGGAAATCATCTTCTTCAACATCTGACATTATTAAAGAAACAGATTTTGAAATATAGTTTTCATATATAAAACTTAAATTTTCTATTAGTGATAACAGGAAATTCATTCCCGAGTTAAATACAGTTTCTAAGACAAACTTATCTAAACTGCTATCATGTGCACACTTTATATAGTATGCATATGAAACAGGTCTATGTATATTTATAATATTAAAATTTAATGTTTCGTTTTTATTAATTGGTTGAAGGATGGGTTCAAAGTCAGCGTAAACTGTGAATGGGACCATCACTTCCTTTTGAACATTTGTATACCGTAAAGTGGCATCCTTCATGTTGGGTAAACGCGATACTTTTTTCCCACAGAGTTCTGAATGCCGGTTGGCATCATCAATGAGTAATTTAAGCAAATTTGACAGAACCATTTTTTTGATTTGTCTCTCGAAACTTGAGAGGAAACCAAACTAAAAAAAGATAAACACAAGAAAAAAAAAATTTTTTTTTAAATATGAAAGCAAATAAATATTATGAAATTTAAAAACAAAAACAGGTAAAAGATATAATAATGATAAAATGATAAAACAACTTACTTTGAGAGATTTTTTATCCAAGTATAGTGTGCTTTACATCCTTCCTCCAGTATCAACATATTTATATGATTTCTCCTCACTTCAGGAGAGTAAAATATGGATCCGAATATAACTCCATCGTCGAATCCAAAAAGTGTAATATTTATGTCTTTATTTATTTCCATAAATTTCGATATATCCGCAGGCTTTAGTGGAAATTGCAATCCAGTGAAATTTAGTGTGATCCCATTGACTTGAATTACTTCATCATTTATATTCACTTTATAGCTTGTGCATCTGTTCGCATTCTTATTTAGTTTACTTAATGCTGCGATTAAGCTCCATTTAAAACAATATTCATCATCTGTGTTTTTTACATTTATAATTGCTTTTTTTCCTTCTAAACAAGAGGGTAGTTTTATATAAGATGATCCTCTTAAGGGTGAATATTGATTAATATTCATCTCCAATCGAGTGAGATGAAGCAAAGTTCATCCACTATCCCTTTCTTGGAATTCTACCATCCTCGCCAAAATTTTTTCCATGTGCTCCTTATATTCATTTTCAATGTTCGAATAGGCACTAATTATTGTCATCTTACTTTGAAATGACTTTATTTCAATACATTCCTTTTCTTCCTTCAAAAGTCCGTACTCTCCAAAAAGTTCAAAATTTATTTTCACCGATGCATAACTTTCCAACAATGGATACAAGTGAGGTAGAAAAGCTTCTCCTGCTTCCTCCATAAATTGTGTTGGATAAATTACATCATTGTTGGTGTTTTCATATAAGTAGTGAACAATCCTTCCTTGAAATCCAGAACTGATTTTTTTTATCCTTGAATCCACTGGTTCAACAACATTCTTCTTGTGTTGCTCCGTTCGCAGATGATGAGCCCACGAAATGTTACCCGATAGGGTAATGTTGCACTTTCCACAATACTTATTCATTTTTTTTGTTTTTATTTTTTCCTTTTTTTTGGAAGTATTGTATTGTTACTTGTACGTTTCACTTTGTTATACTTTACTTTTACTGTAAAGTATTTTATGTTTTATCAATTTGATAAGTTTACACAACACAAATCTGGGTAGTTCACAGTTCACACAACTTTACTTTACACTTGGTAAAGTATTTTAATTTTTATCAATTTGATAATCTCGCACAAATCGAATTCGGATGGAACGTAAGTTAACACAACTTTACTTTAGCATTGAATTACCGGAGGGTTCACACGACGATTCTAGATGGTTCGCTCAACTCAAATAGTTTTCTAAAACTGAACTACTTTCCACATTTCTCCTTAACAAATACATTTTTTGAAAACTTAGAAGGTAACCGTTTTCTCTTTCTATAAACGCATTAGAAAAAATTTTCAAATATGATTAAAGAAAAACATATTTGACTAAACAAACGATCTCATTTGGTTTTGTTCTGTTAGGAACCACCACCACAGTCACCATTTTGACCACAAGACCGTAGGCAGGTTACACTAACAGGTGTCACCTACAACCCTAATTGAATCTACCCTATTAAAACTATCACTAATTGAATCAACAAAACGCCCACGCATAGAAAAACAACGTTTTTGTTAGAAACCACCAACACCCCTCTTACACTCCTACGCTCACTTTCCCATCTAATGCTCGCTAAAGAGGGGGAGGTTACCGAACTCACGCTTGTTTCACACCACAAAAGTATGCAGTCTAATATCCCTCAAACCAACACCTTTTGACCACAAGACCGTAGCCAGGTGTCACCTACAACCCTAATTGACTTAACAAAACGCCCACGCATAACGCCTTCTAACCCAAGTTAGAAGCAACATAGTGACCTGTGTGCAACCATTGCACTCCACAAAATCCTACGCATGACAAGACACCTCCTATCACACACGCAAGCCAGGTGTTACCTACAACCCTAATTGACTCAACAAAACGCCCACGCATAACGCGTTCTAACCCAAGTTAGAAGCAACATAGTGACCTGTGTGCAACCATTGCACTCCACAAAATCCCACGCATGACAAAACACCCCTATCACACACGGACCTTTAGCGTGAGAAAAAGACAAGACATATCAAAACACCACTCTCTCACACTCCTACACACCACTTTCTAACCTCATTAAGTGACCTGTGTGCAACCATGCTCATCTAACTAGGGTCAGCAACACCCCCCTTTTTGACTTAATTATGCTAATTAGGTCATAAGAACACCTGTGTGCAACCATACGTGACTAATTAGGGTCACCCCCACCTCCTTTTTTGACATGATTTATTACCTAGTGAGCCAGCTCCCGTATTAACTACCTACTAATATCCGGAGTGTAGGACCCCCGTAGACTCCCAGTTTACACGGAGTGTAGAATCCGAGTAGACTCCGAGAATATCACCCCCCGTGGACTCCCAGTTCACCCGGAGTAGATAAGCCCCGCCGTTCACGCCCGGCGGAATCCCCGTAGCCAACTCCAGTCGGAGTCACACAAGTTGCCCACCAAGCAGTGCGATCGCCCTCCCAGTACCTCGCTCTGCCACCAGAGAGCTTTCTAAGCGGGACCCTCCAAGTTCCCCACCAAGCAGGGCGATCGTCCCTCTCAGTACCTCGTTTATGTTCTGACACAATCACAATAGCAAAAATTGACGTTTTTAATACCAAAACATTAAACAATGATGACATCATTGAAATATTAAAACATGAACAAAAACCAGTAAATACCGCTGACTTAATAGAAATTAATTGTAATATAATATTTCATATACCAATTTGGAAAACATAACTACGAACCACTTCAAAAATTATGAAATATCCGATTACATATTATGAAATAACTCAGAACTTTCTTTAGATAATATAAACATTTTAAATCCCTTCATTAAAATTAATAATACTTAAATATCACTTACATTTATATTATTAATTTTTTATATATATATTTGATTTTTTACTTATTATAAAATACAAAAATGTTATATTATTTGTAACCAAAAAACAACGGCCAGAGCCAGACAAAAAATATAAACCAAGAAATTTTTTAAAGAGATCAATTAAATGATTTTCATATTGAATCGGGACGATCCATTTTAGAAGGGGGAGAGTTATCAAACTAGGCCGCTTATGGCTTTTATAAACAATACTTTCTAACTCTGCATTTGCCTTTGACTTCGAGGTCCGTTCTTGGTTCCTCAGCTAAGTCAAACAAATCAAAATTAAAGTAAACATCAGCTTCCGTTCGAAGCCCAATAAATTGTCTTTGCCTTTGGCTTTGAGGTCCGATCTTGGTTCCCAGCTAAATTAAACAAATCAAAACTAAATATATTAAAATTAATATGATCAGTATAAATGTTATTGGGATTTGAGTTTGTTTAATTTGAATAAATGGGTTTAATATGTTAATGTTATCGAATGAAAGTTCCGAATCATTTGACATAAGATATTCGGATACTAAAAAATCATTATACTGTTAAACAGTTATATATTCTATTATCTTATGGTCCAGATTAGAGTAGGGTATATTATTTATTGTAGTAGTACTATTAAAAGTAATTAAAAATGACCCATTGAAATGAGTATCATTAACAGTATTATAACCATTTAAAAAAATGGCTCCTTCTTGGATTACATCAATTTTGTAATTATATTCCCTGATTTTATAACAAAGGGATTTTTCTCCATTTAGTAGCCTAGTAAAACAAGTACTTTCTGGGCTTAGAGTGCCATAATTATTAAATATTTCTGTCTTAAAATTAGAAATTACATTGTACCTATTTTTACATTTGGCGACATGATTATCAATTAATAGTTTTCCATCATTGTGTGAGACGGATCTTGCGTTATACACTTCGCAACGGTTTGTTATGATGGGGTATTTTATATATATATTACAATTAATCCTTGGTGTATTGTGATTTTAAATTTTGATATATCTAATATGTCAGTAATTACTACAGGTTTCTGTTCGTGTTTATATATATTTTGAATTTCTTTAGCATTCAAAATTTTAGTGTTGAAAACATCTATTTTTGCTGATGTAATTGTATCCATTAAATTCATCAGAAGACGGTGTTTTCTGAATGGAAATTCTTGATTTGAAATAACTGTTTGAAGATTCTCAGATAGGGTTTTTATTTCTTTAAATAATTTAGAGTTAATAACAAATTAATTGTTATTATTTTGGATTAAATCATCAATTTTGTTTTGCACCGTTATCAAATCATCATGATCAGGAGTCCCTGCTATCCATTTCCAAAGGGTGCCTAATTCATTAATTCCTCTTTTTGTCCTACTTGGTAAAATTTGTGAGAGGCGCATTTTAATAATATCTATCATAAAAAATTTCCCACTGTAAGTTATTATTTTTGTTTATGTGTGTTGATTCGAGTTTGGTTAACTTGATCTTGAACTTAAATTAGTTATATGAAATAGGTCAGCGTATAAATCATAAATAAGAATGTCTTTTGTATCCTTATAGAGGAAAAAATCATGGTTCGTGTAATCCATTATTTCGGAATTGGTGGCCGCTACTATCAATAATACAAATATAATTGAATTCATTTTCTGTAATTTAAGACAAACTGTGTTTAAGATTTGATGTTATCTTTATGAATCGTACGATTCCTATTGTTTATAATAACCTTATTATGTAAATTCTCCTTTCCCTGTGTTTTTTCTCATAAATGACTTCCCCTACGAGACAGTCCTTTTCCTTTCTACCTTTGTTGTGAGAATTTAACATTTTCTCTTGTGCCTGTTTTAATAACTGTGGAATAGTATCATGTTCGATTTTATTGTATAATATATCGTACGGTCGTTGGTTGGTAATTGAATGTATAGTCATGTTGTATTTCTGAGCTGCTCTAATTATAACTTCAGAATAATCAACTAAGTTAAGTTCATCTTTGATGCAACGAGCAATTTCAGTAAGGGTTGAATGGGCCCTTTCTATTTATCCATTGGACGTACTATGGCGAGGATCTGCGAAGTATAAGTTAATACCGCATCTTTGTGCGAAGGATTTAAATTGTGTTGATGAAAAACTAGGCTCGTTATCCATCATTAAAGTTTTAGCAAGTGGAAATGTTGCAATATTTCTGAAATTTTAGTTTCTATGTTGAGTTTATTTTGAATCTCCTTTACAACTAAGTATTTTGAATATGAATCAATACAAGTAATGAACATTAAATTCTGAGCGTAAAAAATGTCGATATGCAAATTTTCTCCTTCTTTATTTGGGATGGGGGCTTGACCAATAGGAACTAGTACAGGGTGTCTATTATATTTGTTGTTATTACAAATTGTACAATTCTTTACGTACTCCTAAACAGTGAATACCTATTGTTATGTTAGGAGGGATATATTCCCTTAAGATTGATACCAAATTTTCCGGGGTATCAAATTCTATTATATGTCTGGTATTTCCGAATATATTGACCATCTCATGTATTGTATACCTCCCCGTTGCTATTAGCAATTGTTGCTTAAACTGGTTTAAGGGTTTGCGGGTTTCTTGTATAACATTCTCAAAACTACTCTCTGGAGAATGCTGAGTGTTTTGATCTGAGACCGACTCGTTACTGTCCGTTAGGTTGTTAATTTAATTATTGATAGGGCGTCAGCAACTACATTGGTAGATCCTGGTTCATAAATTATTTTGGGAGAGTAACTTTCAATGAATGAGTACCATCTTTTCATCTCGATGTTTGGATTTTTTTAAGATATCGAGAAAGACAGTGGTTCGTGATCTGTATAAATTTCTATGTTGTTAAATAGTTTCGCAAATTTTTAAATGCCCAAACTATTGCTAAAAGTTCTTTCTTATTGGTGGCATATACTTGTTCGACTTTAGTTAGAGTTTTTGAAATGAAGGTTATTGGTTTTCCTTCCTGAGAAAGAACAGCACCAATAGCTAGATCGGACGCATCGGTCGTTAAAGTGAATTTTTTATTATAATCAGGTTGTACCAATTCGATTTGTGCAATTAAATTATCTTTGAGCTCGTAAAAAGCTCTTACAGCTGAATCGTCCAACTGTATGGAAGTTTTACGGAACATTTTTTTGGATACTTTACCATTTTGACCTTCCAAATACTTTGTTAGCGGTTTTGCAATTTTTGCGTAGCTATGTACGAATTTTCTGTAATAGCCGGTAAGGCCTAGGAAGCTTCTAAGCTCTTGAATGTTTTTTGGAATTGGATACTTTAATGTTGTAGATATTTTTCGGGGTCTGTTTTGATTACATTGTGGGAAACAACGTAGCCAAGATATGTGGTTTCTAATTTGAAGAACTTTGATTTTTCAATTGAAATCTTCATATTTGCGTTCAGCAATGTATTAATTATGACGATTAAGACCTTGTAATGTTGTTCTATTGTTTTAGAAAATATAATAATGTCATCCATATATACGTGACATATTTTACCTACTTGTTCTCTCAAAATATCATCCATTGCACGTTGGAATATTCTGGGAGCGTTCGTTAGCCCAAAAGGCATTCTCAAGAATTCATATTTTCCGTTATTTATAGAAAATGAGGTTTTTTTAATGTCTGTTTCTTTCATTAGAATCTGGTGAAACCCAGACTCCAAGTCGATCGTGGAAAAGTATTTAGCCTTTCCAAGATTTAACAAAACCACTGAAGGATCTTGCATTGGATATCTGTCGGGAAAGGTGTTTTCATTTAGTTTCTTATAGTCTATAACTAATCTTAGTTTTGCAGTACCATCTTCATTAAATCCTTTTTTTGGTACCACTAAAACTGGAGAATTATAAGGTGTTTATTTCCTGAAAGGTATTTGCATGTTTATCTTCGAGTGCTCTTTATTGATAATATTTATTATCTCATTTTCCAAATCCATTCTTTGGTTTGGAATTGATTCACTCATATTGTTTATTTCATTGTTGTCGGATAAGTCAACGACGGCTTGTTCAGGACTTTTTAATCCCAAACTAGAATTTTTGTCGGATACTTCAACGACGGCGCGCTCAGGATTTTTGAATCCCAAACTAGAATTTTTGTCGGATACTTCAACGACGGCGTGTTCAGGATTTTTAATCCCAAACTTATTTTGCTTTGATTTGCCTAAATTCCTTTAATGGAAGAAATGTTTTTTCTTCCGATAAGGAAAGTTGGTTAAAAGAACTGTCATTATCATAAATTAATTTTTCTTCTTTGTCCCCATATTTTATTACTCCTTTTTCTGTGTCTATTACAGCTCCTATTTTTTTTAATAGGTTGTAACCTATTAGAAAATCTGATTTTAACCCGTCTTTTTTATAAAATGTGTAACGCGTGTCAAAGATCGTTACCATGCGATAATATTTAATTATAGAATATTCATTAACCGTAGATACTCTTTTATATATAGGAAGCTTGTTTTTGTTTTTATAAATTCCTGTTTTGATATAGCAGGAGGTTGCTCCTGTGTCAATTAAGATTTTAAGCTTTTTATTTATTTTGCTGTCATATCGGATTAGGTAGGGTAATCCTACTCCGGATTCTGGCCTAAAAAATGGTCCTCTTCGATATTATTTAATCGCATAGTTTTGTTTGCCGGTTGGTTCTCTTTTGTTCTAAGGATTATTTTGCTGAGTTGTTTGTGTCTCTGGCTTTTTATTTTGATTCCATTTATTCTGATTATAGTTGTTGTTACCATAATTGTTATAACCCTGATTGTACTTTGGCATATTCTGAATCTGTAAGGATTCATCTACGTCCATCGGTTCTGGCTTGCTTTGCTGAGCTTTGTTGGAATTCCATTGATTATGGGAATTATATTGTGGATTATACTGTCTGCCCTGATTCCAATTAAGATTTTTATTTTGATTATAATTGTTTCTATTCTGGCTAACGGGTTGATTAAACCTCAAGTTGTTAGTATTCCTTTGTTTACTATTATGGTTATTATGGTTACTTTGCTTGGGTCTATTATTTGAGTTTTGGTACCCGAATAAATTTGACTCATAACTCCTGCGCTGTGATGATGTGAAATTGTTAGCGAATTGGGCCCTCAAATTATTGCTTTCTAGTTCTTGTACTATTACCATAGCGTTCGGTAAGTCTGGCGGATTCATAGAAAATATGATGTCTGAGATATGGCCGTTGAGGCCAGTTATGAATACTCTTAGTGCTGTCTTTTTGTGTTTTTCGTTCATTTCAGCAGTTAAAAGCTTATTTCTGCCGTAAGTCATAATGGTTTTATTTATTAGAAGAGTTAGTTTTGTATTAACTAACCCATAATATTCCATTATGGACAGTTTCCCTTGACTTAGTACTCCTAAGTCTTTTTCAATTATATGGATTGGACGTTTGTCGCTAAAAACAAAGTCCAACCTTGCCATTATGGCGTCAAAATGTAGTACTGTTCCATTGTGTGTTAGGGCATCGTTTGCTGTGCCAGTTATTTTGCTCCTCAAGATTGACAATGCAGAAAAGAACCTTTCGCTACCTCTAGCATATTGCCCCATGGTTATTTCTGCTGATTCCCTCCAACTCACATATTTGTCTTCTTCTCCTCTAAATTCCCTGACTGATTTGATAATGTCAAAGAAAGTTTCACATTGAATATTTGGGTCAATGACTTCTACTTGAAAATCTTCAACCTTTTTTATATTTTGATTTAGTTGTGCTTTTAAACTCACGATCTCATTCCTTAAGGGATTCAACTCATTATTTACAATATGTGCAATTAAATCGCTCACTTGGTTATTAGCTTGGCTGCTAGAAGCCATTGCAGGTTGTGGTAGGGGCATGGTGAGAATTCTTTCAAAATCGTTAATAAGGTCTTCCACCTTGTTTGATTTTATTTAAATTTTTCTGCTTATAGTACTTATATAAAATAAAACAAGGAAGAACGCTATAGTCGAGTACCTCGACTATCAGATACCCGTTACTCAGATAACAAACTTTAAAATAAGTTAGCCGCGCACTTTGTTCTCTCTCCCTTGCTCTCATTTCTCGGCTCTGCTTTTGTTTCAGCCAGCGCCAAGAATGAGAAAGCAACACATAAAATAGACAAAAAACATTTATATTTATGTATGCTTGCTAAACATACACAATTTTAAGGCACATTCTTTATTTCAAAATATTTGGTTGAATAGCTTTGTTTGAAAGAATTCTATTTGCCGCGGATATTAGATTGCAATTTTTTACGTCCACACACATGCATAAATACATATGTATGTATGTATGTCGTTTTCTGGCTCTAGTGTCAAGGCTTGTCCTAACTACTTTGGTTTGAGAGCATTGGACTGAAAACGGAAAAGTTTTTTTTGGTCAATCGATAGGTATTGACAAGACTAATACATTTCAGTTATAATTTTCTATCTAGCATCAAAACTGTAGGAGTTACATTTTAGGGCGGTTTGTGGGCGTTAGAGTGGGCGTGGCAGTCTACTGAAACAAACTTGCGCTGCGTAAGAAGCTCAGGAATCTGTACGCCAAATCTCAATAGCCTAGCTCTCCGAGATCTCAGCGTTCATCCGGACAGACGGACAGACGGACATGGCTAGATCGACTCGGCTAGTGATCCTGATCAAGAATATATATACTTTATGGGGTCGGAAACGCTTCCTTCTGCCTGTTACATACTTTCCGACGAATCTAGTATACCCTTTTACTCTACGAGTAACGGGTATAAAAATAGGCAGTATACGCTCACTAATTGTTTTCTTTTCTTCTGGATTTAATGTGATATCGTCTGTTTTCCTTTGATGATCCTGCTGGAGTCTTCCTTCTTGGTTGTTTTTAGCGAGAGATTGCCCTCAGCTCTTCCTTCAATTTGATTTCTGGTCGTCACTGTTTAGCAAAGGATTGCCCTCAGCTCTTCCTTCTTGTTGGATTTGGTATTTGAATTTGTAAATTTATTTGAATTTTGTTTCTTAGTTGATACTTTTTGTATCAGCTTTCACTTTCACAGTTTTTGAATTTTTGTTTAACTTTGTAAATTTTTTGGTTTTAATTTTTGAGACCGATTAGTTTTTTGTTAAACCGAAGGTTTATTATGTCGATTACTAATTAGCAGATTGTTGTAAGTAATAGGGGATTATTTCATTTATTAATTTCCTCCTTTTATTTTTAACACAAACTTTTTTGTCGGTTGGGTTTTTATTTGACCACGCAAGTTCCTTTTCACTTTAAAACCGTTAATTATTTATTTTAAAGCTTTATTTAGAACAACCACGTTGGGCGCCAATTAATTATTTCACTCGTGAATTTGTTAAAAAAATTTATTTGTATTTTTTATTCACTAAGTTACAACTTCACAACATTTCCTTAGTATCGACTTTTGTTCAACGGTTCACAATTCTTTTCTTGTTCAACCGATCTTCTCGGATGCAAAAACGGCCGCTTATCTGATAATCAAACCTCGGTTTAAGAGAATTGGGGAACTCATTAAGAGTTGGACAAGGGTTGGACTCAAGAAAGTCGGGAAATCGGATGATCAAATTCTCTGCTCAATTGCCAAACGGATTACGCTGCAGTTTTGGGGCTCGCCGGGTGTTGACCGGATGCTTGTGTTTACATTAGCTGGACCCAGCTTAGTTTATGTTAGGAGGACTGCGGCGCAATTGAATCTTAATAATGAACTTCGATTGAAGTGGGGGAGCTAATTGGGATTCTGTGGGAACGCTGAGTAAGGGGATCCCAGCTAAGAATTGTTTATAAGAAATTGTTTACGACTTTGGTAAGGCGGCTGGGCGCTCGAGCTGGAAAGCGTTCTCAGCTAAGAATTGTATATGAAGAGTTTGTTTATAAATTGGGTAAAGAGGCTGGGATCATGAGCTGGATAACTTGCGCACGTTTCCGACGTCAATTCAGGATTACAAAATGTAAAGTCTTCACCATAATTCGTGGTTTTGAGATCATGTCCACCACGGTTCATGAACATAGTTTTTCTATTGTGAAGGTATTGAGAATGTTGACCAATTATCTGTCCTTTAAATTGTTCAATAAATTGGTCAATTTCCTCATGAAATTTCATTTTCTTAATTTTGATTTTTTGTAGGTCCTTACACATCTAGTCTCAACTTTAAAATGATGTATAAAAATTATTTTATTGTATTTGAGCTACTTTTAAAAAGGTCAAAATAATGTATGCACTGTTGCACCCCGCCCTTAAGGTGTGTTTCACAATAGGGAAATCGGTTTCCTTTAAATCTGTTTAATGACGGACAGCCCATTTCCTCGATATTATTGAGCTGACGACTCCCAAAAAACGTTTGTTGAAATCGTTTCTTTTCCACACCTTTACAAATAATTTGTTTTCCGCTTGTAATTGTCCTTAGATACTTTCGAGTTTGTGGAAAACTGTTTTGTTCCAAAAAATTTTGTGATGTGTTTTGGTTAACGAAATTGCAGTCTTTCGAGATTTTGCGTTTAGCAAAGTAAAATCATATGGTGGTACTATTAAAAAACAAGGAAGAACGCTATAGTCGAGTACCTCGACTATCAGATACCCGTTACTCAGCTATATGGAGATATGCAAGTAGCAAAGCGAGATTAAAATGCGCCACCTACCGGCGGTATACAGAGTTAAGCGTTATGGGCGTTAGAGTGGGCGTGGCAAATTTTTTTTGGATCAATCGATAGGTATCGACGAGACCAATACATTTCAGTTAAAATTTTTTATCTAGCATGAAAATTGTGGGCGTCACAGGTTTTCGCGGTTTGTGGGCGTTAAAGTGGGCGTGGCAAACTTTTTTTTGGGCCAATCGATAGGTATTGATGAGAACAATACATTTCAGTTAAAATTTTTATTCTAGCATCAAAACTGTAGGAGCCACAGTTTTGGGCGGTTTGTGGGCGTTAGAGTGGGCGTGGCACTGTGCCGAAACAAACTTGCGCTGCGTAAGAAGCTCAGGAATCTGCACGCCAAATCTCAATAGCCTAGCTCCCATAGTTTCCGAGATCTCAGCGTTCATCCGGACGGACAGACAGACGGACAGACGGACAGACGGACAGACGGACAGACGGACAGACGGACATGGCTAGATCGACTCGGCTAGTGATCCTGATCAAGAATATATATACTTTATGGGGTCGGAAACGCTTCCTTCTGCCTGTTACATACTTTCCGACGAATCTAGTATACCCTTTTACTCTACGAGTAACGGGTATAACTATTATTCAAGTTTGGGTCTTTTACGAATACAATTCCAATTTCCTTTAGAATAAAATTATTATTGTTATCAAAGAAACCTTGAACATCAATCGAAACAGTATCTTTCAACATTTTTCTAATGGTAAACAACTCGTTGTACTAGTCCGTTTAGTGGGTTATATTCAACTAAACGGTCTTGTATGAGGAGACAGTAAGCTTGGGTATTTTCATGACTTGGTGTCTTTAGTTCTATTGAAATTCTCACATCAATAGGACCAGTTTTCACTGATTCGTTTTGATATGAAAGATCAACCACAATAATATGGCCTTCAATTTAAATTCATTTGGGGTCAAAAATGGTTGTGACTCACGATTATAGTAACTAGATTGAAATCTTGTATAAATTTCATATAGGTGAGCATACTGATTCTTACTAAAATCAACATTCAGATTATCATATGGATATGACTCAGAATTTAAATGACCTTCCAAGTCTGATAAGGTAATTGTGATAAGTTCACCATTTAGTGTAAATCTAATTATGGCAAATCCTTGTTTTTTGCGGTTAGCCGACAATTTTACATTCCAGCTGTGTTGACTCCCATACCCCTATTCGGGGTTAGCATATGAATCCCAACTCCGGAATGCGATTGGTAGGTTTACACCATTTTTAATAATATCGTATATCTTAATTTTTTCAAAATCGCTCGGAGTTATATGGGGAATTTTGCAGGTTATATTCGTCATTTCCAGTTTAAAAGTTTTGTTCATTTCTGTTTTGTTTAAACACATCGCCAAGATTCTTAATTAGCATAAACACTAGTTCATGTTTACATTTTAACAAAACTTTTTTATAATTCTCAGCAAATCCCAACAAATTTTTTAATGGGACAGAAAAGATAATGTAGGGTCCCGTAGAAATTTCGTCTCCACTGCTCCATTCAGAATTTTTGCCTTTGAAGATTTTCCAGAGATATATAATTTTTTAGGGTTGGACACGTTGTTTTTAGTTGTAACCTAGCAGTATTTCGATGGTTACTTTCTGTTTAGTCTTCTTTTTGGATGGTTACTTTGTGTATAGTACCTGTACAGTACTTGGTTTTGGATGTTGACTATCTGTATAGTATTTGTAAAGCACTGGGTTTTAGACGGTAACTAACTGTTAAAAAGTGTTGTGAGTTGTTATAGTCTCTTATAAAGCATTATCAAAGCACACAAGCTATTGTTTCCTGGATGTGTTAGCAAAACAGACTTGCCGTGAACTATCATTACCTGACCGTCTTCAAAGTCACATGCCCAAGACCCAAGGCGCAGGGCGACTGATAAGATCATATTGATCTATTGTACCTGAAGTTATACCCGTTACTCGTAGAGTAAAAGGGTACACTAGATTCGTCGGAAAGTATGTAACAGGCAGAAGGAAGCGTTTACGATCCCATAAAGTATATATATTCTTGATCAGGATCACTAGCCGAGTCGATCTAGCCATATCCGTGTGTCCGGATGAACGCTGAGATCTCGGAAACTAAAGGAGCCAGGCTATTGATATTTGGCGTGCAGATTCCTGAGCTTCTTACGCAGCGCAAGTTTGAGCGCAGTGTGCCACGCCCACTCTAACCCCCACAAATGATGCTAGAATAAACTTTTATAAACTTAAATTTTAACTGAAATGTATTGTTCTCGTTAATACCTATCGATTGGTCCACGCCCACTCTAACGCCCATAACGCTTAAATCTGTCTACCGCCGGTAGGTGTCGCATTTTAATCTCGCTTTGCTGCTTGCATATCTCCATTTCCCTTTGGTCCCTATAGCTGAGTAACGGGTATCTGATAGTCGAGGTACTCGACTATAGCGTTCTTTCTTGTTTTAATTAAAGTCAGAAACAAATTTGGTAGGATCATTAAAAATTTTTTTATTTATTTTATTATTGCAAACATATTTCAATTAATTCATAATTAATTATATTATATATATTTGTATATAATTAATTTTCTGACGCCACCCTCTGTAAGAAATATATCGGTTATGAATCTTCAGATTTTCGCTTGGTTCCCATAAATAGAGGTAAAATAGTTCTAATAATTTAATGTTTCTCAGATGTTGGATTATTTTTAAAGCATTCATTTGTTCTATCCCATATTAACATTATAACATATTTCGAAGGCATCATTACCTAACATAATTTAATTTATGATTTAAGTTTATGATAGATGTGTTGGGACCTGGAAACATCTGTTTTTTTGTTGCCAACAATTTTTCTAGTTCTTGTTTTCTAGATTTATTCTCATATACTAATTGTATGAGTTAGGCAACGTTGTCTAAGATTTTAAATAAGTTTAATAAACTCTTTAATTACAATACTCATCTGGTTTTCGTGATTCATGAGGGCGTTATAGCTGCTTGGACTTTGATTACTAGCTGTTGTTAACTGTTATGAGCTATTATTAGATGGTTACTATCTGTTTAATAGATGTCTACCAGTTGCTTAACAGTTGTTATTAGCTGGTAACTATATGTTAAGTAGATGTATTGCTAGCTGTTTAGTATCTGGTTTCTATATTTTTAGTAGATGTATACAAGTTGTTTACTAGATGTTATTAGCTGGTTTCTAGCTTTTTAGAATCTTATTTCATATGTTTAGTAAATGTATACAAGTTGTTTATAAGATGTTAGCTGGCTAACAGTTGTTGTTAACTTCTACAAGCTGTTGTAGTCTTTTGTTAAGAATGATCATAAATTCTTGATCACTACATGACTTTCGATGTGAAGAAAAAACTTACACTCTGATTTTCAATGTGTTTGCTGTATACGTGAGAAATATCGCACAACCAAAATATCTGAAGATTGATATTTAAATCTTAAAGAACATGTCCGATTATGTTGGGGAAAGATGTATCCTGTGATTGTAAAACTAACTAAGAAATTAGTGGTTCACAAGCTGTCTAAAAGCTGTTAAGAAGCTGTATTGATAAACAATTTCAATTCATGTTGATTGATATTAAGAACATATAATAATATCATCCACTTTAACTAGTATATTGTAAAATTAAAAAATTTCCATTTTTCATATTCCTTTATCTTATGAAGGTATTATAAGTGTATCCTTAACTACAATAGCTAGCCTTACACCCCATAACTATAGTTATTAGCTACAATAAAATGTCTAGAAAGAACAAAATATTTGAATGTAAATAAACGATTTTAAACTAACTATTATTGGGAAAGTAATTGATGTGTATTAAATGTGTATACCCAAACCTAAATGATCAATTGTATCCTTTGTCCAAAATGTCTGTGACTTTCACTTATAAATTTGTCACCGATAATTCCAATCCCATTAAACAACATCCCATATTAAGAATATATAATAATATCATCCACTTTAACTAGTATATTGTTAAAATAAAACATTTCCATTTTTCATATTCTTTCATCTTATGTAGGTAAAATAAATGTAATCTTAACTACCATTGCTAGCCTTACATCACATACCTATACTTATTAGCTACAATAAAATGTCTAGAAAGAACAAAATATATGAATGTCAAAAAACGATTTAAAACTAACTATATTTGGGAAAGTAATTGAAATCGCTCCGGCGTAATACAATAAAAAACAAAAAACACTGTGATTATCCCATTTTCTATCACCATAACAAATGAGTATACTCACACCTAAATGACCAATTGTATCCTTTGTCCAAAATGTCTGTGACTTTCACTTATAAATTTGTCACCGATAATTCCAATCCCATTAAACAACCACCCATTTCTAACCGTACCATAACCCCAGAGTCAAGTTGGTTACCTACAATAAACACTGATGGTGGTGTAAAGGATTGCTCAAATGTCTCGACGCAGGCGCAAAGGTCAAGGTAATGGAAAAAATTCATGGAATATTATCCCTTCATAAAAAAGGTCATAAAAAATATAGTTGGGAAAGAATTTTTTATTTGCGAACCATTTATAACTGTTACCAAAAAAAATTAATTTCTATATATAACAAAAATGTTGGTAATACCAAAACAAATAAATAAATGTATGATTATGGTACAAAATAAACTTCTGACATTTTATTTCGAGTTAAAATTACAGGTACGGAGAATGGAAAATATTTCCTTGACTGAGATATGTCGGCTACTTGCGAGTTGTTGCGCGGTCGTGATTTCAACCCCTTGTATGGGAACATATTAGAGCTAGCACTCAGCCGTGAGGTCGTTGTCGTGAGGCTCATGATTTTGTCAATGGGCGTGCGCCTTCAGACTTGTGCATGTGTGCCTTTTATTCCGGTCAGGTAATAGACAGGTGCGCGTGTTCGGGTAGCTCTTGCTTGAATCCCTTTTATGATATGATTATGACCCGTTTGTAGAAAGGAGAGATCTTGAGAATCATTAACTTGTGAGATTTATTTTTTTTGGGGGTTCTTTTGATTTCTAAATTAGTTTTACAATCATAGGAAACATTATTCCCCAACATGATCGGACATGTTCCTCTAAGGCAACCAGTTTTAGATGTTTTGGGTTTGCAACCTTTCTCACGTGCACAGCAACAGCTGCTGAATATTAATTGCTGATAATGAGGAAAAGGATACATAATCAATATTGTCACATGGGGATGTGGGGAATGTGTGCGACCTTTCTCCCGTGTACAGCAACACGTGCTGAATATTAATTGCTGATAATGAGGCAAAAAGGTAACGTGATCAGTATTGTAACATGGTGGTGCGGGGTTGGAGGGGCAATTTAGTATACTCTTTATGGATATGATCGTGACATTTTTATGACATCTAAACCTTTTAAAATCAGATAATTTATGGATTATGCTAATTGTCCCAGAACCCGCATTCATTAATGAAGAGGCGGGGGCCATTAATATGTTAATTAGTGAGAGGCGGGGGTCATTAATATGCTAATTAGTAAGGGGGCGGGGGCCATTAATATGCTAATTGTCCCAGAACCCGTCTTTCCCTACTACTTCCTGTCAACAGATCTCTCCGGCGGTGCCACGTTGTCCAACGATGGGAGATTCCTCAAGTCGAACCCGTGTTCGCAGGTGGTTAGTGATGCGCCCATCAGGGCTGCCAACCGTCTCAGAATGCTCCGTGTGGCAGTTTTAATTATTCAACGCTGTTCAATTGTTAGACGTTTTCGGGTTCGGGGACTCGATCTGATCCGAGCCGGTGGCTAAGCTGCATGAAGTGCGTATTACGCTAACACATACGCTGTGCGTTCGGATTGAGGTTAGGGTCGCTCGGTGGCCGTGAAAATAAGTCAGCAACCGATGTGGACGAGAAATGACGTCACACCACATCTGCTAAAATTGCAGTAAATACCATGTACGTAGAAATCATTGGTTTAAGTGTTCACTCTCCCTGGCTCTCTCAACGCTGATAATTATCTGCAGCAGTACGTAATTGATTAAAAATATATGGAACAAGAAAGGAAGTAACCTTCGGCAAGCCCAAGTTTTAATACCCTCACATTTATAGTTATTAAATTTAATTCGAAATTCTTAAAAATACAAAAATGATCAGGGTATTCCCTAAACTGTTGAATGGCTGAGTTGTTGAAAATTCAACAGAAAATTTCAGCAATTAAGGGAACGACCCTAAAAGTTCCCTGTTCAATTTTCAATTTTAGGATGTCAGCTGTTTGTTAGATTGTCAAATTGCCAATCTGTGTTTACCAAAGATTATGTTTAAAATTAAGGAAAATGCCGAGAATAAGCCAAAAAACTAAACTATTAGAACTGCTAAAAGGCAGCATCCTACCAGATATCCTTCAGGTTTACAAGTTTCTAGAGTAACCCACTTACTTTTAGTCGAGAACAGCGACAACTCTGGTTTTCAGCAATTCAAAAAAATTTTCAACAGCCCCGAGGCTGCTGAATTCCTGAAATTTCTGAAAGTTGACTGTGTATGGAACAGCTGATTAACAGCTGACCAAAATAGGGAATACTCTGGATATTCCCAATAGTAGAAGATATTATGTCAAAAAACACCGAGGCTATAATTTATTTCATATTATTTTCCCACCAATTTTCCTATTGTTCCAATGGCAGCTATTTGATATCGTCGTCCGATTTTGACAAAATTAAATTCGAAATTCAGAACAAATTAGAAAATGTTATTTCCAAGCGTGGAGGTTATATGTTAAAAACCACCTAAGCTATAATTTGTTTCATGTTATTTTCCCACCAATTTTCCGATCGCTCCTATGGCAGCTATATGCTATAGTCGTCCGATTTTGATAAAATTAAATTCGACATTCAGAACTAATTAAAAAATGTTGTTTCCAAGCGTAGGAGGTTACATGTTAAAAACACCGAAGCTATAATTTGTTTCATATTATTTTCCCACCAATTTAGTCGTCCGATTTTCATAAAGTTAAATCCGAAATTCAGTACTAATTAAAAAATGTTATTTCCAAGTGTGGACACCTAAGCTATAATTTGTTTCATGTTATTTTCCCACCAGTTTTCCGACCGCTCCTATGGCAGCAGTGAAGGAGACGTTTTCAGTCGTTTAGTCGGATGTAGGCTCTAGATGGATGGCCTTTGTAAAAAAACAAACGAAAACCACCACATACCCTTTCGTAATGAGACAAGCTCTTCCGGTATAATTTTTTATGTCAAACGGGCCGGCGTAGTCCATCCCTGTGTACGTGAACGGACGGGAAAAAGACACTCGCTCTTTCGGAAAACTTCCCATCATCTGGACTTGCAATCTCTTTTTGTGGATAACGCAGACCTTGCAGGAGTTAACCACTGCCTTCACCAAGTTCTTTACTCTCGGAACCCAGTATCTGGACCGAGTGAGACGCACCATTAACTGGTTACCACCATGTAACGTAATGAGATGCGTGAATTTTACCAGAAGCCGCGAGAGTGCACATTCGTACGGCAGGATTATCGGATGTCGTTCATCATACCGCAAACTGTCGGAGGTCGTTACGCGGCCGCATGCCCTGATTACCCCTTTCTGATCTAGAAAGGGGTTCAGGGTGAGAATCGAACTTGCCGCGGGCACAGGACGCTTCTGACTTAAGCAGCGGTATTCTTCAGAAAAATACCTGCGCTGAGTGCAAATTGTCATGAGTTCTTCCGCGGCGGTAACGTCCTGGGCCTCTAGACGGACCCCGGAAAGCGGCGATCGACTTCGACATCTTTGGACAAATCGATGGACATACGCGAGGACCCGCAAAGCTCTATCTAAATTGGAAAAGCGATCTAGGAAATCTTCTGTCGGCATAGACGCCACATGGACTTTAACGCACGCTTTTCGATCTCAGTCACCGGCAAGTCGGTTCCCTGGCTGGCCCAATGATCGCGTGGACGTTGCAGCCAAGTGGGTCCATGCCACCAAAGGGGGGTATCCACCAGCGAACGTTGTCCAATGGCACGCTGGTTTGGCTAACCATGCTAGCACAATCGTGGAATCGGTCCAACAATAGAATTTTGAGGTCAGCCTCGGCATATTAGGAAGAATGGCGTCGGCCATCTCTGACAAAAGGAGAGCCCCAGATAACTCCAGCCTGGGAAGGGCACCGTTTTGACTGGCGCCACACGCGTCTTGGCCGTGAGCAAGTGCACCATCGACTTGTGACCCACTTCTACGCGCACATAGATCGCAGCACAGTATGCCTTTTGCGAGGCGTCACAGAATCCGTGATGCTCTACGCGGAACTCTGGACGGAGGAAACTCATCTGGGTATTCTGACCTGGTCTAGGACCGAATAGCTCTGGAGAAAGCTGTTCCACCTTTGGCACAGCTCAATTGGAAGTTTATCGTCCCAGCCTAGATCCTGAAGCCAAATCTCTTGCATAAAGATTTTGGCACACACAACAAATGGAGCGAGCCAGCCTGCTGGATCAAACAGCTTGGCAATTTGGAAAAGGACTTGGCGTTTCGTGTGGGAGATTTCCGTTGCTAAATCTGGTGGGACGAAAAAGAACTCATCGGACGTCGCCTTCCATCGTACGCCGAGAGTTTTGGCAGTGCTCTCAGTGTCAATCTCGAGGAAGTCGGTTGTCAGAAGATGACCGCTTTGGATATAAGCTAATATTTCATTGTTGTAGGAGGTCCACTTTCTCAATGGAAGCCCCGCGGAATCTAGAGCACTTTGTAGCTCGCGAACAATGAACTTAGCGTCCTCGGCGGAGTCAGCTTTCGAAAGGACATCGTCTACATACATATGATTTCGAATGACGTTGCTCGCTCTTGGATGGCTGAGCTGCACGTCAGTTGCCAGCTGTTGCAGGACTCGAATGGCCAGGAATGGCGCGCAATTGACTCCAAAAGTTACCGTCTGTAATTCGAAATCTCGAATGTGCTCCTCGCTGTTGCGGAATAAGATGCGCTGGAACGGGGAATGTTTCGGATCTACCCATATCTGCCGATACATTTTCTCGATATCGGCACTGTAGACGTATCGGAAGTATAGCCACTTCAGGATCTGGATAGTTAGATCGGACTGTAAGACTGGGCCAGCATGAAGGATATCATTTAAACTGACCCAATTCTCTGAAGGGCTGGAGGCATTGAAAAGCACACGTAACTTAGTGGTTGTACTTTCCGGCTTGAGCACGGCATGATGCGGAAGGTAATAACTGGCAGAATTATGGGTAGGACGGGCTTCTTTCATGTGATTGGGGTCGAGATACTCTTGAATCACGGAGTCGTATTTGGCTTTAAGCTGACTGTCCCTGACTGACTGTCCCCAACGCGGAGGATCTGGAGTGGCCGAGGGCGGATTTTACGTTTTGGGGACAACGTTATCTTCTCTCATAGTCGTTCGGAGAAAATTTTCCTCACATGTCAAATCGGAAGATTTTGTCACTTTTACTGGCAGATCCTCCACCTCCCAAAGTTTGGTGAGAAGTCTATCCAGGGCCGTGTCAACTGTGTGGGAGATTCGTGTGGAAAAAACGGAAATCTGATTTTCCCTTGGAGCAGGAACGGGACCTGTTAGGATCCACCCGAAAATGGTTTCTTTGGTGCCGCTTAGGAGAATGGATGGCAGTATGTCGGCCCCGAACAGAATATCTATCTGTGCGCTCTCGTAGAACTTTGGATCCGCTAGTGACAGTTCGGGACAGATAGGCCGTCGCTATTTACTAACAACCGCTTGTTTTCGAAACGCTCAGTTAGGTTAGCCCAAGCTGAGCGAAAGACGTCGTTAGTAAGGGGGGAGTTCGACATTATCGTGTGTGCATCGCCGCTTGTTTTGGCATTTAGGTGAAACAATTTTTCGACTGGCGTCAGCCTTGGATTGTTCGTATAAATGGACGTAAACAAATCCCTAAAGGTCGGCCACTGCAGATAATCTCCGGTGAAAACTTCGGTATCGCACGGAGGCAGCCGACATCCAGAGGAAATGTAAGTCTGGGTAGGAACAGCTTGAACTTGGGGAGCCTGGGCTATTAAATCCGCGATCTGAGCCCCACATCTCTCGTAAACGAAATAGCAGTAGCCGTATTTGGCCTTGAGAACTGGCAAACTATCAGCTGCACTGTCTCCGGCTTCTGCTATGCACCCGGTGCATTCATCGTATTCTGCCTTGATGCGGTCCCATAACGCGCGTATTTCTTCGCGGCGGATGTTCAGCATGGGCAGAGTAGGAGGGATCGGCGAAGGAGTGTTTGCTCTGGATTCAAACTCACTCAGCCGATCTGATACCTCAGTAAATTTGCTTAGAGCGATTTGGGAAGGTGTTAATGCCATTTTGACGTTTGCACGGGTGACCCTTTTTCGAGGCGACGAGGTCTTGGCGGTTAGTTCGGGTGTGGGCGGATCTACGGATATGCCTGGGACTACGGCAGGTGGAATAGACAACTTGTTGTTATCACTTCCAGCGGACATTTAAAGAGAAATGACCTTTTTTTGGGTCAGAATCTGCTCGCCTTTATTTATGCCGGATAAATAGGAAACCTGGCCCACTTCTGGAACAGTGGAACGAGGTGTCGACAAAAAAAGTAGTGGATCGGAGAAATAGAAATTGGAAGCAAGTACTGACCTGGTTACTTTGCGGAATTAAACCCAATAATACGGATTAGGAACGGTGAGTGAGGAGTTCGTATATCACCCGTGGAGAAATAATACTATAATATTTAACCTTTTTGGTATATGTATATTGTAATTGGGATCAAGTTTGGTATATATTTGTTTTTTTTTAGTGCTGGTATTTTTTGCGTTTGAAATAAATTGAGGGGCAAAAATACCAAATATGTGTTAATCTGTAGTCCCCGGTGAAGTAATTCTAATATTTCGCCTTTATTTAAACTTCTGAATGAAGAAAAAATACCAAGTTATGCCAATAAGTTGTTGGCCGGAGGATGCGATCGGTTGATTATTTAATATTGGAGTGTTGCTTTAATTTGATTTAATATTCCGAGGGAAAAATACTAAAAATATACCAAAAAAACGACGGAAGATGCTCTGCATGCGGTGGAGTGCTAGTATTTTTCTCGTTTAAATAAAATAAATTTTACGGAGTAAATACCAAATACCGAAAAAAATACTAAAAAGTTTGATGGTAAATAAAACACAATGACCAAAAAATTTTCACTTTGGTTGGTGTAATTTTTTATTTTATTATTTTTGACAAGATGGCCGACGGAAAACATTAATTAGTCGGAACGGGATGGTGGAGTTAAAAATTATATGTGACTGTATGTAGATATTTGTATGGATGTAGATATTTATATGTATGTAGATATTTGTATATATGTAGATATTTGTATGTATGTAGATATTTGTATGGATGTAGATATTTGTATATATGTAGATATTTGTATGTATGTAGATATTTGTATGGATGTAGATATTTATATGTATGTATATATTTGTATGTATGTAGATATTTGCATGTATGTAATTTTCGCCGGTTTTAAATTTATTAAATAATTATTGCCGGCGGGGTATGTGTTGTTGTGGAAGTTTTCGATTTATTGTGTGTGGACTGTATTTGGAAAAACGAAAAAATATGTGCAAGTATTTTAGCGGCTGCGGATATACAGTGAGAAAAATCTTGAAAAGTTTTGGGGGCCTGAATTGGCAGAACACTAGAAATTTAATAATTCTCACTGTATGCTTGGCTTATATTTGCACAATATTTTTTCTAAGCTTGGAATTTTTTCTCGATTTTGTATATGTGTATGTAAGTATGGATGAGCGGCCAAATGCAATTAAAAAAAGGAGTCGGAAAAAATTGGCAATATGGCCGCACGTAGCAAAAGGAAAATCGAAGAAAAAAATGGCGAAGTAATTTATTAATTGCCGTTGTCGGATTTAATCGGACTAGGATTTTGGACAAATCGTACAGAAAGTCAAACGAATTATATTTTCGAGTGGCTGACTGCAGACCGGAAATTAATAAGACGAAAAGCTTTACTTATCTTATCGGCTCGAATAGATCAAAATGTACGCCGGGGGGTAGCGGGGTACCGTGGTGGCGCTGATGGAATGGCGTGGGAGGCGACGGCGGGAAAATGGCGGCGTCGGCGGGCTGCTGCGCTGGGCTTCGGCGGCTTGCTGCTGGTGCTGCGGAAGCTGTAGGGAAGAAACCACTCGAAACGCGTATTGCCCCTTGATCGAAAAGAAGTACTCGAAAAAAAGTTAACTGGTAAAATAGGCGGAGGTACGACAGCGGCGGAGACTTCATGGAGGGAGCTAGGAACAGCGCAGGAGAGCGGGAACGCGAGAGAGCGGGAGAGCGGTAGAGCGGTGCAGCTGGATAGCGGGGCCGGTCCAGATTCGCCGGATAGTGGGCCTGAACATTCCGCCCCCCTTGCAATCGCTAGCGTTGCAAAAAAATAAAGGAGACGGAACTTCGGCCAGTCGCCTACGCCTCAAGCCTGCGTACAGGCGCCGGATAGGATCCACCCGAACACCGTCTTCTGGGCTACTGGCAGTCCCTCGTCGACCATGTGGAAGCCCGGCTGTATCACCTTCGGGTAGACGTCCGCGCTCAGGATCAGTGAAATAGTGGCTGGCCGGTGGAAACGCTCATCCGCGAGCGGAAGCTCCTTAAATTTCTGGACGAAGCTCTCACTGAGCGCACGGATGGGGGTGCGGATGCGCACGTTCGGCTCGATCTTGAGGACCACCTCCAGCTTGATGGCCTCGTCGACCTTCGAACAAATCGTCGCCGTACATATGCTCTCATCGCCCACGTTTGTTTTCGGCAAACGAATCGCGGCGGCCAGGGATGCATCGATGGTGCTTGTCGGGGTGCACGGATCGATGAGTGCGGCGGTGTCGAACGTCTTCTCTCCGGTCTCGACGATCACCAAAGCGGTCGGGAGGACATTGACGCTATGACGCTGGAGAAGTGCGGCGAGCGACGGAGCTGGTGTCGAGGATGCTGAGCGCGGTGGAGGGGTAGGCATTTGGCGAGTTGGCGGATCTTGCCGGCGCGAACGCCGCGGAGAAGCGGGCTGTTGCTTGGAGCCGGACTTTTTCCGGGAAACAAGGTCGTGCATGTGCAGTAGCGTGTGATGGTTCCGGTTGCACGTTCTGCACCGGTCACCGCTACGACAGCTCCCAGTGGAGTGCTCGTGTGCGAGACAGTCCGCGCAGTACTTGTTTATGAGAGCTGCCCGCAGCCGCTTCTCTGCGCTCAGCTTTAGGAACCTCTGACACTTCCGAAGAGGATGGATTCCGCGGCAGACTCGGCATCGGTAGGACTGAGTACCTCTAGTACGTCTGCTATCCAAAGCCTGAGCGCTACGTGGACGGGGAGCCATTTTCCTTTTTAGAGTGTGGATAAGGAAAAAACAAACAGGGCTGATTAACAATGACGTGGATAGTGGCTACGGAATAAGGTGTGTAAGAAACGCGGCTCGTTACGAGGTAGTTTTGGGCGGCTCTCTTGGAAGAAGACCCACCTTGGTCACTAGACGTTTGACAATGCTGCGTGTCGTACGAATGTCGACTACGCGGACATTGCCAAAGGCTCCCGGAAAATCGGAGTCTATTCTTCCGAGTCGCCACTCATTGAAAGGCTAATTGTCATCCTTAATGACAACCAGAACGCTAACACGCAGATTTTCTGTGGGGACTTGCCACTTGTTGCGCTTGTGGAGCTCCTTAAGGTACTCATCCTTCCATCGAGTGCGGAATTGTTGATGAAGAGACTTTAAGTGCTGCCACCGGTTCAGAATGGACTTGGATTAGCCCTTTACTTCAGGTTCCACTACGGATAGAAGAGGTCCACCAACAAGAAAGTGCCCTGGTGTCAACGCTAAGAGATCAGCTGGATCCTCGGACATGGGAGATAGCGGTCTGGAATTCAGACATGCTTCGGTTCTCGCTAGGAGGGTGGACAGCTCTTCAAAGGTGTACTTGCGTTTAGCGGTGGACTTGTAAAACAAGGTCTTGAAGCTCTTGACACCAGCTTCCCACAGGCCTCCCCCAGGAGAAATGAATTGCCAGGTGAGCCGCTGATGACTATACGCATCGGTCACAGACTCCTTAACGGCTTGCAAGAAGTCTCGGGAAAGCACGGTGGAGGCGCTGACGAAGGTCTTTCCATTGTCGGACTGGACTTGGCGAGGACACCCTCTTCTAGAGACGAAACGAGCGAAAGCGGCAAAAAACTTTTTAGTAGTTAAGTCGGATGTAGGCTCTAGATGGAAAAAGATGTAGAAAAACAAACGAAAACCAACACATACCCTTTCGTAATAGACAAGCTCTTCCGGTTAAATTTTTTATATCAAACGGGCCGGCGTAGTCCATCCCTGTGTACGTGAACGGACGGGAAAAAGACACTCGCTCTTTCGGAAAACTTCCCATCATCTCGACTTGCAATCTCTTTTTGTGGATAACGCAGACCTTGCAGGAGTTAACCACTGCCTTCACCAAGTTCTTTATTCTCGGAACCCAGTATCTGGACCGAGTGAGACGCACCACTAACTGGTTACCACCATGTAACGTAATGAGATGCGTGAATTTTACCAGAAGCCGCGAGAGTGCACATTCGTACGGCAGGATTATCGGATGTCGTTCATCATACCGCAAACTGTCGGAGGTCGTTACGCGGCCGCATGCCCTGATTACCCCTTTCTGATCTAGAAAGGGGTTCAGGGTGAGAATCGAACTTGCCGCGGGCACAGGACGCTTCTGACTTAAGCAGCGGTATTCTTCAGAAAAATACCTGCGCTGAGTGCAAATCGGTTCCCTGGCTGGGCCAATGATCGCGTGGACGTTGCAGCCAAGTGGGTCCATGCCACCAAAGGGGGGTATCCACCAGCGAACGTTGTCCAATGGCACGCTGGTTTGGCTAACCATGCTAGCACAATCGTGGAATCGGTCCAACAATAGAATTTTGAGGTCAGCCTCGGCATATTAGGAAGAATGGCGTCGGCCATCTCTGACAAAAGGAGAGCCCCAGATAACTCCAGCCTGGGAAGGGCACCGTTTTGACTGGCGCCACATGCGTCTTGGCCGTAAGCAAGTGCACCATCGACTTGTGACCCACTTCTACGCGCACATAGATCGCAGCACAGTATGCCTTTTGCGAGGCGTCACAGAATCCGTGATGCTCTACGCGGAACTCTGGACCGAAGGAAACCCATCTGGGTATTCTGACCTGGTCTAGGACCGAATAGCTCTGGAGAAAGCTGTTCCACCTTTGGCACAGCTCAATTGGAAGTTTATCGTCCCAGCCTAGATCCTGAAGCCAAATCTCTTGCATAAAGATTTTGGCACACACAGCAAATGGAGCGAGCCAGCCTGCTGGATCAAACAGCTTGGCAATTTGGAAAAGGACTTGGCGTTTCGTGTGGGAGATTTCCGTTGCTAAATCTGGTGGGACGAAAAAGAACTCATCGGACGTCGCCTTCCATCGTACGCCGAGAGTTTTGGCAGTGCTCTCAGTGTCAATCTCGAGGAAGTCGGTTGTCAGAAGATGACCGCTTTGGATATAAGCTAATATTTCATTGTTGTAGGAGGTCCACTTTCTCAATGGAAACCCCGCGGAATCTAGAGCACTTTGTAGCTCGCGAACAATGAACTTAGCGTCCTCGTCGGAGTCAGCTTTCGAAAGGACATCGTCTACATACATATGATTTCGAATGACGTTGCTCGCTCTTGGATGGCTGAGCTGCACGTCAGTTGCCAGCTGTTGCAGGACTCGAATGGCCAGGAATGGCGCGCAATTGACTCCAAAAGTTACCGTCTGTAATTCGAAATCTCGAATGTGCCCCTCGCTGTTGCGGAATAAGATGCGCTGGAACGGGGAATGTTTCGGATCTACCCATATCTGCCGATACATTTTCTCGATATCGGCACTGTAGACGTATCGGAAGTATAGCCACTTCAGGATCTGGATAGTTAGATCGGACTGTAAGACTGGGCCAGCATGAAGGATATCATTTAAGCTGACCCAATTCTCTGAAGGGCTGGAGGCATTGAAAAGCACACGTAACTTGGTGGTTGTACTTTCCGGCTTGAGCACGGCATGATGCGGAAGGTAATAACTGGCAGAATTATGGGTAGGACGGGCTTCTTTCATGTGATTGGGGTCGAGATACTCTTGAATCACGGAGTCGTATTTGGCTTTCAGCTGACTGTCCCTGACTGACTGTCCCCAACGCGGAGGATCTGGAGTGGCCGAGGGCGGATTTTACGTTTTGGGGACAACGTTATCGTCTCTCATAGTCGTTCGGAGAAAATTTTCCTCACATGTCAAATCGGAAGATTTTGTCACTTTTACTGGCAGATCCTCCACCTCCCAAAGTTTGGTGAGAAGTCTATCCAGGGCCGTGTCAACTGTGTGGGAGATTCGTGTGGAAAAAACGGAAATCTGATTTTCCCTTGGAGCAGGAACGGGACCTGTTAGGATCCACCCGAAAATGGTTTCTTTGGTGCCGCTTAGGAGAATGGATGGCAGTATGTCGGCCCCGAACAGAATATCTATCTGTGCGCTCTCGTAGAACTTTGGATCCGCTAGTGACAGTTCGGGAAGATCCCGTAGAAACTGTTGCGGAATCGGACAAGATGGAAGGTTTCCAGCTAATTGAGGAAGAACATAGGCCGTCGTGTTTATTTGCAAGCCAGGCCTGGTCGGAGAACGGATGGTAAACTGACAGAGCTTTTTGGATTCAGCGGATACTGTCTGGTTTAAGCCTGATACTTGGGCTCGGATTACCTGGTGAGGCAACTTAATTAGTTTGAACAGCCGCTCAGAAATAAAGGTTGCCTCTGATCCTGAATCTATCAAGACACGAGCTTTAAAATTCGACCCCAGGTGATATGTCAATTATGGCGGTGCCCAGCAAGACGGATCTATACCCCGTCGCGAAGTAATTTTGGACTGTAGAGTCCGTGGACCGGGAAGCGGTGGCAACTGGTGTACTTGGTCTTGATCTGGGTCTTGGGGAGGGATTCGAAGGCGATTGGGAGGAGTTGCCTCTGTGTAGTAAGGTGTGATGGCGGCCGCGGCACGTAAAGCAGCTATGAGTGCTTTCACAATCACGAAGCTGATGCCCTCGTGCCAAGCAGTTCAGACACAGCTGCTTCCTCTTTATATATGCCGACCGCTCGTCGACCGTCATCTGGTGGAACCGTGCACATGTGCGGACAGGATGGTTTTCCTTCTTACAAAGGTCACATCCTTTTGGCTTGGGTGCTACCCTTGTCTCGTAAGAATTTATTCTTCGAGGCGCTGCAGTGGGGGCGGATGTTTTTGGCAGAGATTGACTCGAGCCTGACGGCCGTACGTCGTCTACAGCTTCTAAGGTCCGGTGACGCTCCGTAAGGAAGGCGTTCAGTTCCTGCCACGTCGGAATCTCTGCCTTATTGTGCAGGGACTGCTCCCACAAGGATAGCGTGAGGTTAGGAAGTTTGGAGGAGCACATGTACACTAAGAGGAAACCCCAATTTCCGGACATTTCTAAAGCCGTAAGGCAACTCTGGATGGTACGTTGAAGTTCACGGATAGCTGACCCATATTCCTGATTAACGGACTGCACATTGAAAAGTATATTTAATTGGCTATTTACTAACAACCGCTTGTTTTCGAAACGCTCAGTTAGGTTAGCCCAAGCTGAGCGAAAGACGTCGTTAGTAAGGGGGGAGTTCGACATTATCGTGTGTGCATCGCCGCTTGTTTTGGCATTTAAGTGAAACAATTTTCCGACTGGCGTCAGCCTTGGATTGTTTGTATAAATGGACGTAAACAAATCCCTAAAGGTCGGCCACTGCAGATAATCTCCGGTGAAAACTTCGGTATCGCACGGAGGCAGCCGACATCCAGAGGAAATGTAAGTCTGGGTAGGAACAGCTTGAACTTGGGGAGCCTGGGCTATCAAATCCGCGATCTGAGCCCCACATCTCTCGTAAACGAAATAGCAGTAGCCGTATTTGGCCTTGAGAACTGGCAAACTATCAGCTGCACTGTCTCCGGCTTCTGCTATGCACCCGGTGCATTCATCGTATTCTGCCTTGATGCGGTCCCATAACGCGCGTATTTCTTCGCGGCGGATGTTCAGCATGGGCAGAGTAGGAGGGATCGGCGAAGGAGTGTTTGCTCTGGATTCAAACTCACTCAGCCGATCTGATACCTCAGTAAATTTGCTTAGAGCGATTTGGGAAGGTGTTAATGCCATTTTGACGTTTGCACGGGTGACCCTTTTTCGAGGCGACGAGGTCTTGGCGGTTAGTTCGGGTGTGGGCGGATCTACGGATATGCCTGGGACTACGGCAGGTGGAATAGACAACTTGTTGTTATCACTTCCAGCGGACATTTAAAGAGAAATGACCTTTTTTTGGGTCAGAATCTGCTCGCCTTTATTTATGCCGGATAAATAGGAAACCTGGCCCACTTCTGGAACAGTGGAACGAGGTGTCGACAAAAAAAGTAGTGGATCGGAGAAATAGAAATTGGAAGCAAGTACTGACCTGGTTACTTTGCGGAATTAAACCCAATAATACGGATTAGGAACGGTGAGTGAGGAGTTCGTATATCACCCGTGGAGAAATAATACTATAATATTTAACCTTTTTGGTATATGTATATTGTAATTGGGATCAAGTTTGGTATATATTTGTTTTTTTTTAGTGCTGGTATTTTTTGCGTTTGAAATAAATTGAGGGGCAAAAATACCAAATATGTGTTAATCTGTAGTCCCCGGTGAAGTAATTCTAATATTTCGCCTTTATTTAAACTTCTGAATGAAGAAAAAATACCAAGTTATGCCAATAAGTTGTTGGCCGGAGGATGCGATCGGTTGATTATTTAATATTGGAGTGTTGCTTTAATTTGATTTAATATTCCGAGGGAAAAATACTAAAAATATACCAAAAAAAATTGGTTGACGGAAGATGCTCTGCATGCGGTGGAGTGCTAGTATTTTTCTCGTTTAAATAAAATAAATTTTACGGAGTAAATACCAAATACCGAAAAAAATACTAAAAAGTTTGATGGTAAATAAAACACAATGACCAAAAAATTTTCACTTTGGTTGGTGTAATTTTTTATTTTATTATTTTTGACAAGATGGCCGACGGAAAACATTAATTAGTCGGAACGGGATGGTGGAGTTAAAAATTATATGTGACTGTATGTAGATATTTGTATGGATGTAGATATTTATATGTATGTAGATATTTGTATATATGTAGATATTTGTATGTATGTAGATATTTGTATGGATGTAGATATTTGTATATATGTAGATATTTGTATGTATGTAGATATTTGTATGGATGTAGATATTTATATGTATGTATATATTTGTATGTATGTAGATATTTGCATGTATGTAATTTTCGCCGGTTTTAAATTTATTAAATAATTATTGCCGGCGGGGTATGTGTTGTTGTGGAAGTTTTCGATTTATTGTGTGTGGACTGTATTTGGAAAAACGAAAAAATATGTGCAAGTATTTTAGCGGCTGCGGATATACAGTGAGAAAAATCTTGAAAAGTTTTGGGGGCCTGAATTGGCAGAACACTAGAAATTTAATAATTCTCACTGTATGCTTGGCTTATATTTGCACAATATTTTTTCTAAGCTTGGAATTTTTTCTCGATTTTGTATATGTGTATGTAAGTATGGATGAGCGGCCAAATGCAATTAAAAAAAGGAGTCGGAAAAAATTGGCAATATGGCCGCACGTAGCAAAAGGAAAATCGAAGAAAAAAATGGCGAAGTAATTTATTAATTGCCGTTGTCGGATTTAATCGGACTAGGATTTTGGACAAATCGTACAGAAAGTCAAACGAATTATATTTTCGAGTGGCTGACTGCAGACCGGAAATTAATAAGACGAAAAGCTTTACTTATCTTATCGGCTCGAATAGATCAAAATGTACGCCGGGGGGTAGCGGGGTACCGTGGTGGCGCTGATGGAATGGCGTGGGAGGCGACGGCGGGAAAATGGCGGCGTCGGCGGGCTGCTGCGCTGGGCTTCGGCGGCTTGCTGCTGGTGCTGCGGAAGCTGTAGGGAAGAAACCACTCGAAACGCGTATTGCCCCTTGATCGAAAAGAAGTACTCGAGAAAAAGTTAACTGGCAAAATAGGCGGGGGTACGACCGCGGTTTATTCAGTTTTAACTCCAGAATCGAACTAACTAAGTCTAAGCTCCGCTCTGCGCTCCAAAGCGCAGCGGAGACTTCATGGAGGGAGCTAGGAACAGCGCAGGAGAGCGGGAGCGCGAGAGAGCGGGAGAGCGGTAGAGCGGTGCAGCTGGATAGCGGGGTCGGTCCAGATTCGCCGGACAGTGGGCCTGAACAGTGAGTGTTGGCCTGACTTATATTATGTGCAGTGGATTTTGCATCAGGATTGGTGCTCTTAGCTGCCATCCGTCTCCGTAAGTTATTTCCTCTACCCTGAGGATTTCTACCACGACGTTGAGTTGAGTTGCTTACATTACGGCAAAGATTTTGTGGTGCCTGTTGGTCAAACTCTTTTCTGCAGCGAGGTTATTGTTTGACAACGACATGTTATTTAGAGTACACACTTGACTAAAAAGTGGGGAACGCTCCGTGTCTACTAAAACCTGGGTATTCAAATTATGGTGAAAAACGTGCTGACAGTGTAATGAAGCAACGAGAGCCGTAGAATTAATTAATTAGCAAAATGTTCAAACGATTTCCCGTTCTCGAGAGTTCTGGCTACAGCTACTGGTCTTTGCTGAACTGAGTTTTTAGTTGGTGTATTATATATATATATATATATATTTGACTTGAAAAAGTAGTTTTGTTTCATTGCCTTTCAAAAATCATGTTTTAGGTATGGGAAGATAACTCGTCCATTTTCATACCAGCTCATTAAAGTGTACAAGATAAGTATATGCTTTGTATAGTGAATGCAGTGCTGGTTAAATTTAGAAATGTCTCTTCAGATACTTCTTACTACATTTAAATATATGAACGAACTAAAGAAATCGTACACAGCATGTCCTGGTCGACTTTCTCATATATGTAACAGAAACTAGTTCGCTGCTCCTGAAAGAAAAGGTTATGTCTCCTAGTACAAAATCGTCTTCTCTTTTTATTCCAGTCTACTCCATCGAAATTGCTTTCCTACAGAATTACCGGAATTGAACGAACTATTATCGCATCTCCACGGTCAAAAATTCCAGATACTATGGGCTGGACAAAGGGAAAGGAGACCTATTGAAACGGTTCATAAATTAATTAAAATTAAGCAGATTAAATTTGGATGAGTGCCAGTATTTAATTTAATGTTGAGAAAATTAGGTCGAGTTATACCTAACACAATATTATTTTTCACGTCTGACTCTGGAAAGGGATCGAGTTGAAATGGAACGAACTTTTGGCAGCGAAAACGCCTGTGTTAAACCTTACACACACTTACGCAGTAGTGGAAGGGCAAGCCGAAAACTCACCACGACGAGTAAACGTTTAACTTTATTCTGTTCTCTTTCGTTCTCGTGCTTTGCACTGCATGTTCCTTCTCGATAAGGTGTTTTAATTTAATGTTGAGAAATTTAGGTCGAGTTATACCTAACACAATATTATTTTTCACGTCTGACTCTGGAAAGGGATCGAGTTGAAATGGAACGAACTTTTGGCAGCGACAACGCCTGTGTTAAATCTTACACACACTTACGCAGTAGTGGAAGGGCATGCCGAAAACTCACTACGACGAGTAAACGTTTAACTTTATTCTGTTCTCTTTCGTTCTCGTGCTTTGCACTGCATGTTCCTTCTCGATAAGGGTGTTTTGGCAGAGTAAGGAAAAAAGATAGAGAAGGAATGTGCTTGCTTTCAATTCTGTTTGTAAGTACGGTGAAGCGCATGATGATTTTTGTCGGTCCAACTGACTACTACACTCTGTCCCGCAGTCAAACAGCTGCCGATTTCGCCCGCTTCATGCCTGCTTAGTCCATACTAAGAAGGTTTGAAATGGCGCTCACATGTTTTTTTGTGTGGTTCGTAGGGCTCCACGGTAGAACTGGATTCCGATTCGATTTCGGTTCGACTTAATCGATTCTTTACTTCCGACAAAATAATCGATTCTATTTTTGAAAATCGATTCTTCGGGCCTTGCAACATTGCAATTTGTTGTGAAATTCGATGTGACGCGTCTCAAAATGAGGTTTGTAGTTGAAAACTATTTTTGTCTATTGTTTATTAACAATGTGTTTCTTTTTAATAATATAAATTGGTATGAATAAATGTGTATATGAACTCTTTAAAAAAAACAGAAAGATCTGTCTTTTAAAGATCTAGAAGGTTCTTATCATTTTTAACTTTTTTACCATTTAAAGCTTTTGGTATTTCTAAGAAATAAATTGAATTTTAATGTTTTTTTTGTTTTGTGCGAAGATTTGTATTCCTTTTTTTTATTCAACCGTTTTAGTTCGATTAAATTGGGCTTTTGAAGAGAGAAGATCGAATGGATCGATTCTGTAAGGAAAAGACTCGAATCCAGCTCTACTCCATGGTTATACATTGTCTGTGTAGTGCGGTCGACCACAAAGCCACTCCATGTAACAGGATACTGCTTTTTATATCCAGCTGACGATTTTGTTTTTCTTGTTAGTTCAAAGTAAATTTTAGACGCATTTCCAATACTAACCCTATGTATGTAGCCCTAGACCTAACACACAATCAAATTTGGTTGATAAAATTGACCAAAGCAGATAGTTCAGAAACTAAAAAGGTTTGACTTTAAGATTTAAAGTGGCCGCATATGTATATATTTTTGCTTCCTGTACTTTTTAATAGTTAGGCCTCTATAGTTACGTTCCGATTCCGATTTTTAGAAAACTAAAAATTAATTATAAATCTTTTAAGATAATGTTCCATTTTAACTACCGTGTGTGCTTACCCAAACCATAACCATTTTTATACCCGTTACTCGTAGAGTAAAAGGGTATACTAGATTCGTCGGAAAGTATGTAACAGGCAGAAGGAAGCGTTTCCGACCCCATAAAGTAGTATATTCTTGATCAGGATCACTAGCCGAGTCGATCTAGCCTTGCCCGTCTGTCCGTCTGTCTGTCCGTCCGGATGAACGCTGAGATCTCGGAAACTATAAGATTTGGCATGCAGATTCCTGAGCTTCTTATGCAGCGCAAGTTTGTTTCAGAAAACAACTGTGGCCCAAAACTGTGGCTCCTACAGTTTTGATGCTAGAATAAATTTAACTGAAAAAAGTTTGTTACGCCAACATAAGCGTACACAAACCACCCACAAACTTCAAAAAAACGTAAATATGAACGCGGATATCTCAGAAACTATAAAAGATATGAATTGGGACTTCAGATTTAGATTCCGCAAAGATGCCACGCCCACAAACCGCCCTAATCTGTGGTGCCCACAATTTGAATGCTAGATAAAAAATTTTAACTGAAATGTATTTGTCTTGTTAATACCTATCGATTGATCCACGCCCACCCTAACGCTCATAACGCCTAAATTTGTCTACCACCAACATAACCATATATTGAGATCGCGGGTAGGTGGCGCATTTAAATCTCGCTTTACTGCTTGCATATCTCCATTTCCCTTTGGTCCCTTTAGCTGAGTAACGGGTATCTGATGGTCGAGGTACTCGACAGTAAATTTGCTTAGAGCGATTTGGGAAGGTGTTAATGCCATTTTGACGTTTGCACGGGTGACCCTTTTTCGAGGCGACGAGGTCTTGGCGGTTAGTTCGGGTGTGGGCGGATCTACGGATATGCCTGGGACTACGGCAGGTGGAATAGACAACTTGTTGTTATCACTTCCAGCGGACATTTAAAGAGAAATGACCTTTTTTTGGGTCAGAATCTGCTCGCCTTTATTTATGCCGGATAAATAGGAAACCTGGCCCACTTCTGGAACAGTGGAACGAGGTGTCGACAAAAAAAGTAGTGGATCGGAGAAATAGAAATTGGAAGCAAGTACTGACCTGGTTACTTTGCGGAATTAAACCCAATAATACGGATTAGGAACGGTGAGTGAGGAGTTCGTATATCACCCGTGGAGAAATAATACTATAATATTTAACCTTTTTGGTATATGTATATTGTAATTGGGATCAAGTTTGGTATATATTTGTTTTTTTTTAGTGCTGGTATTTTTTGCGTTTGAAATAAATTGAGGGGCAAAAATACCAAATATGTGTTAATCTGTAGTCCCCGGTGAAGTAATTCTAATATTTCGCCTTTATTTAAACTTCTGAATGAAGAAAAAATACCAAGTTATGCCAATAAGTTGTTGGCCGGAGGATGCGATCGGTTGATTATTTAATATTGGAGTGTTGCTTTAATTTGATTTAATATTCCGAGGGAAAAATACTAAAAATATACCAAAAAAAATTGGTTGACGGAAGATGCTCTGCATGCGGTGGAGTGCTAGTATTTTTCTCGTTTAAATAAAATAAATTTTACGGAGTAAATACCAAATACCGAAAAAAATACTAAAAAGTTTGATGGTAAATAAAACACAATGACCAAAAAATTTTCACTTTGGTTGGTGTAATTTTTTATTTTATTATTTTTGACAAGATGGCCGACGGAAAACATTAATTAGTCGGAACGGGATGGTGGAGTTAAAAATTATATGTGACTGTATGTAGATATTTGTATGGATGTAGATATTTATATGTATGTAGATATTTGTATATATGTAGATATTTGTATGTATGTAGATATTTGTATGGATGTAGATATTTGTATATATGTAGATATTTGTATGTATGTAGATATTTGTATGGATGTAGATATTTATATGTATGTATATATTTGTATGTATGTAGATATTTGCATGTATGTAATTTTCGCCGGTTTTAAATTTATTAAATAATTATTGCCGGCGGGGTATGTGTTGTTGTGGAAGTTTTCGATTTATTGTGTGTGGACTGTATTTGGAAAAACGAAAAAATATGTGCAAGTATTTTAGCGGCTGCGGATATACAGTGAGAAAAATCTTGAAAAGTTTTGGGGGCCTGAATTGGCAGAACACTAGAAATTTAATAATTCTCACTGTATGCTTGGCTTATATTTGCACAATATTTTTTCTAAGCTTGGAATTTTTTCTCGATTTTGTATATGTGTATGTAAGTATGGATGAGCGGCCAAATGCAATTAAAAAAAGGAGTCGGAAAAAATTGGCAATATGGCCGCACGTAGCAAAAGGAAAATCGAAGAAAAAAATGGCGAAGTAATTTATTAATTGCCGTTGTCGGATTTAATCGGACTAGGATTTTGGACAAATCGTACAGAAAGTCAAACGAATTATATTTTCGAGTGGCTGACTGCAGACCGGAAATTAATAAGACGAAAAGCTTTACTTATCTTATCGGCTCGAATAGATCAAAATGTACGCCGGGGGGTAGCGGGGTACCGTGGTGGCGCTGATGGAATGGCGTGGGAGGCGACGGCGGGAAAATGGCGGCGTCGGCGGGCTGCTGCGCTGGGCTTCGGCGGCTTGCTGCTGGTGCTGCGGAAGCTGTAGGGAAGAAACCACTCGAAACGCGTATTGCCCCTTGATCGAAAAGAAGTACTCGAGAAAAAGTTAACTGGCAAAATAGGCGGGGGTACGACCGCGGTTTATTCAGTTTTAACTCCAGAATCGAACTAACTAAGTCTAAGCTCCGCTCTGCGCTCCAAAGCGCAGCGGAGACTTCATGGAGGGAGCTAGGAACAGCGCAGGAGAGCGGGAGCGCGAGAGAGCGGGAGAGCGGTAGAGCGGTGCAGCTGGATAGCGGGGTCGGTCCAGATTCGCCGGACAGTGGGCCTGAACAGTGAGTGTTGGCCTGACTTATATTATGTGCAGTGGATTTTGCATCAGGATTGGTGCTCTTAGCTGCCATCCGTCTCCGTAAGTTATTTCCTCTACCCTGAGGATTTCTACCACGACGTTGAGTTGAGTTGCTTACATTACGGCAAAGATTTTGTGGTGCCTGTTGGTCAAACTCTTTTCTGCAGCGAGGTTATTGTTTGACAACGACATGTTATTTAGAGTACACACTTGACTAAAAAGTGGGGAACGCTCCGTGTCTACTAAAACCTGGGTATTCAAATTATGGTGAAAAACGTGCTGACAGTGTAATGAAGCAACGAGAGCCGTAGAATTAATTAATTAGCAAAATGTTCAAACGATTTCCCGTTCTCGAGAGTTCTGGCTACAGCTACTGGTCTTTGCTGAACTGAGTTTTTAGTTGGTGTATTATATATATATATATATATATTTGACTTGAAAAAGTAGTTTTGTTTCATTGCCTTTCAAAAATCATGTTTTAGGTATGGGAAGATAACTCGTCCATTTTCATACCAGCTCATTAAAGTGTACAAGATAAGTATATGCTTTGTATAGTGAATGCAGTGCTGGTTAAATTTAGAAATGTCTCTTCAGATACTTCTTACTACATTTAAATATATGAACGAACTAAAGAAATCGTACACAGCATGTCCTGGTCGACTTTCTCATATATGTAACAGAAACTAGTTCGCTGCTCCTGAAAGAAAAGGTTATGTCTCCTAGTACAAAATCGTCTTCTCTTTTTATTCCAGTCTACTCCATCGAAATTGCTTTCCTACAGAATTACCGGAATTGAACGAACTATTATCGCATCTCCACGGTCAAAAATTCCAGATACTATGGGCTGGACAAAGGGAAAGGAGACCTATTGAAACGGTTCATAAATTAATTAAAATTAAGCAGATTAAATTTGGATGAGTGCCAGTATTTAATTTAATGTTGAGAAAATTAGGTCGAGTTATACCTAACACAATATTATTTTTCACGTCTGACTCTGGAAAGGGATCGAGTTGAAATGGAACGAACTTTTGGCAGCGAAAACGCCTGTGTTAAACCTTACACACACTTACGCAGTAGTGGAAGGGCAAGCCGAAAACTCACCACGACGAGTAAACGTTTAACTTTATTCTGTTCTCTTTCGTTCTCGTGCTTTGCACTGCATGTTCCTTCTCGATAAGGTGTTTTAATTTAATGTTGAGAAATTTAGGTCGAGTTATACCTAACACAATATTATTTTTCACGTCTGACTCTGGAAAGGGATCGAGTTGAAATGGAACGAACTTTTGGCAGCGACAACGCCTGTGTTAAATCTTACACACACTTACGCAGTAGTGGAAGGGCATGCCGAAAACTCACTACGACGAGTAAACGTTTAACTTTATTCTGTTCTCTTTCGTTCTCGTGCTTTGCACTGCATGTTCCTTCTCGATAAGGGTGTTTTGGCAGAGTAAGGAAAAAAGATAGAGAAGGAATGTGCTTGCTTTCAATTCTGTTTGTAAGTACGGTGAAGCGCATGATGATTTTTGTCGGTCCAACTGACTACTACACTCTGTCCCGCAGTCAAACAGCTGCCGATTTCGCCCGCTTCATGCCTGCTTAGTCCATACTAAGAAGGTTTGAAATGGCGCTCACATGTTTTTTTGTGTGGTTCGTAGGGCTCCACGGTAGAACTGGATTCCGATTCGATTTCGGTTCGACTTAATCGATTCTTTACTTCCGACAAAATAATCGATTCTATTTTTGAAAATCGATTCTTCGGGCCTTGCAACATTGCAATTTGTTGTGAAATTCGATGTGACGCGTCTCAAAATGAGGTTTGTAGTTGAAAACTATTTTTGTCTATTGTTTATTAACAATGTGTTTCTTTTTAATAATATAAATTGGTATGAATAAATGTGTATATGAACTCTTTAAAAAAAACAGAAAGATCTGTCTTTTAAAGATCTAGAAGGTTCTTATCATTTTTAACTTTTTTACCATTTAAAGCTTTTGGTATTTCTAAGAAATAAATTGAATTTTAATGTTTTTTTTGTTTTGTGCGAAGATTTGTATTCCTTTTTTTTATTCAACCGTTTTAGTTCGATTAAATTGGGCTTTTGAAGAGAGAAGATCGAATGGATCGATTCTGTAAGGAAAAGACTCGAATCCAGCTCTACTCCATGGTTATACATTGTCTGTGTAGTGCGGTCGACCACAAAGCCACTCCATGTAACAGGATACTGCTTTTTATATCCAGCTGACGATTTTGTTTTTCTTGTTAGTTCAAAGTAAATTTTAGACGCATTTCCAATACTAACCCTATGTATGTAGCCCTAGACCTAACACACAATCAAATTTGGTTGATAAAATTGACCAAAGCAGATAGTTCAGAAACTAAAAAGGTTTGACTTTAAGATTTAAAGTGGCCGCATATGTATATATTTTTGCTTCCTGTACTTTTTAATAGTTAGGCCTCTATAGTTACGTTCCGATTCCGATTTTTAGAAAACTAAAAATTAATTATAAATCTTTTAAGATAATGTTCCATTTTAACTACCGTGTGTGCTTACCCAAACCATAACCATTTTTATACCCGTTACTCGTAGAGTAAAAGGGTATACTAGATTCGTCGGAAAGTATGTAACAGGCAGAAGGAAGCGTTTCCGACCCCATAAAGTAGTATATTCTTGATCAGGATCACTAGCCGAGTCGATCTAGCCTTGCCCGTCTGTCCGTCTGTCTGTCCGTCCGGATGAACGCTGAGATCTCGGAAACTATAAGATTTGGCATGCAGATTCCTGAGCTTCTTATGCAGCGCAAGTTTGTTTCAGAAAACAACTGTGGCCCAAAACTGTGGCTCCTACAGTTTTGATGCTAGAATAAATTTAACTGAAAAAAGTTTGTTACGCCAACATAAGCGTACACAAACCACCCACAAACTTCAAAAAAACGTAAATATGAACGCGGATATCTCAGAAACTATAAAAGATATGAATTGGGACTTCAGATTTAGATTCCGCAAAGATGCCACGCCCACAAACCGCCCTAATCTGTGGTGCCCACAATTTGAATGCTAGATAAAAAATTTTAACTGAAATGTATTTGTCTTGTTAATACCTATCGATTGATCCACGCCCACCCTAACGCTCATAACGCCTAAATTTGTCTACCACCAACATAACCATATATTGAGATCGCGGGTAGGTGGCGCATTTAAATCTCGCTTTACTGCTTGCATATCTCCATTTCCCTTTGGTCCCTTTAGCTGAGTAACGGGTATCTGATGGTCGAGGTACTCGACTATAGCGTTCTCCCTTGTTTATAATAATGTAATACGTAAAAGTAACTATTTGATGGCTAAAATTGACGATTCTATTGTTGTGCAGTACGCTGCATCTGTACACGGACTTGCACTGGCGTCTGTATGTCGAGCTACTTATTAGCACCACCTAGCTGGTAAGAACTGTATCTCTACCGAGTGCGTCCTCGGCGTTCTCCTTCATTAAGTTGTTGAACGCATCTATGTGTACTCACGGGGCTACGTAGCAGGTGTAGATCGTTAAACCATTGAACTTCGCTCTGCTGTGTCCCTTCCCGGAGGCACTTTACGATAGTTGTTCAGGGGGATGGACGCAGCTGCAGATCGCGGCACCACTATCCGCGCTTTGTTGCTATGCACCTTCATGCTTTGCCTTGTAGGAGTCGCTGAGTGTTTACATTTCAGTTCGAAAACCGTCTGTGCCAGCAGATCCTGCGCAGCTCTGCAGTGGTTTAGGTTAAACTGTAGCCGTTCAGCTTGCTGTTCGCTGATTTCCAGTACTGAGGGTCGAGTGGTCAGCCTCTCTTCCAGCTTTCCTACCTCTCATGCAAATTAAGTTTCTCACTAGTGAATTGATTAAAAAAATTTATTTTTATTTTTTAACAATCACTTATTCACTATTACAATTTTACAATAGGTCGAACTTATTTAATTCACTGCTCTTGTATTTATTCTGGAATATTTGTTCTGCTCGATTCGGATCTCAAAAACGGACTGCCTGCTCTCTAGTTCAATGATCAATAATCAAACCTCGGCTTAAGAGATTTTATCCCCAAAAATTGATAAAGAGAATGACTCAAGAGAGTCGGAAAATAGGATGATGCAATTTGCCAATTAAATTCGAAGTCCAATCTTGGCCGGAAATTGGTGTTTACATTAGCGGAGTTTAGGGACCGCTTTGGGGATCTTTTTGTTTACGTTAGCGGACTCGGGACTCGCTTTGGGGATCTTTTGTTTACGTTAGCGGACTCAGGGCTCGCTTGGGTCTCCGATTGTTTACAATATCGGTTTGGATGTTTACAGCATCCGTTTGATTCGGACTGCGTGAAATTGATCTGGGTGGGAATGATTTGGAGGCCTGCTTGGCAGAAATAGCTGACCACGGATTTATTTCGGGTCTGTCAGAGTTCTTTGGAAATTAGCTCTCGGCTCAAAGTTGTTTATAAATTGGGTAAGAGCCCCTAAATAATGTGTCATATAACTCCCCCCATTCTAAATTGAATCGTCCCGATTCATTGGAACTGTTGGGTATATTGAATGTAATTGATTGGTTAATTCGACAATGATATTTTCTTCTAGGGTATTTTCATTGTCGGGTGTATTATTTATCTGAATATCGGAAATATTGCTTTCTGGTTCGATTTCTATACGAATTTGCCATGGTTTGAATATTAAAAATTTTCTGAATTTGATTATAATCATAATAATTAAATATATTAATGCTAATATGATTAATATTAACGTAACTGGTATTTGAGTTTGTTTAATTTGAATAAATGGATTTAGTACGTTAATATTATCAAATGAGAGTTCCGAATCATTAGATATAATATATTCGGATATTAAAAAATCTGTATATTTTCGAGCTGTGATGTATTCCAATATCTTATTGTCTACATTGGTGTAGGAAATATTATTAATTATAGAGGTGCCATTAAAAGTAATTAAATATGACCCATTTAAATGAGTGTCATTAACCGTATTTTCTCCATTTACAAAAATGGCTTCATCTTGGATTACATCTACTTTTTTATTTTTTTCTCTGATTTTGTTACAAAAAGATTTTTCTCCATTTAGTAATCTGGTGAAACAAGAACCTTCTGGGTTAAGTGTGCAATAATTGTTAAATATTTCTGTCTTAAAATTAGACATTACATAGTACTTATTTCTACATTTTGCGACGTGATTATCAATTAATAATTTTCCATCATCATGTGAAATGGATCTTGAATTGTAAACGTCACAGCGATCGGTAATAATAGGGTATTTTATGTAAATTATAATAAGATCTTGATGCAAAGCGATTTTAAATTCAGATATATCTAAAAGGTCTGTTATAACTACAGGTCTATTTTCGTGTTTATAAATTTCTTGTATATCGTCGTTGTTTAGAATTTTAGTATTAAATACATCGATTTTGGCGAGTGTAATTGTGTCCATTAAATTCATAAGATCGTAAGTAAGCAAACGCAGACGATATTTTCTAAGCGGAATTTCTTGATCTTTAAAGGCTGTTTTGAATTCTTCAGATAAAGATTTTATCTCTTTAAATATTTTAGAATTAATAACGTATTGATCGTTATTATTTTGTATTAAATCATCGATTTTATTTTGAACAGTTATGAAATCATCATGATCTGGTGTTCCCGCTATCCATTTCCAAATAGTGCCTATTTCATTAATGCCTCTTTTCGATCTACTGGGTATAATTTGGGAGATAAGTATTTGGATAATTTTTAAATCGTGGGATATTTCCCAAAGAAAATTGTTGCTATCGTGACTCTTCAGAAATTCTGTTTCAAGATTAATTATATCTCTATAAAGACTTATATTAGTTATATGAAATAAATCTGCGTATGATTCATAAATAAGAACATCTTTGGTATCCTTGTAAAGAAGGAAATCATGGTTCGTGTAATCCATAATTTCGGATTTGGTTGTAGCTACCAGCAGTAATAAGTACATTATTGAAATCATTATCTGTAATTTGAAACAAATTATTTTATATTATCTTTATGAATCGTACGGTTTCTGTTATTTATAATAACTTTATTAGGGAGATTTTCCTTAACTACTTGTTTTTTGTATCTAGAATTTAGCTTGTTTCTTTCCCCATGTTTCTTTTCGTAAATTACCTCTCCTACGTGATAATTCTTATTTTGTCTATCTTTATTGTGGGAATGCAACATTTTCTCTTGAGCTTGTTGCAATAATTTAGGCATATCTTCGTGTTTGATTTTATTAAATAGTATGTCAAAAGGTCGTTGGTTGGTTATTGAGTGAATTGTTAAATTATATTTTTGTGCTGCTTTAATAATAATTTCGGAATAGTCAACTAAATTAAGCTCATCTTTAATGCAGCGAGCAATTTCTGTTAAAGTAGAGTGTGCCCTTTCTATTTGTCCGTTGGACGTACTATGTCGAGGATCTGCAAAGAATAGAGATATCCCATTTCTTTGAGCAAAGGATTTGAATTGGGATGAAGAGAAACTTGGTTCGTTATCTATCATCAACGATTTGGCTAATGGAAATTGTTGTAAAATTTCTGAAACTTTATTTTCTATATTTAGTTTGTTAGGGATTTCTTTTACGACCAAATATTTCGAATAGGAATCTATACAAGTAATGAATATAAGATTTTGGGCGTAATATATGTCAAGATGCAAATTTTCACCTTCTCTTTCTGGAATAGGCGCTTGACCGATAGGAATCTGTACTGGGTGTCTGTTGTATTTGTTTTGATTGCAGATTGTGCAATTCTTTATAAATTCCTTAAGCTTTTTGTATAAATTAGGCCAATAATAGAGTCTAGTTATTTGCTTATAATTTTCATCAAGCCCTCTATGAGCTCTACAATGAGTTTCTGTGATAATCACGGATCTGTCTTCAGCGTCTTCGACATCCTGGACAAATGTCTTAGTGTATAAAAATGTATTTATAAAATTGTCTTTAAGTGGTTTTTGAATTCTATATAAATCTTCTAGAGTACAGTGAACTCCTATTGTTATATTGGGTGGAATATATTCTCTTAATATTGATATTAAATTTTCTGGAGTATCATACTCTATTATATGTCTAGTATTTCCGAATACATTAATCGACTCATGTATTGTATACCTCCCCGTTGCTATTAGCAATTGTTGCTTAAATTGGTTTAAGGGTTTTCGGGTTTCTTGTATAACATTCTCAAAACTACTCTCTGCTGAATGCTGAGTATTTTGATCTGAGACCGATTCATTACTTTCCGTTAAGTTATTAATTTGTATCCTTGATAAAGCGTCCGCAACAACATTTGTTGCTCCTGGCTTATAAATTATTTTGGGTGAATAGCTTTCAATAAAAGAATACCATCTTTTCATTTCGATATTTGGATTTTTTTGAGAAATGGAAAATGAAAGAGGTTGGTGATCGGTATAGATCTCGATGTTGTTAACCCCATATAAGTAATTACGAAGGTTTTTAAAAGCCCATACTATGGCTAAAAGTTCCTTTTTATTTGTCGCGTATAATTGTTCAGTTTTGGTTAGAGTTTTTGAAATAAATGTGATTGGTTTTCCTTCCTGAGAAAGAACCGCACCAATTGCTAAGTCAGACGCGTCAGTTGTTAGGGTAAATTTTTTATTATAGTCCGGTTGTACTAGTTCTACTTGTGCAATTAAATTTTCTTTGAGCTCGTTAAAAGCTCTTACAGCTGAATCATCAAACTGTATTAAAGTTTTACGTGATGCTTTTTTAGATACTTTGCCGTTTTGGCCTTCTAAATATTTTGTTAATGGTTTAGCTATCTTTGCGTAATTTTGCACAAATTTCCTGTAATATCCTGTAAGGCCTAGGAAGCTTCTAAGCTCTCGAATATTTTTAGGGATCGGATATTTTACAATTGTTGAAATTTTTTCGGGATCGGTTTTGATCACATTGTGAGAAACAACGTAACCGAGAAAGTTTGTTTCTAATTTAAAGAACTTTGATTTTTCAATCGAAATTTTCATGTTTGCGTTCAGCAAAATTTTAATAATGACAATTAGGTCTTTGTAATGTTGCTCAATTGTTTTTGAAAATATGATTATGTCATCCATATAAACATGACATGTTTTACCCACTTGTTCTCTCAAAATATCGTCCATCGCTCGTTGGAATATTCTAGGAGCGTTTGTCAAACCGAAAGGCATTCTTAGGAATTCGTATTTGCCATTATTTATTGAAAATGAGGTTTTTTGTATGTCAGGTTCGTTCATGAGAATCTGATGAAATCCAGATTCCAAGTCAATTGTTGAAAAGTATTTGGCTTTTCCGAGATTTGATAAAATCACTGAAGGGTCCTGCATTGGAACCTATCAGGTATAGTATTTTCATTTAGTTTTTTATAGTCAATTACGAGTCTTAGTTTTGGAGTTCCATCTTCATTGAAACCCTTTTTTGGTACCACTAGTACAGGGGAATTATAAGGACTTCTACTTGGCCTTATAATTTCTTCTTTTAGCATTCGACTTATTTCAGAATTTACAAAATCTGAAGCTGATAAAGCATAAGGGTATTGTTTGCTGTAAATGGCCCTATCATTTACGGTGTTTATTTCACCGCGTATATCTGTCCTAAAAGGAATCTGCATATTTATTTTTGAATGCTCTTCATTTATAATATTTAATATTTCATTCTCCAGATCTTTTCTTTGATCTGCAGATGATATTTTTATGTTGTTTATTTTTTGATTGTCGGATAGTTCAACGACGGCGTGTTCAGAATTTTTCAATTCCAAACTTTTATTTTTGTCGGATATTTCAACGACGGCGTGTTCAGAATTTTTCAATTCCAAACTTTTATTTTTGTCGGATATTTCAACGACGGCGTGTTCGGAATTTTTAAATTCCAAACTTTTATTTTTGTCGGATATTTCAACGACGGCGTGTTCAGGATTTGTATATCCCAAACTAAATTCACTTTGATTACCCATTTCAGATTCGGATCTGATTTGAGCCTTTTCATCAAAGTATTTTTTTAATATAAATTCTTTTAATGGAAGAATGGTGTTTTCTTCTGTTAAAGAATGATGGTTTAAATTGTTTCCGTTGTCATAATTTAATTTCTCTTCTATTCCGTTATATTTAATAACTCCCTTAGCTGTATCAATCACAGCTCCTATTTTTTTCAATAGGTTATAGCCGATCAGTAGATCTGAGTCTAGCCCTTCTATTTCATAAAAAGTATACCGTGTATCCAAAATAGTTATTATATGATAATATTTAATTATTGAATATCCATTCACTGTGGATACTCTTTTGTATATTGGAAGCTCATTCTTATTTTTGTAAACTCCAGTTCTAATATAACACGAGGTTGCCCCAGTGTCAATTAATATTTTTAATTTTTTATTTATTTTCGGGTCATTTCTAATTAAGTAGGGTAAGCCTACTCCTGACTTTTGTCTAAAAAATGGTTCTCCTCAATGTTGTTTAGTCTCATTGTCTTGTTAGCCGGTTGGTTAACAGTTCCAGTTGGTACCCTTTTATTTTGGGCTTGTCCTTGCTGAGTATTCTGGGTCTCAAACTTTTTTGTTTGATCCCACTTGTTTTGGCTATAATTATTATTTTGATGTTTATTATAGTTTTGATTATAGCCGTTGTTAGCCCTATTCTGAACCTGGATAGACTCGTCTACCTCCATTGGTTCTGGCTTATTTTGTGGCTGCCTATAGGTGTTCCACTGATTTTGTTGGTTATTATTAAATCTACCCTGGTTCCAGGAATTATTTTTGTTTTGATTATAATAACCATAATAATTTTTGTTCTGGTTGTTGTCATGATTAAACCTTAAGTTATTACTATTTCGATGGTTATTGTAATTGTTGTTTTGTTGTCTTTGCTTTTGGTTGAAATGTGCTTGGCCATTTCCACCAGAGTTTGGCTCACTATTTTTTCTCTGAGTGGTTGAGAAACTGTTTGCGAAATGCGCCCTCATGTTGTTGCTTTCCAATTCCTGAACTATGACCATTGCATTCGGTAGGTCAGGTGGATTCATTGAGAAAATTGTGTCTGAAATTTGGCCGTTTAGGCCGGTAATGAAAACTCTAAGAGCAGTCTTCCTATGTTTTTCATTCATTTCTGCTGTTATCGGTTTGTTTCTCCCGTAGGTCATAATTGTTTTATTAATAAGTAGAGTTAACTTTCTATTAACTGTACCATAATAATCCATAATTGATAATTTTCCCTGACTCAAAACACTTAGTTCCTGTTCAATAATATGAATAGGACGTTTGTCGCTAAAGACAAAGTCAAGTCTGGCCATTATGGCATCGAAATTTAGTACCGTACCGTTATGGGTTAAGGCATCGTTTGCCATTCCCGTTATTTTGTTTCTTAATATCGATAGGGCGGAATAAAATCTTTCACTCCCTCTGGCATATTGCCCCATGGCTATTTCAGCCGATTCTCTCCAACTTACATATTTATCTTCTTCTCCTTTATATTCCCTAACAGATTTGATGATCTCATAAGATGTGTCGCACTTTATATTTGGATCTATAATCTCTATCTGATAATCTTCAACCGTTTTAACTTTATGAGAAAGCTGCGATCTTAAGTTAACGATCTCTTCCTTTAATGGATTCAATTCAAAATTTACAATTTGTTTAATTAAATCTCCTACATTTAACATGGTATTGTTTGTTATCGCCTGATGATGTTCTTGAGGCGAACTTATGTGGAGTCTTTTATTTGCTCCGTTCTGGCTTGTTGAAGGTTCTGACATTTTGAGAATATTTTCGAAATCAGAAATTAATTCTTCCACTTTGTATAATTATATTTTTTTTACAAATTTCTTATTAAATAATAATAATAATAAAAAAAAAAGGATTATATCGCTCACGAATCGTCCTCCTTATTTTTCTTGTCGTTGTTTCTTGTGGTTGTTGTTTTTCTTGGATGATCCTGCTTGGGGTCGTCCTTCCCTTTTTTTGTATCTTGGGGTCTTCCTTCCTTCTTCGGGTTTTTAAATTGATGTCTTCCTTCTTTCTTCAGTGTTTATTTCTTGGCGAGGGATTGCCCTTCAGCCTTTTTGTCTTCAAATGTTTTTTCGAAGATTTGTTTGTAGATTTTGGTTTTTAGATATTTTTTTAATTAAATTGTTTTTCACAATGGTTATTTATTTCGATGAATTTTGTTGTCACTTTTTAAATTTTTTATTTTGTCCGAGCAGTGAATTTATGTTACGAACACTATTTTGTAATGTGAGATTTTAAGGGGATTATTCCATTAATTATTTTCCACCTTATTATTTTTTGATCAACACAAACTTTTTATTTTTTTGCCGGTTGTATAGAGTTTAAGGGGATTATTGCATTTATTAATTTCCACCTTATTTTTTTTCAACACAGGCTTTATTTTTTCGTCGGTTGTATCGGGTTGTTGTCCCCGTAAAATTCCTTTTTCACTTTTAAACTTTTTTGGGGTTTATTTAAAAGCTTTGCTTTAGAATTTTTTAATCACACGGCCCCACGTTGGGCGCCAATTAAGTTTCTCACTAGTGAATTGATTAAAAAAATTTATTTTTATTTTTTAACAATCACTTATTCACTATTACAATTTTACAATAGGTCGAACTTATTTAATTCACTGCTCTTGTATTTATTCTGGAATATTTGTTCTGCTCGATTCGGATCTCAAAAACGGACTGCCTGCTCTCTAGTTCAATGATCAATAATCAAACCTCGGCTTAAGAGATTTTATCCCCAAAAATTGATAAAGAGAATGACTCAAGAGAGTCGGAAAATAGGATGATGCAATTTGCCAATTAAATTCGAAGTCCAATCTTGGCCGGAAATTGGTGTTTACATTAGCGGAGTTTAGGGACCGCTTTGGGGATCTTTTTGTTTACGTTAGCGGACTCGGGACTCGCTTTGGGGATCTTTTGTTTACGTTAGCGGACTCAGGGCTCGCTTGGGTCTCCGATTGTTTACAATATCGGTTTGGATGTTTACAGCATCCGTTTGATTCGGACTGCGTGAAATTGATCTGGGTGGGAATGATTTGGAGGCCTGCTTGGCAGAAATAGCTGACCACGGATTTATTTCGGGTCTGTCAGAGTTCTTTGGAAATTAGCTCTCGGCTCAAAGTTGTTTATAAATTGGGTAAGAGCCCCTAAATAATGTGTCATATAACTTGCATAGGGTGCCTTTGGCCTTACCTTGGGCCACCTCTGCCGCATTTGAAGTAGGATACTTGCGTGTCCTTGGCTGTTGCCTCTGAGGCAGGGCATTTGATATACAAGTGTCCTAGTGCCATGCCCACGTAACATCACCTGGGGTCAGTTTCAAAAAACACAGAAATTAAACTTATTGATTGTTTAACAAAAAAAACTATTGTGACCATGTTGCATACAGCAGACTAAATTTTTCCTGATGCGAGCATAATGTCTACTAGGTTTCAAGCGGCTGACGTCCTCCAAGCCTTAATGCACAAATCTCTTGGTTCATTTTCGAATCTCGGACAGACCATAAACACGTGCTCTGCGCAGATATGCTCAATCATTTTCCCTAGCCTGTCGCTCTCAGCTTAATAAAGGAAAAAATAATCAAGCTCAGTCTCTGGTTGAGCAAAGACACTTTTTTCCACTCAGTGTCGGCGTCTGAACGTTAATAGTTTTGAAAAACATAAAAGTGTACTAAAATAAAAGTTGGGACTAGTGTCGAAACAGCTTACGTTCATTAGGTGAGAAATTTTATAGAATTACATTTACAGTTAAAATTGTGTGGCCAAAAAGGGCTGTGCGAGCTCAATGAAATACATTTTGTTTCGTGATACAATTTATGAATATCACTGTTTATAGGTAAATGGCCATTCTTGAGTGGAATGATCTTCTAGCTCAATAAACTCGCGGTTGGTTAAATTGTATTCTTTAGGAGAGGAGGAACAATAGTCCACTTTACACGTATTTTCACAAAGAAAGTCTTCCTCTGAATTTATTTCAGATCATTTTGTCGATTTTGCGTAACCAGTCTTTAGAAACTTACAAAGCAAGGATATCGCAACGCGACTTCTTGGTATTTTATGGACAAAAAAGGAAATTTTTAAGAAAACAATGGGACTTGGCATGCAGATTCCTGAGCTTCTTCCGAAGCGCAAGTTTGTTTCAGCAGGGTGCCATGCCGACTTTAACGCCCACAAACCGCCGAAGCCTGTAACGCCAACAATTTTCATGCTGAAAAAAAAAAATAATTTTGTAAAAAATCTGTTTCCTTTTTCCATAAAAAATATTTATCTCTTGCGTGTCTTTTGTACTTGGACGCATCGTATTTATCATTACATTCGTATTTATTCACAGCATTGGATGGCCGGCCGCCCTGCTCGTTCTAATCATGTCGGTCGCTGATCAAACTATTGACGACCCTCTGTGTGGTGGTCATACGAATGTGGATAACGGCTATGGTTCTTCGTTGTCAAATTTATTTATAATTGAAAACTCAAATGTCAGTGTTAGCAAGGAGTTTTTAAGTTCGTCTACGGGTCTTGGTGTGACCTCTATCAGGTCCGAGGAGGCAAAGTCACATAAATTTAAAACTGGACGCCATTTATTGCTGATACTTCATCTTCATCGCAAGACAATTTGAAAGCCCAATAACTTGATTGATAATGAGAAAGATTTTTCTTCTCCACATGGTTTTGATGATTTTATTGGAGAAATACATGGTGCAGGCACACTAAGTCACCCCAACACTATAACTGTAGGTTTCATCAGTCAAAAAGTGGCTGACCAGTCGCGTTGCAAGTTTGTTAAACGCATAAGAAAGAGAAGCGAGCTTGATGCTGACTGTGGAAAGTATTCTTCGACTGATTCCGCTTTTAAAACAATTGTTATGCGGTTTCGTAATCTTTAACGCAAGGTTATTTTGGAACTATTTGGATCTAAGGACTCGCACTCTCCGAGACAAGGGAAAACGGATTTGCCCTCCTCTCTGATGATGATGAGACTGACAACCCTCTCCCTAATGATCGTATGGATACCCAGTCTCCTCCACTGGAGCCCGCAAGACCCATGTGACTAGTAATCATACCAATTGAGGTGGAATTTCCAAGAATTCTAAAGAAACTTATGGTACGCCTATTTCATCGACTAAGGCACCTAGATCTGACCCCCGACCTCCCGTCTTTGTGGGTGCGTCGTGCCATTCTTGGAGGACTCGGACTCTACGTGGCCTAGGGACGCACAGTTTCCACGGGAAGTAGTCCTCGTAATCAGCTCTTTGCCCTACATTCCGATAGAGTTGTCCGTTTTCCACTACGTAATCTCAGAACTTCTCGGGGCATTCTCTTATCTTTACTTTCATACCTTGGATCCATCTACAGGGTTTCTCCACTTCGGCCATCTATTGCAAGACTACACAGGGTTGTTGGGATAATGCGTCCGCCGGTAACGCACATCGAACTAGAACTGTTGTAACTCCAGTGCCCATTGTGCCATCCTACCAGAGTGGCTTTCGATGAAGTTCAACCACTTGAGGGCTAGGTGGTCGGTAACCACTTCGAACCGATAACCTTCCAAATAACACCGCATTTTCCTAATGGCCAATGTGATGGCCAGACACTCCTTCTCTGTTGTTGTGTAATTGCCTTCCGTGGCCGTGAGTCGACGGCTGGCGTATGCGATGACTTTCTCCTGGCCCTTGATGTCATACGACAGGACTGCTCCTAGTCCCAAGTCGCAAGCACCAGTTTGCAACACAAACGTCTTGTCGAAGTCGGGACACCCTAACACGGGGGCAGTGGGTGAACTCCTTTTCATCTAATCTAGCGCGTTCTGCTGTTCGTGGCTCCATGCCTACTTCCGACCCTTCTTCAACAGGGCCGTCATTGGCTGTACCACAGACGCGAAGTTCGGAACGATACCAAGACGCCGGAGCTCCTTGAGACAGATAGGGGGCTTCAGGTTGGTAATGGCCGTCACCTTCTCCGGGTCGGTCTGGACTCCTTCGGCACTAATCACGTGGCTTAGGTTAACTAGTCTTCGCCTGAAGAACGGGCACTTCTTTGGGTTTACCTTCAGGCTCGCCCTCCGCAGCCTACTGAAGACTTCGGCCAGGTAACGGAACGGTGAAAGCCGTGAATGGGCGGCTGTCCTTGGCCATGGGTATCTGCCAATAACCGTGCTTTAAATCTAGCGTCGAAATGTATCGGGCTTCACGTAGTCTTTCCAGGATGTGGTTGATCCTGGGGACGGGGTACGCGTTGGGCACTGAGCGTTCAACTGCCTTTTATCAACACACATGCGCCATTCACCCGTCCGTCACCAGTCAGCGCTATGCGGACTCCGTGAAGGTTCGATGGCGTCTTCGCGAAGCAGTTCGTCCTCTGAGTGTCGATCACGCTCTGCATTGCCGGATTACTCGGGTAGTACCTTTGTTTCAAGGGTTTATCGTCTCGTATTGTAATCCGATGCTCCGCCACGTGTAAAAAGCGCTAACTCACGTGTGACGAATTCCCGCTGGTCGGGTCTTAGGTCATCCTCTTCTGTCACTGTTTTTCCGCTCTCTTCTTCGTCGATTTCGTCCGGCCGAAAGTCCTCCAAGGCCCTTCCCGGTTCGTCGCACCTCCTGATATCGTCTCCTCCGTGGCCGATCTTTCGTACTCCTGATGTGGTCATCTGACGCATGATCGGGTTGTGCGTGATGACCTCACTCTGCTCCGTATACGTAGTGCCCTTGTCGCCGGATGTCTGTCTCTCTGGAACCGTCGTACTCCATCCTTCGAGTGCTTCCGGGTTCGTATCCTCTGACGACACCAGATCGATTTTACTTGGCCGCAGTCCACGGACGGGCTCAAATTTACACTGTACCTGCATTCCCATCGCCGCAAAGAAATCCATACCTAATATCACGCGATGCAAAACGGTTGGCATCACTAAGAATGGCATCCACACTTGCGTACCCGCTAATTCCACACGAGTACGTCATAACTTCTTCACTGCCAGACCTGACCGACCAGCTAATGCTATTGTCGTGATGATCTCTTGCATCTCCTCCGGCCTTGCTACTATGCGAGCATATCCTTCGCTCGCAAAACTCCTCGATGCTCCCGTATCCACCGTGGCGTCCACCCATCGGCCGATCCGCACGGTAGCGGTAATCAGGCCGTTGTTTATTCGTAACGGTGGGTTTCTTGGTGTCAGGCTGTTACTTCGCTCATCTCCGCTGCGCCCGCATCTCGGCGAAGACGTTGTTCGTTTCCCGGGGCGTCTCGGCGACAACAATCGACGGTCAATATGTTTCTAGGACCGCAATCCCAACCGAAGTTCAGGCGTGCATTAGTACAACCCCGCATAAAGTAACCGACTGCTTCGCATCTACCGCAAGCTCGTTGTACGTCGATGTTTGATCATCCGATGAGTTGTATTGCCTCCTTGAATGAGTATTCCGGGACTTCGAAAGGGGTTCGGCGTCAATCCGAGGGTTGGTCCTATCCCGGTCTGCAGTCCACGTCCTGGGAATACCTACGCGCGGCTCGACGTCAGCTGCCTCACACTCTCATATTCCGTCGCCATGTGGGTTAATTGCTTCAGCGTCTCGAACTCGTGGCGTCTTATATACAGTCGATACTCTGGTGCCATATTTTCGTAGACCCGATGGAGTTCGGTTTCTTCGTACACGCTGTCGGGCTCCTTCGTATCAGCCATGGTTTATTGTAGTACACGAAACTCCTTCCTTTTCAATATCGATTCTCTATTCTTTCCTTCTCTTTTTGCTCGTCGCAGTCCTTCGCTTCAGCAGCTTGCGGGTCTCGGCAGGGATTCGATTCTACGGGATAAAGATCTTTATCTTTATGGGTCCTTGAGCCACTCTGGTGTTGCTCTAGTTAGCCTTAATGTCCCTGTTCGGGCGCCACTTGTAAGCATGCTCTCTGGCCGGGATACAACTATCAGTCGGATACAGAAGAAGATACCAGAAATTTGTAAAATCTCTGTCCGATGATTTTTATCTAATTATCCCGGAGATTTGGACCTATCTGCTCGAGGGGAGGGGTTTCAGGTGAGTGTAGGACTTGCAATTCTCGAAGGACTTTCGGGGTTATGGTGATTTCGGAACGCTAGGTCTTTCGTGATGGAAAATTCTACGGGCTGGACCTTCGGGCAAGGCCGCAGCCGGATCTTCTCGTGGATGGTCGAAGTGCGAGGCAGCGTCGTGGGGACTGAAAATCCTACGGGCTGAACCTTCGGGCGAGGCAGCAGCCGGATCTTTTCTTGGATAGTCGATGTGCGAGGCGAGCGTCGTGGGGACTGAAAAACCTACGGGCTGGAACTTCGGGCGAGGCCGCAGCCGGATCATCTCGTAGATGGTCGATGTGCGAGGCGAGAGTCGTGGGATCTGAAAATCCTGCGGGCTGGGCCTTCGGGCGAGGCCTCAGCCGGATTTATCGGGATTTACTGGCTGAAAGCAAGTATGATTAATAATGTAGGGAGGATCTGCCGACCCGTTACGAATAGGATTGGTGGGACGAGTGAGAGGATCTGCCGCCTCACCGGGGGAGTTAGTGGGACATGAAGGATTCTGCCGCTTCGCTGTAGAGTGTTAGTGGGAGAGCGAGTGGATTAACGGAAAGTTGGGGGGAATATATATATATATAGTGTGAATAGCTCTACCTCGCTAAGCCGGATTGCCGGCCATCGGCAAAGGGTGCAAAGGGGGTAAAAATAATAAACACTTCCTTCGTCGTTTTGCGTGTACACATATTTCACTTGTTTTCATTCACTGTCACCCTTCTTCGAGTTAACATCGCTTTGTTGCTCGGTCTTCTGCTTCACTGCACCGATTGCACTTCTTGCGCACTACCCTTACTTTCCTATTGCTTGCATTCTTGCTCCCCGCGTGCTTAATTAGCAACCGTTTGTTTTTTCGTTTTCTGCGTGCACGACCGTCTGCCTCGAGCTACGTGAGATGAGAGAGGGCCGAAAGCCGCAGTATGCCCCACTCGTACGCTCCGGTCTTTTCCTTGCAAGATCGGTATTTCTTCTAATTTTCTAGTATTTTCCTCTAGTTTTCTAGTATTTTCGTCTATGGCTGCCACCTCGTGCGGATGGTGCGGAACTAGACTTGGCATATTCTGGTTACATACCCAAAAATCCCATCGGTTCGCTTTCCGACTATTAGACTCGATCGACTCGACTTGTGATCCTGATCAAGAATATATATACTTTATGGTCAGAAACGCTTCCTTCTACCTGTTACATATTTTCCGACGAATCTAGTATACCCTTTTACTCTCCGAGTAACGGGCATGAAAATTGCACGCATCAGACAACTATATACTTGGACGGCCCGCAAGTGGTAGACTCATTCCAGACTTAGACGCCTAGAATACCACACTGCCCCAATTTTGTGAGAATATATGTTTAAAGTAAAGAGGCAAGACCCATTTGGGATTTATAAACAACGAATTGGAGAAAATTTGTAATGTTATTGTTGCAAACTTTAGTGTGGAAGGTATTACGTTAGGATAACTTTTTTTGGCTCCCATCCCCCTTTTAACACGCTAAAAACCTCGTTCTTACACGATTGCAATCCGAAAATAAATGATTTTTTTATAAGGAGCCACCAAAAAGAAAACATGTTAAAACAAACTGGCTTAAACTATAAATGCCACCAAATGCATTTCAAATTTGATATAAATAGAAACATATGATCTCCTTACATTTTAACATTTTTAAGTTTCTATAAAGTTTAATTATTAATTAATTATTAATTATTTGAAGAAACTTTTTTAATTTAATACCGACTATTAATTTTTATTTATTTATTAAAGGTATATACGTAATAATTTTTGGCTAATTTGAAACAAATGTATGAAACTTTAATAAAAACAGACCAAGTTTAAACATTAAAATTTTTTTTGCTGCCAATTTTGAATTTTAAGATCGAAACCTCTTATTTTGTACTGAATCCATGTTTCGCTTAACACGATTTCGCTTAACACGAGGAATTCTAGGAACGTAACCACCGTGTTAAGCATGGGCCAAGTGTAGTTCTGAATTCAAATTTATTTTATTATCTTATACTATTGGGAACATCATTTTTTGTATTTTTAAGAACTTTGAATTAACTTTAATAAAAATCGGACGACTCTTACATATATATGTCAAAGAAATAATCATTTTTCAAAAAATTTTCAGAATTACGAATTTAATTGCACACAAATATCACTAGCAACAATCCTTAAAACTTTATCATGGTGTTACTAACATTGACTTTTTATTATTTTATTTTTTTTTTAGTCAGTTTGAATGACTAATTTGTGCGGGACGGGTGCTGCTCCAATCTTAAAGTAGCATTTGATACATTAAAATACAACCTTATTAATAAACGGAACAAAACGGAAAAAAATTCAACATTTTCTATGACACATCACATCATTGCTCGTAAAAATAGGCACCACTGATGGGTATACCATTTATACTATTGGACATCGAAGGTTTTCGGGATATAATGAATGCAATATACAATGCTCTCCATATGTCTCCCATAACTTCTAGGACCATAGTGGACCACGTTCGAGCGAAAGAAATCGCGATCAAGGAGAAGATAAAGAATCTTGTTAAGCGGAAGCTCATATCGCTCAAAATAGGAATGATCTCAAACTTTTTGGTCTGAAGTCCTTTGGCATAGTGTGAGAGACTTTCTTTGCCTTGGGGATGAAGACCACCATCGTTTCTCATCATGAGACTGGTAGTTCTGCCTGCCTGCCAATTCCAGCGATGTCCCAATCGTTAACATTCTGGCAGTTGGCTTATGGACCCCTTACTGAAGTCTTAATATGTTCCGTCCGTCTGTTGAAGATAGCCCAGGGATGGAGCTGACTTCGAGAGTATTTTCCTAAGCCTTGCGGTCTCATTTGTGGTTTCTTAATACGAGCAGATGATCTGCCACTCAGTATTTTTTGCTCTTCTTATGGCTTGATGAGGAGTGATAGCTGTTGCCTCTACCAGAGTGTTTTTTCTTACCCCTGACGCACGCCATGGAGTATGCCCCTTTAAAGACCGTGTTTCATGCTTCTGTGAATTTTCTTCCATTTTATCCAGATCTAGTGGATGTAATGTGCTTTAATGTGCTATCATGGGGAGTATGCTCACCAGAATTTATTTGAACAAGTGCCAGTTAGTTCGCCTTGGTCTTGTGAAGTTGACTGGCAAAGAAATATCAAAAGACAAGGAAGGACGCTATAGTCGAGCACCCCGACTATCAGATACCCGTTACTCAGCTAAAGGGACAAAAGGAAAATGGAGATATATACCCGCGATCTCAATATATGGTTATGACAGATTTAAGCGTTACGGACGTTAGAGTGGGCGTGGCAAACTATTTTTTGGATTAATCGATAGGTATTGACGAGACCAATACATTTCAGTTAAAAATTTTTTATCTAGCATGAAAATTGTTGGCGCCAAAGGTTTGGTCGCTTTGTGGGCGTTAGAGTGGGCGCGTCAATCTTTTTTTTGGACCAATCAATAGGTATTGACGAGACTAATACATTTCAGTAATAGTTTTTTGTCTAGCATGAATATTGTGGGCGCCTCAGGTTTGGGCGGCTTGTGGGCGTTAGAGTGGGCGTGGCATATTCGTGTAACAAACTTGCGCTGCGTACAAGCCTACGGAATCTTAATCTGTGATCCCAATTCTCTATCTTTGATAGTTTCCGAGAAATTCGCGTTCTTACTTACGATTTCTTGAAGTTTGTGGGCGTTAAAATGGGCGTGTCAAACTTTTTTTTGGTCAACCGATAGGTATTGATGAGAACAATACATTTCAGTTAAAATTTTTATTATTTATTATTGTTTTTATTCTAGTATCAAAACTGTAGGTGTCACAGTTTTGGGCGGTATGTGGGCGTTAGAGTGAAACAAACATGCGCTGCGCAGGAGTCCCAGGAGATACAAGAGGAGATAACAAGAGATTCTTATCTAATGCTGTTCGAGCCACCGTCGCTGCTGGAAAAAGTCCAAGGAAACTCCAGGAGAGGAAAACCCAATGATTATGAAATCCGCTCGAAATACCAAAAGGTTGTGGCGGGGGTGGTCTTACAGCAGAACGGAGACTTAAGAGTGTGATGGAGAGGGAGAGCGGAGGGCAGTGCGAGCAAGAGAGATGTAGAAATCTTGAGAAAATGGCCGCTCGACACTGCTTCCAGAAATAAAGCACCCTATTGGCGTAAACAATCAATGCCCACTACATGTCAAAAACTGTTCAATTCGGGCCATTCATGAAACAGAGTATGCAGTTTTGGGAACAGACGCCTTGTTACTTGTGTATATATATCTCCCTCGCATTCCCTGAATGAGTAACGGGTATCTCATAGTTGATTGCATATTTCTCTTGTTTTGTCTGACAACCTTGTAAAGTTTACACTTTTGCAACATAACTAAATACCATTAAAATGTTTCCAAATTTTTTTTAATTAAATGTAACTTTTGGCTTTCCGAAGGTAGTTTTCCTTATCGTTATATATTAAAAACAAGGCAGAACGCTATAGTCAAGTACCTCGACTATCAGATACCCGTTACTCAGCTAAAGGGGCCAAAGGGAAATGAAGACATGCAAGCAGCAAAGCGAAATTGAAATGCGCCCCCGACTGGCCTTAGACAGATTTAAGCGTTATGGGCGTTGGAGTGGGCGTGACAAATTTTTTGGATCAATCAATAGGTATTGACGAGACCAATACATTTCAGTTAACATTTTTTATCTAGCATGAAAATTGTGGGCGCCACAGGTTTGGGCGGTTTGTGGGCGTTAGAGTGGGCGTGGCATATTCGCGTAACAAACTTGCGCTGCGCTCTAGGCTACGGAATCGAAATCTGAAGTCCCAATTCCCTATCTTTGATAGTTTCCGAGATATCCGCGTTCATACTTACGATTTTTTGAAGTTTATGGGCGGCTTGTGAGCGTGGCAAACTTTTTCTTTGGTAGATCGATAGGTATTGATAAGAACAATACATTTAAGTTAAAAGAGTAACCAGCGTCAAAAATGTAGGAGTATGCATGCCAAATCTCAATAGCCTGGCTCTTATAGTTTCCGAGATCTCAGCGTTCATCCGGACGGACGGACAGACGGACCGACCGGCAGACGGACAGACGGACATGGCTAGATCGACTCGGCTAGTGATCCTGATCAAGAATATATATTCTTTATGGGGTCGGAAACGCTTCCTTCTTTCTGTTACATACTTTCCGATGAATCTAGTATACCCTTTTACTCTACGAGTAACGGGTATAATAATGTTGATTCTATAAACCTGTGACCTGCGAAAGAGTGTCCATTTGAGAATACCCAATTTTTAACTGCGTCTACAAGCGAACCTGATACCAGAGTTTGGCTGGTTTTTGTTTTTAATTTGAAGGCTTGTTTCATAAGAATAATATTGAGTTTACAGTAAATTTAAGGTGAGACTCACCTCTGACGTTGTTGTTTGGCAGCCCAACTGGGAGTGGTTAGCATTGGCGTCGCAGCCTATTGCCAAACCTTATCCATCCTTCTCGTCATGTAGGCCGAGAACAGCTTAATGGAGATTGAATGTAGTTCCAGGCTTACCTCTGTGTTGTCTCCGTTACTATAAATGCAAAGCGGAAAATACTGAGATGCCTTCTTTAGGGTCAAGCATTCATTGCATTCCTTTGCTCCTAGTCCAGCAACCTTGCCTCCCACCACCCACGGCACCAGGTGTGCTCCGCCGTCAGCCAGACGGAGAAAGAGGGCAGCTGACGCTAATTTACTGTGATGGAGGTTTAAGAGCAGGAGTCTCAGTGACATCCGCAGTAGAGTCCTCCGCTACCGTGACGTCGACCTCATAAATTTCGCCAGTCCTAGGACTATCACCACTCTGCTAAGTGAGGAATCAGTGGAGTAGCTGTCCTATAACCCAACTGGTGCCTCCAACTCCTCGGCAAGCACTAGCTCGGCTGGTTTGCCGGCGGAGTTGCCTACTACATTGGTGTCGCCCTTATACACCTTAATGTATATGGCAGTGAAGCCGTATTTCAGCAACCCGCAATCGGCCTCTATGGGAGCAACTGAATCCTTGTTCAGTACTGGGATCGCCTGGATAATGTCACCCTCCTATTCCTCCACCTTAACGACTTTCCAGTCCTTAATGGGGAGATGAGGGTTACACTGCTGCATCATGGAGAAAATGTCATCTGGTGCCTTTATAGAGGATGGAATCCAAAAGCGTGCTCGGGGTCTACTGGGAATGTTACATCACTCTATTGCGACGATATTCGTCCTCCGTAGACCTCTCCAAGCCAGTCATCTGTTAGGGAGCACCGTCCTTGGCCACTCCACCTTCTTTAGCCATTCGCCTGAAGGTTTGGCAATGTTGCTCGTAGAATGAGAGCGGAGGGTTTGAGCGGCAGTCCGTCTTTCCGATAATGTATACTTGCTTGCGCCGGTGGAAGGGTCGATCGCCTTTAATACGCCATGGATTTGGCGCTATGGCGAACGAAGTGCGGGCGTCGCTTGCCGGCTTTCTGCTACCCGACATCCCTAATTTGGGATGACTTCCCTTGTGGGCCGCGTACTGGTGCTGTGGGAGCAACTGAATCCTTGTTCAGTACTGGGATCGCCTGGATAATGTCACCCTCCTATTCCTCCACCTTAACGACTTTCCAGTCCTTAATGGGGAGATGAGGGTTACACTGCTGCATCATGGAGAAAATGTCATCTGGTGTCTTTATAGAGGATGGAATCCAAAAGCGTGCTCGGGGTCTACTGGGAATGTTACATCACTCTATTGCGACGATATTCGTCCTCCGTAGACCTCTCCAAGCCAGTCACCGGTTAGGGAGCACCGTCCTTGGCCACTCCACCTTCTTTAGCCATTCGCCTGAAGGTTTGGCAATGTTGCTCGTAGAATGAGAGCGGAGGGTCTGAGCGGCAGTCCGTCTTTCCGATAATGTATACTTGCTTGCGCCGGTGGAAGGGTCGATCGCCTTTAATACGCCATGGATTTGGCGCTATGGCGAACGAAGTGCGGGCGTCGCTTGCCGGCTTTCTGCTACCCGACATCCCTAATTTGGGATGACTTCCCTTGTGGGCCGCGTACTGGTGCTGGCCTTGGCACTGTTGCGTCTTCGGGTTTTTAAGAGTTTCCATCTGCGGCTTTGTGTTGTTAACTTTTTGTGGCATCATAGTGTTCCCACGAGTTGCTGAGAAGGGGAACTGCTCGCTCGGGCAGAGATCCGCGATGCCCGGGTAAGGCTATATACAGAACAGGCTATATGCAAGATACTGGCTAATTGTCCGGGATTGTTTACTTGCTAGGATTTCCGTTTACGATTGTCTTCCACCACCCGCTAGTTCACAGCCGGCCACCAATAAGAAAGTCGTCTGCTATCCGCAACCCAAGACCAACTCGGTCGCCTCAGCTAGGCGGCTTCGAAACCATTACAGTGAGATCAGTGGGTGTTTAAATGTTGTTCAATACAAAAATGCCATTAGAAGAGCAAAACGAACTGCTTGGCAGACCTTCTGCTCTGACATAGAAAAAACAACTGATGCCGCAAGGCTCAGGAAAATACTCTCTAAGACAGCCGCGCCTTAGGGCTATCTTCAGAAAGCAAACGGATCATGGTCAGACTTCAGTATAGAGTCCTTGGACCTGCTCCTAGACGCTCACTTCCCGGGGAGCCATAAAACAAAAAGAGGAGCATCCTCCAGAAAGAGGAGCAGGAGAGAGATTCGAATTAGATCCACTCCTATCAGACCGCAACATGAAATGGTCCATTCAAAGTTTCAGACCATACAAATCGCCGGGACCGGACGGGATAACACCGGCTCACATCCAACAAGCAGGACAAATAGCCATAAACTAGTTGAAGAAAATCTTCCAGTCCATAGGAGAGTGAGAGGGAACTACCAAAAGCAAGGCAAGAAACGAAGGTGGTTTTCGTTCCCAAGGCAGTGAAGGCCACCGACACCACAGCAAAGGATTTTAGGCCAATAAACCTAACATCATTCCTGCTTAACAGCTTTGAAAGAATGATAAGCATACACATAAGGCACAACACTCTTATACCAAAGGTAAGTCAACAGAATCGGCGCTACACCTGGTGGTAAGCAGCATCGAGAAATCACTCAGCATCAAGGAATACACACTGGTCGCCTTCCTGGACATAGAGGGAGCCTTAATTAACGTCCTTCTCAGTGCAATATCAGAATCTCTCACAGAAAAAGGAGTTGAGCCGCCAATGGTAAGGTTGATCCATAAATTGCTGATAAACAGAATGGTCACAGCCACACTAGGGACCTCTACCCAGACTAGACTAGTGAACAGAGGCACCCCTCCTGTTTAATATCGCAGTAAATAAACTACTGCGGATTCTGGAAGGAGGAGGTTGTAAGGTTGTGGCATACGCAGACGACGTCGGCATCATCTTTAATGGAAAATATCCACAAACACTGCGATCTTCTGACCGCTAAACTTAATATACTATCGGAATGGACGATAGAGAATGGACTTGGGGTAAATCCCTCGAAAACGGAACTTGTTCTATTTACAAATAGATACAAAATTCCACAACTCAACCCACCCATTCTAAACAATTGTAATCTCTCTTTTAGCGATCACGCCAGATACTTGGGGTTAGTATTAGATAAGCGCCTCAAATGGGGCGTAAATAACCAAGAGCGAACCAAGAAAGCGGCAATTGTAAAAAAAGCAATTGGTGGACCGCTCTGCACAAACAATGCATACTGAACAAAGTACAGCGAATGGCGGTTTTGTATATTAGTGGAGCCCTTCGAAGCCTCCCTAGCCTGGACTTAGCAGGCATGTAAAGGGCCAAATCGGAAGCTATTCGACTGAGGGACACAGGGCAGTGGAAAGCGCAATATAATGGCCATGCTAAAATTCTCCAGCATGATAAATCGATTCCGAAGATAACGGATCTATGCAATCCATTGAATAGAGTCACTCACCCTTTGATGCCCTGATTCCAGACAGAGAGGAGTGGGAACAGGGCCGACCGGGTACGACGGACGCAATCTGTTTTTATACAGATGGCTCCAAATTAGAAGGACACGTTGGCGGAGGTGTATACTCCGAACAATTAGATATCAGGAAGTCATTCAGGCTCCCGGACCACTGTAGCGTCTTTCAGACGGAGGTCCTTGCTATAAAAGAAGCACTAACCTGTTTAGGGAACTTTAGCCTCCAGAGAGGACACCAACTCCCGTACAATAGCAGACTGTCGCAGATCTCTCCACGAGATGGCAAATCAGTTTACGATCAGCCTAATATGGGACATCGTAGGCAACTGCATAGCGGACGAATTAGCCAGGCAGGGCACCACCAAGCCTCTCCTCCCAGGAGAGGAAAATGTCGGTATGCCCATGGCTACTTCCAAGCTTAACATAAAAAACCACTTCAACACACTAGCCAACACCCATTGGCAAAACGCACCAGACATGGCCTGTGATAAACAACAAAAAAACCTCGGAGTTACTCAAACTCAGCCGCACAGAGTGTGGCATGTTGATTCGAGCTCTTACAGGCCACTGGCTTGTTGGCACACATGCCGGCAGGCTAAAGGCCCCACAAAATGATTTCTGCAGAAGCTGCAGGGATGAGGAAGAAGAGGAAACGGTAGAACATCTTTTCTGCTTCTGCCCAGCCCTATGCAGACTCAGACTGAAACACTTAAAAAGTCCCTTCATCGACGGTCTTACCGAAATATGTGGTGAAAGACATGCTGATCAGCATAACACAGGTTGAAACTACTATATACGGGACCCTAGAGAAGGAAAAACGAGATCATGCGGTATCACAATGTACCCATAGAGGTCTGAGTGTGTGGGACCATAGTCCGACAGCCCCCCTAACCTACCCTAACCTAACTAAGTACTTATTAATTATCGAAGGAAAACTTTAGAGAAAAAAGACAAATGGGTATAGTAATGGTTTGTTTGTAAAATTATAATATCATAAGATTGAGTTTCTTATTTTCCTTGTCACTCAAGCCTTTACAAAATGAAACTTGAAACTGAATTACTCAACTTAAAATTTCGCTGAAGCACTTCGTGTCCGACGTGATAGGCTATTTCTCGTTTTGGTTTCTACGGTTAAAATGGCGTTATCTTCTCTCGAAATGCTTTCCCATTGTCTCGCAAGCTATCTTTCTAACAACGTCTAAAGAATCTTCAAGATTCTTCTAGCAATCTTAAATTCTTTAGCAAACGACTGTGTCCCCGGACGTTATAATTTGGTGACCAAAAATAATGTGTTACGGGGTGGATCCGAAGCCAGAGTGAATTTCAGAGCTTAAATCACAAGATATATCGATTTGATTTGTATACCAGTCCTTCTAGTCGCAGCGTATGCAGAAACAAATACTTGCGATATCCAAGCTTTTGTGCTAATCGATTAGTGCTGACAATCTGTAATCGTGTAATTTGGGCTCTGTTAAGTTTTTTGTAAAACAAATCCCCACTTTACAGACTTTTGAACGAGAACTCCACCTACTTTGCTCTTACTAGCGTCACAATGAATGAAAAGGGTTTATTTCGATATCGGGGCTTTGTATAAGAACTGCACTGCAAAGCTTTAGATGCTCGAAAGCTTTTTTACCTTCAGCCATCATTAAAAATCTCAGCTTCGCTGTTCGGTCGGTCTACCAGCACTTCCAATAATATGACCAAAGTCTAAGCGCATGTATAATTTATTAGGTTAGGTCTAGCTACTTTGACATGAGAGACCACTATACCTAAGAGTGACAAATATAAAACCTATCCGATATAAGTAACAAATCGTTGAGATATACAATACTTCTTTTCTAAGTGATGGAAGTATGACTCGGTCTATTCAGCTCGTTTCACATTGTGGGGCAGATGTCAAAAGGCATGATCTTGTAGTGATACAAAGGTCGCACGAGAACAATATACGATGTTTTTCTTTTTGATCCAATGGATCTGACTACTAATAAAAACTGCCTTCGGTAAACGGCTGTCAATCTGGGGAAGGGGTCTTTCCCAGTGACATATATCCTTCTACTATTCTGACATAGACTTACTCTTCCCGGTACCCGGACAAGCCCTACTGACTCCTGAATTCTGTCAATTTCCTCCTTTCAAACACCTTTTCAATTGCCGGTAAGACTGTGAATTGCTTTATCGGCCTAGCCTGACCAGTGTCTATGGTGTGTGACTTGGTGTTCTTATGCTGAACTGAACCGATTAAAATCTCAGACGCACTTAATGTGAAAGGCAAAAGATCAAAAGCATTATAAAAATCTATGGCCAATGAAAGGTCTCGGTGTTAGAGGTCGAATTTCATTTACGTTTACTTCCTGAGTTATTATACCTGTTAGTCGTAGTTCGTTATTATACCCGTTACAGCTGCTTGGCATCCACAATTTGTAATATTTTCTAAACAATTACACGATGCTTTTTTTATTAGAAATATTTATCTTCATGAAAAATTTATTCAAATCGGAATGTTCTTTAAAAAAATTATATGCAAAAAAGGTTTGCAGTCTTGGGAACACTCGCTTTGTATATCTCCATTTTCCTCGCACTACGCTTAGCTGAGTAACTGGTGACATCGACTATAGCGATCTCTCTTGCTTCCTTATACGGACGTGTATTTTATCGCTCCTCCTTGCTCTGTAGGCCGGAGTATAAAAGGTATCAAAAGGCCTTAGCACTGATCAGTAATATATGACAGTCAATTTTGATCAGTTCAAAAATGAAAATACGCGCATCTTTAGGGAAGAAAGATGTACAAGGCGACATTTAGCTGCATAGGAATGGGGCGGGTCGGTAAAACTTAAACATCAACACGACTGATGTTTATGGACACAGTCGGATTTCAAAAAAAGATGCGTATTTCAATTTACAACTAACAAAAGATAAAAACAAGGAAGAACGCAATAGTCGAGTACCTCGACTATCAGATACCCGTTACTCAGCTAAATAGAGATATGCAAGTAGCAAAGCGAGATTAAAATGCGCCACCTACCGGCGGTATACAGATTTAATCGTTATGGGCGTTAGAGTGGGCGTGGCAAATTTTTTTTTGGATTAAACGATAGGTATTGACGAGACCAATACATTTCAGTTAAAAATTTTTATCTAGCATAAAAATTGTGGTCGTCACAGGTTTTCGCGGTTTGTGGGCGTTAGAGTGGGCGTGGCATATTCGAGTAACAAACTTGCGCTGCGTATAAGGCTACGGAATCTAAATCTGAAATCCCAATTCTCTATCTTTGATAGTTTCCGAGATATCCACGTTCATATTTACGATTTTTTGAAGTTTGTGGGCGGCTTATGGGCGTTAGGGTGGGCTCGGCTAGTGATCCTGATCAAGAATATATATACTTTATGGGGTCGCAAACGCTTCCTTCTGCCTGTTAAATACTTTCTGACGAATCTAGTATACCCTTTTACTCTACGAGTAACGGGTATAATAAACTCAGCTTCGTGTACGGATCTCTGAATTGAAACCATAGAAGTCATATGCCTTTGAAATATATAAAATATATTTTCAATAAAAGTAAATTTAGAATCAACAAGAAAGGAAGTTAACTTCAGCAAGTCGTAGTTTGTATATCCTCGCAGTTATAACTATTACAAAAAATACATGAAATGATATTCTTGATGGTATAAGATAATATGTCAAGAAACACCGTAGCTATTATTTGTTTCATATTATTTTTCAATTTTTCGATCGTTTCTATGGCTGCTATATAATATAGTCGTCCGGTTTTGATAAAATTAAATTCGAAATTGAAAACTAATTATAATATGCTATTTACAAGCGTAGGAGGTTATATGTTGTAAAACACCAAAGATATAATTGTTTAAAGTTTTTTTCCGAATATTCCTATGGGAGCTATAAGATATAGGTGTCCGATCCGGCTGGTTCCGACTTATATAATTCCTGCAAAAGAAATAAGATTTTTTTGAAAGTTTCAGCCCGATAGCTTTAAAACGGAGAGACAAGTTTGCGCAGAAACGGACGGACATACGGACAGACGGACATGGCTAGGTCGACTCGTCTCGTGATGCTGATCAAGAATATATATACTTTATGGGGTCGGAAACGTCTCCTTCACTGCGTTGCAAACTTCTGACAGAAATCATAATACCCTCTGCAAGGGTATAAAAATCACTCCTAAGTCTTGGGATTCCTTTCTTGCGAAAATAATATGGAAGTTGATGGAAAACGGGCAAAGTCTATTAATTAATCGTTTGCTGTACCCAACAGAGAAACACTTTCACAAGTTCAATGGAGGCATATTTCGGGCACACCAATTTTCACTCTTATAAACATATGTTGGAGATCACAATCAAAAATTGAATTCGCAGTATTTTGAGATTGTCAGCAAACAACAAAAATTCAGAATCTTGTTTACGAAGCCTTATATCGTTTATAAAGAAAATGCAAAGAAAGGGACCCAAGGCACTTCCCTGGGAGAGCCCAGACGTTGACATTTTTTTTTTTTTTTTTTTTTTTTTTTATTTGGACGTTGATGCACTATGGTCAGTACAAACAAGTGGCCCTACGACACCAAGCAAAGCTTGTTACGCGCGGAGCCCATCACCGTTTTGGGCGAGTAAACATAATCGCGGACAAAGAAAAAGACAATGTAACAATAGACAATTAAAAATACAGGTCAATATACGAATAGACAAAATACATCAAGTAAAACTAATTAGTTACTAGGGAGGATAGTATTATTGATTTAAAGATAGGAAGTGAGTCAGTAGTAGATATTAGATGATATAGTCTATTATAATCATAGCAAAGTACTCTAAAAGGTTCATGCATTGCGTAATTAGAGATACAGTGATTTAATACTAAAGGAATATAGTTTCTAGTGAATCTATTTGGCACATTAAAATGCTGGCGACCCAGTAACTCGGGACTCTCTACATCACCATGAATAAGATTTCTAATAAACGTAATACCAAGCATAGTTCTACGGTTAGCTAACGATGGTAAGTTAATTAGAAGTAGTCTACTAGAGTAGGATGGTAGTATTAGGCTTGTATCCCAGTTAAGTCTCCGTAAGGCAAATATTAAGAAGTTTTTTTGCACAGACTCAATCCGGTCTATATGCACCCCATATTGGGGACTCCAAACAGGAGCGCAGTACTCAAGAATTGGTCGGACTAATGAAATAAACAAGGTCTTTGTGACATAGGGATCATCGAATTCCTTCGACCACCTTTTGATAAATGCAAGCACGCCCCTGGCTTTATTTACCATAGTAGTAATGTGATCGGAAAATTTAAGTCTAGGATCCATGTAGACTCCAAGGTCGTCAGCATGCGTTATCCTATCTAACGCACAACCACTCAAAGTATACGTTGAGTAGTGGGGGCTGACACGAAAAAAGGTCATTAGTTTACACTTAGAACCATTTAAATTCAATTCATTATCCATGCACCATGTTTGAAATGCATTTAGATCCGATTGTAAAGCTAAACTTTGTGCGGGGTAATTATATTGCAGGCACAACTTAACGTCATCTGCGTACATAAGAACCCGTGACTTCGTTAAGACTAATGGAAGGTCATTTATAAATAATGTAAACAGGAGCGGACCGAGATGACTTCCTTGTGGTACACCGGAAGTAACTCGGATTAGGGATGACAAAGAGTTTTTAAAAATGACCCTTTGAGTCCTATCATTCAAATAACTTAAAATCCACCTAAGAAGATCACCTGAAAACCCTAAAAGGTCCAATTTCCGGACTAAAATCGGGTGACTTACAGAATCGAACGCCTTACTAAAGTCAGTGTAGACCACATAAGTCTGACGATTCTTTCTAAAACCTCCTATAACAAATGAAGTAAACTCCAAAAGTTTGTTTGTCGTTGACCTACGTTTTATAAATCCGTGTTGACAAGAGGAAATAAGGGACCTACAACTGTGTTGTAAATGAGGCGTAATAATGTTCTCAAAGAGCTTCGGTATAGCTGATAGCTTTGAAATACCTCTGTAATTACATGCGTTCAATTTACTCCCTTTTTTATGAAGCGGGATAACAAACGATTCCTTCCATCTGTGTGGGAAATCGGATGTTTCTAAAGACAAAGTAAACAGTTTGTGCAATGGTCTACACAAAGTCTCAGCGCAATACCTAAGCACACATCCAGGGACTCCGTCAGGACCCGGAGAGTAGACTGGTTTGACCCTTTGCAATTCTAAAAGAAGTGAGCTTTTACTTATAACAGGACAACAAATAAAGTTTGATTTAGGAATGACATATGGGTAAGACTGATCTGGAGGACTTGATGTTGAATAGGTGGTTTGAAAAAACTGTGCAAAAAGATCGGCTATAGCTTGATCAGTGCTAGCAGCCGAATTTTCAAATTTAAGTGATGATGGGTAACTAGAAGACTTACGCTTTGTGTTAACAAAATTATAAAACTGTTTTGGATCCAGTGTAAACTGGGTCTTGCAACGAGCTAAATAGTTTTTATAACACTGGGCGTTAAGCACGGTGAAATCAGACCGAGCACTTAAGTATCGGGAAAAGGCAGCTTGTGAATCTGAAGCTCTAAACATTTTGTAGAGTCTAGACTTTACATTTTTAAGTCGTGCCAGCTCTTTGTTAAACCACGGAGGTTGGTTTGAAATTTTAGGATAATACGTAGGAACGCATGTATCAAAAACTTCGTTTAATATGTTATAAAATATATTAACCGCTTCATATATATTAGTACTTAAGTACAGATTGGAACAATCCGAGCAAGCTATAAGGCTATTAATGAGTGCAAAGTTCGCTTTACGAAAGCAGGGGATGCGTTTAGCTATTTTTTCAGATACTTCATACACTTTTGTACCCGTGTCAATAGTCAGCTCTAGCGTTGGGTGATAAGGGTCTTCTGGTAAAGTAATTGCAGAGGTTCTAGCTATGCAGACACAATCTGGACTGGAAACAAAGCATAGATCCAGTAATCGTCCTAAGAAATTTAATACATGATTTACTTGAGACAATGAAATATCAAGCAAACCGTCAAGAAAATACGGGTTTTATTTGAAAAAACCACTGCATCTGCATCTGACCATCTAAGTAAGATTAAAGCCAATTAATTATTAAAAAGTGAAACCCAATTTTCCTTAGTATTGTTAGTAAAGAATTATGGCAGACTCTGTCGAATGCTATGGCAAATTCGGTATAAGCCACATACAGATTGAACGCGACTAAGTTTGAGGTAGCCGACCGTCCTGGCATAAAACCATATTGGTTAGGACTGATGATGAGGCAAGCAAGTAAAGTAAGTTGCTTAGCCTCAATGCGCTCAAAGAATTTCTGAACATTGCTGAGCTGTGCAATTGGCCTACAATTTTAAATAATATTTTTTTAACTGAACTGGAAAATTTAGTAACTGTGGCCAGTTCCCATCTATTAGTAAACTCGCCACAGGAAAGAGACTTGTTAAAGATGATTTTAAGTGGCTCTCAGAGAGCACCATCGCCATATGGAAGTCAGAATCAGTGACATCTGAGCACCTAATATTTAGCATCATATCAATGGCACTAAACGATTCATTATCATTCCATACTTTTTACAATTAGAATGCCGACTCCCATGTCCGTGGAAGCTAACATACTTTCAAATAACATACGCGAGGGAATATAAGAAGTTGATCTTTTGGAATCTACAAAAAGAGACTCAGCATTAAAAAATGAATGGGGATGTCGAAAATATTGAAATAATATTTCTTTATAATTTATATTTCTTAAAAAAAAGAAGATAATAATATTCAAGTAATTAAGATAAAATATCGATATATTCCCAGAAAGATGGCTGATCAAGAAAACATATTCTTTATAGAGTCAGAAATCATTCATTCTACCCGTAACATATTTTCCGACGAATCTAATATACCCTGTTACTCTACTAGTAACCGGTGTAAATATCAAAAAAAAATTAACAATTAAAAATTTATAGTCGATACCATCGACTATCAAATGCAAAGGGGGATGCGAGGGAGATATGCTAGAAGCAAAGCGACTGTTCCAAAGATTGCACAATTTATGATTGAACTGATGTTATTTTGATAATGAAAATAAAATATCATTTACATAAGAAAACATTTTCAAAATCTTCACAATTATAGGAGCTTGCGGTTTGGCCGTAGCACTCAGTTGAAATAAGCTTACGCTGCATAGGAAGGTCAAGAATCTACATGCCAAATCCCAAATTTCTGGCTTTTATAGTTTCCAAGATCTCAGCGTTCATTAGGACGGATAGACAGAAGGACACGCATAGATCAACAAGGCTAGTGCTTCTGATCAAGAATATACATACTTTATGGTGTTGAAAACGATTCCTTCTACATTTTACATACTTTTCATCGCATCTAATATACCCTTTTACTCTGCGAGTAACGGTAACGCTATAGTCGATTGCGTCGACTATCAGACACCCGTTACTTAGCTAAGGGACCAAAGGAAAATGGAGGTATGCAAGCAGCAAAGCGAGATTGAAATGCGCCACCTACCCGTGATCTCAATATATGGTTTGGTTGGACTTAAGCGTTATGACCGTTAGAGTGGGCGCGCCAAACTTTTTTTTGGGTCAATCGATAGGTATTGACGAGACTAATCAATCAGTTATAATTTTGTATCTAGCATGAAAATCGTGGGCGCCACAGGCTTGTTCGGTTTGTGGGCGTTAGAGTGGGCGTGGCATATTCGCGTAACAAACTTGCACTGCGTGCAGCGGTACGGAATCAATATCTGAAATCCCAATTCTCTATCATTGATAGTTTCCGAGATATGGGCGTTCATATTTACAATTTTTTGAAGTTTGTGGGCGGTTTGTGGGCGTGGCAAACTTTTTTTTGGCCAATCGTAGGTGTTGAAGAAACTAATATATTTCCGTTAAAAAATTAGTTTTCCAGCATGAAAATTGTGCGCGGCACAGGTTTTGGTCGACTTGTGGGCGTTAGAGTGGGCGTGGCATAATCGCGTAACAAAATGGCGCTGAGAACAAACTTAAACTTTTGTTTAATTGATATTAAATTAGATCGTAGTCTGATCAAAAATTTTTGATACTTGGACCAATGATCTTGATTCTATTTTTCCCTCTGACCATGTATTGGTATTGGCTTCATTAAAGCATTTTACTTGAATTTCCACATGTTTTTTAATGGTATTTTTTGAGTTGGCCTGTTCTGAGTAAGTGACTTATATGAATTATCAAAGTCAACTTTTATGTTATTTATTAGCTCATATAATTTATTCCATTCCATTATATTATGGAGATGAATTATTTCTTAAGGACCGTCATTACTATTGCTCTACCTAGTATTGGGTGTTCGTCTACTACTGATCTAACTTGTACACCTGGAATGGTGGATAATACAATTCCCTTTTAACGCTTGTGCAATGTATTAGTGGAGAAGTATCCAAATTAAATGTTTCAATATATAAATTTTCTAATTCATAAATGCCTACTGAAGTTGGTGAAACTAATTGCAGAATTCTTTCTTTAAAATGAATGTCCCTATCATATGTGTCTCTAATTGCTTTCAGAGTAGCCATTTTAGTTAATTTATTTTTATTTATTTATTTTTGTTTTATTCCATTTTCTTTAATTGTAAAATGTGATTACAGCATTATTATACCCGTTACTCGTAGAGTAAAAGGGTATACTAGATTCGTCGGAAAGTATGTAACAGGCAGAAGGAAGCGTTTCCGACCCCACAAAGTATATATATTCTTGATCAGGATCACTAGCCGAGTCGATCTAGCCATGTCCGTCTGTCCGTCTGTCCGTCTGTCCGTCTGTCCGTCTGTCCGTCTGTCCGTCTGTCCGTCTGTCCGTCTGTCTGTCCGTCCGGATGAACGCTGAGATCTCGGAAACTATGGGAGCTAGGCTATTGAGATTTGGCGTACAGATTCCTGAGCTTCTTACGCAGCGCAAGTTTGTTTCGGCACAGTGCCACGCCCACTCTAACGCCCACAAGCCGCCCAAATCTGTGGCTCCTACAGTTTTGATGCTAGAATAAAAATTTTAACTGAAATGTATTGTTCTCATCAATACCTATCGATTGACCCAAAAAAAAGTTTGCCACGCCCACTTTAACGCCCACAAACCGCGAAAACCTGTGACGCCCACAATTTTCATGCTAGATAAAAAATTTTAACTGAAATGTATTGGTCTCGTCGATACCTATCGATTGATCCAAAAAAAAATTTGCCACGCCCACTCTAACGCCCATATCGCTTAAATCTGTATACCGCCGGTAGGTGGCGCATTTTAATCTCGCTTTGCTGCTTGCATATCTCCATATAGCTGAGTAACGGGTATCTGATAGTCGAGCTACTCGACTATAGCGTTCTTCCTTGTTTTTATATTAATGTTGTTTGTGCAAAAATTTTTTTTTTAATTTTGTCTAGATAATTTCCTGGCTCATATATTTTTTCTTAAGACATTTTTATGCAATTTATAAAGTTTATAGAAACAATTTGCGCACATTATAACAACAATTTTTATTAACAATGTATGAATTAATACTAAGTCAATGTTATCCGACTCGACTTTATTGATAACATTTGCTGTGGAGTCCACTGACTTAACATCTACTATAGCCATTTTTGGCGTATATAATTTTAAATTATAATAATCTGTTTCTGTAGAAAATTTACTTATTGCATTACTTTGCATCTATTTTTACAAGTTCTCTACCTATTTTTGTGTATGGTTTGCAGGCCACACTCTAATCGGGCAACTTTTATGTCGCTCAATTTTAGACATTTCTTTTATATAATAAATGAAAATATATGCATCGGAGTGCAATCAGAAAGAAATTTTGCATCGCAGTGCAGAGGAAAAAAAATTATGGGCTCTTGGTAGCGCTGTCGGTTTACTTTTCCTTGGTCTGGCTTGGTGCGCCCGACGGTACCGGTGCTGGCTGCACAGGCTGTACTTCTATGGTGGGGCATCGGTGCTGGCTGCACAGGTTGTTACTTCTTTGGTGGGGCACCGGTGCTGCCTGCACAGGTGTACTTGCAATGTGGGGAGTACAGTGGTCCCTCGCAGTCATCCGGACACGTCTTCTTCAGCTTTGGGATGGCAACTTTTTCTGGAGGAGGCAATGATTTTACAATTTTGGCAATATTTGAGATTACAGGGTAGGTGGATGTGTGTGTGGCTGTGGTCTGATTTTTTCGTACTGATAGCAAATTTTTTAAGTATTCAACTTCGGCATGTATTTTTACCGAGTCGTTCCACTTTATTGCTTTGCCGCTGTTGAGCAGCTTCAGTAGTTGAGCCTTTCTGGCTTTCAATCTTTTTACCACGCCACTTCTTTTGGCACTGCATTTCTTCTCTTGGTTCTTGTTTTTGTAGTGTATGCTGTCGTTGCTGCCGTTGTTGCCGTTGTCGCCGTTGTTGCCGTTTGTTGCTGTTGTTGTTGCCGTTTGCTGTCTTCTTATCTTGTGAGGTCCATATCCAGGTCCATATTCCTTCGGACCAATGTCACGGTCGCCATGTAGATTAATGTCATCTTTTATTTGTTATTGTAATTCTTTATTTAAAATCCTGTCCCCATATAGAGTAGACATCTTTTATTTGTTATTGTAAATCTTTATTTAAAATCTTTATTCAAAATCTGGAGCAGCATTAGTGCCGCTTCCAACGTCAAGTTGTTTCTGACCTTACAATTCTCCTTAGGTTCTAAGTAAGCCTAAGTCTCGTAGCTGCGCTGCCTACAGTTGGATGGCAGAGAGACGGCTATGTATATCTTATGTATATTAGTGTATTTAATTATGCTCCCTTTAGCTGGAGCGCGAGGGTATATGTATGTACTTGAGTTTGGCTGAGCGGCCGGCGTGTGCAACAGAATGCTGACACTTGCACTTTCTGTGAGCGCGCCGATCGACTCATGTTTCGGCCACTTAGGTTTTTGACCAGGCCTTTGTTTATGTGAACACTGCAACAAAGTGTTACAGTGTGTTTTCTTCAAGTACTCTAGGTACAGTAGTTATTCAATATATGTGCATACTACAATTAATTCTCAAGTTGAAAATTGAAGAGCACGTTTCCTCTAACTTAGAATTTTGTGATCAATTCAAGCTCTTTTTCTTAAAACGAGTGCAGCTTTTATTAACTTGAGTTTTTCCAACAAATTTTCTACTTAAACTGAGTACATCCTCAAATTGAGAATACAATTACTCAATTTGAGAACGGCATTATTTTCTCTGTGTATAAATGCCTGTGACCACAGACTAAAACATGGTTTAAAAAATGCATTTGGTTTGTGATGCCAGCCTAAAACGTAACTTGCAAAGCATATACATTTAGTAGTATCGGTTCGAAAGTCCAAAACTATATCTTATTGCATAAATTATCATGGAAGTCATGTTTTGTTATAATATTTAACTTACAAGAATTTATCACACTTGCGCGTCCTGAGCCCGGACTTTTTGGTCACCAAAATCAACAAAAATCATATGTTAAATATATTCTTTTTCAGAAATGGTCGTCCTGGTTCAGAATCAGTATCCGAAAAGTTTAAAATTGACTGGGGTACATACATGTCATCAAGAAATGATGTTGTATATATCCGCATAGAGTAAGAATCTATATAGAGGTTTCAATTGCTCTGCCCGAACCTCTGCCCAACCTCTGCTAAGAGCCCATTCAAGGCCAAGTTTGAAGCTAACTTAGGTGCGAAGCAACAGCAATAGGGATTTCGATTAAAAACAAAAACAAAACAGTGAGCAAGAGCGGTGCAGAATGAGGTGGGAAGGAATTACAAGTTCGATCGAACTTGTCAAAAAGAGGGGAAATAAGCATTTTTCGCCTAGGTGGCATCATAGCCTCATTATCTAAAGAGAGCGGCAGAGCAATTGGCGCCTCTATATAGTTCATTACTCTATGATATCCGTTTAGATGTCAGAGGATCTAAGTAAGCCTAAGTCTCGTAGCTGCGCTGCCTACAGTTGGGCGGCAGAGAGACGGCTATGTATATCTTATGTAAATCAATTGTATTTAATTATGCTCTCTTTAGCTGGAGCGCGAGGGTATATGTATGTACTTGTGTTTGGCTGAGCGCGCCGATCGACTCCTGTTTCGGCCTAAGGTTTTTGACCGGGCCTTTGATTATGTAAACACAGCAACAAAGTGTTACAGTGTTTCAATATAAGTGCATACTACAATACGGAATCGAAATTTCCAGTCCTAATTCTTTATCTTTGACAGTTTCCGAAATATCCGCGTTCATATTTACGATTCTTTGCAGTTTGTGGGCGTTAAAGTAGGCGTGCCAAACTTTTCTGAGGGTCAATCGATAGGTATTGATAAGAACAATACATTTCAGTTCACTTTTTTTATTCTAGCGTCAAAACTGTAGGTGCCACCGTTCAGGGCAGTTCGTGAGCGTTAGATTGGGCGTGGAACCCTGTTGAATCAAACATGCGCTGCGCAAGCTCAGGAATCTGCATACCAAATCCCAACCTTCTAGCTTATGTAGTTTCCAAGATGTCAGCGTTGGCCGGGCGGACAGACGGACATGGCTAGATCGACTCGACTAGTGATCCTGATCAAGAATATATATACTTAATGAGGTCTGCCTGTCACATACTTTCGGACAAATCTAGTATGCCCTTTTATTCTTCGAGTAACTGGTATTAAAATAAAATCTAAAAGCTCATTTAATTAATTAAATGCATGTTTAATCTGACGATTAATTTTGTAAGGCGTGTACAAACTTCTAGGAATAATTTCTGAAGACTCTACGTCATAAGCCCACACCAGTGAAGATTGGTTGATGTCACCCAGATCAAAGAGAAAGATGCGCAGTTTTTTTTTAAGAGGAGATCCATCATTGTGGAGACGAATTAAATTACAACTCAAATTTCACGGCACAATTTCACTAACACCTAGTTAATAGTGCTACCTATCTTTTTTTTCTATAGCGCCACTTGGCCTACAGTGCCCCTAGCGGCTTGAAGGCGTATAAGCCAAAACAGCATATTTGCTGCAAAATTGATTATTATTTGAATTTTAATAAGATTTGTCAAGTATTTAGTGTTGTAGTCGTTTGTGGGCGTTAGAGTGGGCGTGGCACACCGCTGAAACAAACTTATACTGCGCAGAGAGCCCAAGAGTCTACACGCCAAGTCTCAGCACTCTAGCTGTTGCCACTCCGTGTGGCAAATTGACATCAACAACACCTACAAGAATTGAGTAAACTTTATTTCCATTACAAGTCTGCTTTTCAAGCTTATTCATTTAAGACCAAATCATTAATGATTAGGAGCAATTAATTAAATTGTGTTGTCGTGCCGCCAATCTCACACAAACCGAAACTTTGTAATGAGCGTCGCGATCTCGTGATAAGACTTAAAAATATCGATAGCGGGCTGATAAGTTTCAGGTGAGGCATGGCGACAAATTTGAATTTTAATTTTATGAACCACCAACATCCCACCCACCGTAAAACAACTATGGGGCTTTACCTAATACATACATCCAAAACTGCTAGCTTTGAAACTGCACGCTTAAAAATCCCTGAGGATGTCTCGACTTCTGCCAATCTAATGTGGCCGTCCTTAACCGGAATGGTGCTTATAATGATTCCTTTTTTTCAACTGCCTCCAGGGTGATTATCCTCGCAAATAATAACAACATCTCTAACGGTGATCGAATGCCACTTTGTTCGTATAGTCAAGGTCGGCAAGTTTTCTTATATCCATCGACTCTAAAAGTGATCCTTTATTTGTTTAGCAATTCCATCTGATTTTTTGTACTGTTAGCAAATTTTTGAAGTGTTCAACTTCGGCATGTATTTTTACCGAGTTGTTCCAACTTATTGCTTTGCTTGCGATGACAAATGTTGTTAACATCGCCTGGAAATTGAGTTGAATTATTTGTTCCAAGCAAAAAACAAGGAAGAACGCTATTGTCGAGTACCTCGACTATCAGATACCTACCGCCACCTACCGGCGGTAGACAGATTTAAGCGTTATGGGCGTCAAAGTGGGCGTGGCAAATTTTTTTTAGGATCAATCGATAGATCTTGACGAGACCAAAACATTTCAGTTAAAATTTTTTATCTAGCATGAAAAGTATGGGCGCCACAGGCTTGAGCGGCTTGTGGGCGTTAGAGTGGGCGTGGCAACTTTTTTTTGGGTCAATCGATAGGTATTGATGAGAACAAAACATTTCAGCTAAAATTTGTATTCTAGCATCAAAACTGTAGGTGCCACAGCTTTGGTCGGTTTGTAGGCGTTAGAGCGGACGTGGCACTCTGCTGAAACAAACTTGCGCTGCGCAGGAATCTCAGGAATATGCATGCCTAATCCCAGTATTGAAGCTTGTATAGTTTCCGAGATCTCAGCGTTCATACGGACAGACGGACATGGCTCTATCGACTCGGCTAGTGATCCTGATCAAGAATATATATACTTTAAGGGGTCGGAAACGCTTCCTTCTGCCTGTTACATACTTTCCAACAAATCTAGTATACCCTTTTACTCTACGAGAAACGGGTATAATAATTGGGTGTTAATGGATCCGGATCAACTATGTTAAAGGGAAGATGAGTCAAAGGACGGCTATTTACTATATTCTCAGCTTCAATAAGCAAACTCCTTAGCGTTTCAACGTGTTGAGCTTTCTCCTTAAGCATTACACTCAGAAGGTTGGGTTAATCTCACCAAGCGCTCTCAGCATGGGATTTGAAGGGCAATTGAACTGCCAATCAATTGCTTTGTTTGCCACTTCCGATTTGATGATGCAAAAATGCAGGCGTCGGTGGACAAATCGGCGTCAATATTTCTTTTTGCGATCCTGAAGGTGCACCCTATTTCGTTCACAATGGTCTCCTCATTTTGGCATGATACCATTTAACAATAAGTTCGGTGAAGATATGTCGGGACGGCAATATTATGGGCTGTCGTTGAGTTATTGGAATGTCAATAGCATAATCCAATCTTCCCGCAACCCCTAAAACTCCATAATCATTTAGCTTCGGAGAAAGGGTATAAATAGAACTGCTCTTGGCTACAGCTTCAGATCTTAGGAACTCAGCCACCTCGTCAGCGTATTTTTGCTTTTTTACCACGTTTCACAATTTTAATTCCGCGAGTAATAATTCAGTGGCAGATAATTCTGCTTTCTCCTTGTCATGAATCCGTTTTTGACAATTCTTTACGACCCTCAAGCACCACCCCGTCATGCTTTTCAATCGAAGGTAATTCGAGAATAGGATATCAATAAACTGGGTTGTTTGAACAGTCATGGTTATTTTACGGCTCTCTGTGCCGTCATCTGAAGAGAACTGAAGTCCATCGTAGGCCACGAATTCTTATCAGCAAGCAAAAACTCTGAACCGCTTATCCATTCGCTTCCGGTTATGTATTTCGGACACTAAGTGGATTTTGTTGCCTTGTCTGCTGTGTTTAAATGCGTGCACACCCAGCTCCAATCAGTTCCTGATGTCGTTTCCAAAATTTCGATTTCCCAATGGGTAACAAATAGCTCAAACTGTCGGAGATCTGACTGCGTTCAAGAGATGACAGTTCGTGAGTCTGACCATAGTGTTGTTCCATTTACTACGACGTCGTGATTATCTTGTATGCTCTTTCTCATACGCGTGCTCAACTCTTCTGCCTGCAACTCAAGTCTGGGAATTGATAACATTTTCAACCGTGTGCATCTGGTCTTACCAACGACAAATACCAATTTTCTATCTCCGCCACAAAAAATTCGCCAGTAAGCTACAGTTTCGAAGGCCTGTTCGCTCACATCAACAAAAATGTTATCTTTAATTGACAAAAAATCTGGCAGATAACATCTACTTCAAAGAAATTGTTTTGCCTTTTTTAATTCAAGTACCCAATGCCTTAATTTGGAAAACAAATTGTCCGGCAACAAGTCGTTCCAGTGTATTCCAGATCTCCAAACATTTTGTAGTAAGATTTTGCCATGTATCATTAGATCTGCTAGCATACCAAAGGGATCATATACGGACATAACCAAACTTAGCAGTTAGCGTTTAGTGGGGCACTTCGTTCCCTTAACAATTTCTTTACCCACACTGTTTAGCTTGAGATCAAATACAATTTTGTAAGACCAACTATCCCAGCACATTCCTAAAATCTTGTCTGTCATGTCGCTGTTCAGTTGGATAGTCGGTGTCATTTTCTTCCGAGTTGTTTAGCGCTGAAATAGTTTTGAGCTAGATATGAAACCTCTGAGTTCAAATTTGTTGACCTTATGGACCCTTCTGACATCAGAACTCGAAACTAGCTACGAAGTCATCCACATAATGCTTCGTTTAAATGACATTAATTACCTGTTCCCTGTAACAATCAGCGTTTTTTGCGTTAATATATTTTATATAATGAGCACATGATGGCGAACATGCTGCTACAAATATAACAACTGTCATCTTGCATGTATCAACCTGAGCATCGCGATCACCACGTCTCCAAAAAAAGCTCAAAAAATCCTGATCTTCCTTTCGGACTTGAACTTGCAAGAAAATTTCCTTAATATCAGCACATACTGCTACACATACCCGCCTGAATTTAAAGAGAACCGTCGTCAATGGTGGGTTTTCATTGGGTCTCTTTAAAAGCGTAGTAGTTAGGGAAATGTCGTTATTCGTAGCCGCTGCATCAAGCACCAATTTCGTCAATGGTGGGTTTTCATGGGGTCTCTTTAAAAGCATAGTAGTTAGGGAAATGCCGTAGATCGTACCCGTTGCATCAAACACCAATTTCATCTTTCTGGGCTTGTGTATATTAACAGCACCGAAGTGAGGTAAGTACCACGTTCGCGGTCCAACGAGAGCGTTTTCATGATTCTACATTTTAACGGCATATACTTTATTGACGAAATCCATAATAGCGTTATTATATTCCACCATCTTTCCAAGCCCGTGCATTTGTTTTCTACGCCCTGCAGACTTTGCAGAGCCATATTGTATTTGTCTGGGAATTTGATCACATTCTCCTTCCAAAGAAGTCCAGTTTCAAAACAGCCTGGCTCTTGATATACCGGCAGATTGTTAGGGCTTTATTGGTATTTTTACACCAAAGTTCTCTGTTGTAAAGTAGTCTGCTATCAAGTCATTGCTTTCATTTTTGGAGCATGCGTTTAAAACTAAAGATACTCGTTGACATCCTTTTTTTTTTGGTAATCGGCTGAACCATAAACAAGCCAACTCAACGGTGTCCTGGCTACGATTAGGTTAGTATCTAGATATACACTTTTGACGTTTGCTATTAAGTGACATTTGTAAATTCCAATTAAAATCATAGGTTCTGCATATGTATATTCGTTTATTGGTAAACTTCTAAGCGGTGCATACTTCTCAGTGAGCATTTCGAAATCTATAGACTGCAAAGTTAAATATAAAGTTGGAACTAAGTTTCCAATAATACGCATCCATTTTTTATCAGCTCCATGTGCTCTTATACGAAGATTACATTCCACAGACAAAAACTCCTTTGCATGGTTTTCTAGCCAGTTTAAAATCAATTTTTTTTTGGTTCAAGTACGCTCGGACTATCTTCTAACCTCTCGTTTACTAATGAATCAGACGAACCTTCGTCTAAAAATGCGTACATCTGTACGATTTTATTATTTGGCCCCAACATTTCAACGGCCAAAACTATAATCAATAACTGTGGGTAAGCTGGTTTGATCGTGTTAGTCGCAGCTTCTTTGTGTTTAACTTTCTCTTCTTTTTGAGAATCTTCTGAATGTAAAGACATATGGTGGTTTTTCTTGCTTTTTTTTTTCTTACACTCCCGCTTATACTTGCAAGTTTGCAAAGTGTGTCCACGTCGAAGACAACCAAAACATAAACGAGATCCTTTATCATCTTCCACTTTTCTGGAATATCAGCCTTTAAATAGTGTTCACAGTTATACAGATAATGTTCACCCTGATATTGATAGCATTCCATCCTTGTTTCCTTTAGTTTACTTCTTAGAAAAAAAAAAATTGATTTCTACGGACACTTATGTTCATTCTTCGTCTGTTTGGTATTTACCGGGGCTATTATGATTGCCCTTATAAAGCTTCTTACCATTGTGCTTAACCAATTGCGATGAATGCCCAATCCATTGAATCCGCTTGCTGAGTGGCATCTTACCTACTAGGCTCTCTATCAGGGCAGGATTTTGTAAATGTTAAGTGGCTTTTGCTGATTTTAAAAATATAACTTAATTGTCAATCTTAGATGCAAATATGACTATCTTTTTTAAGTTATTCTCTGATAACGGTGTTATTTGGTTAACCATATTCATCTGGCTATTAATTAACATTTCTGGTCTTCCATTAGTAAACTGAAGCGGATCTAAAATATATTTTACATTTGCCGGACTAACTAATAGACCCTTAAACTTTTCTCTAGCCACTCCCTTTGGACTCTTCTGTAAACGCAAAAGGTTCTCCAAATTTGTATAACTATATGCGCTCGATGATTTCCAAAACAACCACGTTACAATTAATGTCTCCAATACCATGCAAATCAACTCCATTAACATTATCAGACCCATACATACCGACACTTCCATTTTGAAGACCAAATGTTTCTAAAGCAATGTCAGAACCATGACTTTCTATAGTAGGGCCTCGACCAAATGCTCCTTCTGCGTTCCCGTCTCCATTAGCACAAAAATTGTAAGCTCCAACAACAGCGCCGAGCCTATATGCTGATTCAATAGCTCCATGAGTATAAGCGCATCCATGCGCGCCAAGGGTATGCGGTTCTCCAACAGCTTCAGAATTGGGTGCGCTGGCACATGCGCCAGAAACCAGTTCGCTTCCAGTAGCGCTAATATTTTTTGCGCCTCCAGTAGCGAAAAGGGCTTGTGCGCTTCCATTACTTCCAGAATAAGATGCGCCTGCACTTGTGCCAGGAACAAGTGCGCCTTCATTAGCGCCATGAGTAAAAGCGCCTTCATGAGCGCCAAGATTGTTTGCTCTGCCAGTAGCGCCAAACAATGCCTTTACGGTGATCCAATTGCTCCACAAGTATAAGCGCCTCCATGAGGGTCAAGGGTATTAGGATCTCCAACAGCTCCACGAACATGTGCGTATCTAGTATAGCTTTTGTGCGCTTCCAGTATCGCCATGAGTTCGAGCGCCTCCACGTGCGGTTCTTCAACAGCTTCAGAATTAGGTGCGCTTGCACATACGCCAGAAACCAGTGCGCTTCCAGTAATTTTGGGGAATAATGTTTCCTACGATTGTAAAACTAATTTAGAAATCAAAAAAATCGCTATAAAATAAATCTGACAAGTTAAGGATTCTCAGATGTGGAATATTTTCAAACACATATTTTGTTTCCGCCCCAGAACGTTTAACTGGTAGATTGTCTAAGATTCTCTCCTTTCCACAAATGGGTCAAAAACATGTCATAAAAAGGATTCAAGCAAGAGCTACCCGAACATGCACATCTGTCCATTACCTGACCGCAATAAAAGGGACACGTGCACAAGCCTGAAGGCGCACTGTCATTGACAAGCGCGATAAAAGGGACACATGGACAAGTCTTAAGGCGCACTCTTATTGACAAGATCATGGGCCTCACGCCAACGACCTCACGGCTGATTGCTAGCTCTAATACGTTCCCGTAATAGGGGTTAAAATCACGACCGCGCAACAACTCGCAAGTAGCCGACATATCTCAGTCAAGGAAATATTTTCCATTCTCCGTACCTGTAATTTTAACTCGAAATAAAAAGTCAGAAGTTTATTTATTTATTTATTTTGGTATTGCGAACATGATTTATTATATATTGATTCTCGATTCATAAACATAGTTTTTGTGTTCAGAAGGTATTGAAAATGCTGACCAATTATCTCTCCTTTAAATTGTTCAATAAATTGGTAAATTTCCTCATGAAATTTCATTTTGTTAATTTTGTTTTCTTATAGGTCTTTAGACATCTAGTCTCAACATTAAAATGATGTATAAAAAATATTTTACTGTTCTGGAGCTACTTTAAAAAAAAATTTTTTATGCATTGTGAACAGCAAAAACTTCCAGTTAAGGTGTGTTTCACAATAGGCAAACCTGTTTCCTTTTAACCTGTTTAATGACGGACAGCATATTTCCTCGATATTAATGAGCTGACGACTCTCAAAAATCGTCTGTAGAAATCGTTTATTCTCCACACCTTTCAAATAATTTGTTTTCCGCTTGTAATTGTCCTTAGATACTTTCGAGTTTGTGGAAAACTGTTTTCTCCATCGTTCCAAAAAATGTTGTGATGTTTATTGGTTAACCAAATTGCAGTATTTAGCAAAGTAAAATCATATGGTGGTTCTATTAAAAACTATAATTCAAGCTTAGATCAACTCGCCATTTTTAATAACATCGTACATCTTAAATTTTGCAAAATCGCTCGCAGTTACATGGGGAATTTTCCAGGTTATATTCGTCATTTCCAGCTTAAAAGCTTGTTCATTTCTGGTTTGTTCAAACAAATCACCAAGATTCTTAGTTAGCATCAACACTTGTTCGTGTTTACAATTTCACAAAACTTTTTTATAATCCTCAGCAATTCCTAACAAAATTTTTAATGCTACAGAAACGTTAAAATGGGGCCCGTAGAAATTTCGTCTCCACTGCTCCATCCGGAATTTAATAGATTTTGACTTTGAAGTTTATCCAGAGATATATATAGTATTTTAGGGTTGTAGTCATACCGACAAATCGTGTTTTATCAATCTCACGTCCATTTATTTCGTACTTATCTTCATCCAAAAAGTACGCCATACAATTATTTAATAAAAAAGTGGTAACATTATCAGTTTTAGGTCCATTCGGTGAATCTTTTCTAATAATTCCTTGAAAATTAAAGTAACTTTCGTTAGGAAGGACGTACAAGTCTTGATTTTGGATAGTAATACGAATTACATCGTTTGGTTTCAATGTTTTATTATACGATGAATAAGTATAAAACTCTTTCTTCGAAATACTCTCATCTGAGTAAACCTTTTCTCGGGCATTTAAAATTTGGTTCACTATTTTCTTTTCCACCTTTTATATTATACGCGAAGCTTCAATCCTAACTAATTTAAAATTAGTTTATTTTTCAAAGTAAGTGAGCTTCTTTTTACAGTTGATCCTCTTTTTATAGATTTACAATTAGTAATGCTGGGCTGGGGACTTAAGCTACGTCTTTTATTATAAATAATCATTCTATTAACCGAATGTGCATGCGAATCGAAATGAATCAACTATGCGTATAGATAGTGTGCTTATTTCGTCACAGTTGATTGGTAAATAAATAAGGTTATGTGGTGTCACTGTCATTTTATACCCAGGCGGAACATTAATGCCAAACTCACTTAACGTATGATTCGGTGTGTTATCTACATATGAACCGCTGATTATATTACATTCCAAACGAATTGTATTAATTTTTAATATGTTAACAGTCTGTTCAGCCCTGCTCCCATTCCTCTCTGTCTAGAATCAGGGCCTCAAAGGGTGTGTGACTATATTCAATGGATTTCCATAGATCCGTTATCTTCGGAATCGATTTATCATGATGGAGAATTTTAGCGTGGCCATAAAATGGGGCTTTCCACTGCCCTGTGTCCCTCAGTCGAATAGCTGCCGATTTGGCCCTTTCCATGCCTGCTAAGTCCAGGCTAGGGAGGTTCAAGATCGCATTCAGCGCTTCATTCGGGGTGGTCCGAAGGGCTCCACTAATACACAAAGCCGCCATTCGCTGTACTTGGTTTAGAGGCGTCAGTATGCATTGATTGTGCAGAGCGGTCCACCACAGACCCACTCCATATAGTAGGATTGCCTTGACTACTGCTATATATCCAGTTGACTATTCTAGGGGAAATGCCCCATCTTAGCCCAATTGCTTTTTTACAGGAGTAAAGTGCAATGGTCGCTTTCTTGGTTCTCTCTTGGTTATTTAAGCCCCATTTGAGGCGCTTATCTAATACTAACCCCAAGTATCTGGCGTGATCGCTAAAAGAGAGATTACAATTGTTTAGAATGGGTGGGTTGAGTTGTGGAATTTTGTATCAATTTGTAAATAGAACGTTTTCGAGGGATTTACCCCAAGTCCGTTCTCTATCGTCCATTCCGATAGTATATTAAGTTTAGCGGTCAGAAGATCGCAAAGTGCTTGTGGATATTTTCCATTAAAGATGATGGCGACGTCGTCTGCGTATGCCCCTACCTTACAACCTCCTCCTTCCAGAATCCGCAGTAGTTTATTTACTGCGATATTCCACAGGAGGGGTGATAGTACACCTCCTGGCGGGGTGCCACTGTTCACTAGTCTAGTCTGGGTAGAGGTCCCTAGTGTGGCTGTGACCATTCTGTTTATCAGCAATTTATGGATCAACCCCACCATTGGCGTCTCAACCCCTAGCTCTGTGAGAGATTCTGTTATAGCAACGGAAAGCACATTATTGAAGGCTCCCTCTATGCACAGGAAGGCGATCTGTGTATATTCCTTGATGCTGAGTGATTTCTCGATGCTGCTTACCACCAGGTGTAGCGCCGATTCGGTTGACTTACCTTTGGTATAAGAGTGTTGTGCCTCTGTCGGGTCTATGGTGGCCCTTATGTGTAGGCTTATCAATCTTTCAAAGCTGTTAAGCAGGAATAATGCTAGGCTTATTGGCCTAAAATCCTTTGCTGTGGTGTGAGTGGCCTTCCCTGCCTTGGGAATGAAAACCACCTTCTTTTCTTGCCATGCTGTTGGTAGTTCTCCTACCGCCAGGACGGATTGGAAGATTTTCTTCAACCAGTTTTGTCCTGCTTGTTGGATGTGAGCCGGTGTTATCCCGTCCGGTCCCGGCGATTTGTATGGTCTGAAACTATGAATGGACCATTTCATGTTGCGGTCTGAAAGGAGTGGAATTTATTCGATTCCCTCTCCTGCTCATCTTTCTGGAGGATGCTCCTTTTTCTGTTTGCTGGCTTCCCGGGAAATGAGCGTCTAGGAGCAGGTTCAAGGACTCTTTACTGAAGTCTGACCATGCTCCGTTAGCTTTCTGATGATAGCCCAAAGGTGTGGCTGTCTTAGAGAGTATTTTCCTGAGCCCTGCGGCATCAGTTGTTTTTTCTATGTCAGAGCAGAAGGTCTGCCATGCAGTTCGTTTTGCTCTTCTTATTGCCTGTTTGTAAGAAGCTAGTTCATACTTGCAGTTCTGCCAGTTAGTGTCCTCATTGCCCGCCTTTGCTCGGTTAAAGAGGCCTCTGCAGTTGTTTCTGAGGATTGATAGTTGTTGGGTCCACCAGAGGGGTTTTTTTCTGCCCCTAGGTTTCCCTGTGGGGCATGCAACTTTGAAGGCAGTGTTGCATGCCTCTGTGAATTTATTTATTTACTGTTCCGTCTAGCTCCTGTGGGTTTGTGATGCTTTCTGACGGTTCCATGGGGAGGATATTCGTCAGAACTTCTTTGTACCTGTGCCAGTCGGCTCGTCTGGGGTTAGCGAAGCTGACAGGCAAGGGCGAATCAAGGGACAATACGGTTTCTATGAATCTATAGTCCGAAAAGGAGTGCTCGTCAGAGACTGCCCAGTTTTTGACTGCGCCTTCGAGTGAGTCTGATAACAAAGTTAGATCTATGATCGTTTGGCAACCTTTAGTTATGAATGTAGGGACATTGCCCCTATTGCATTAGAATATGTTCGAAATTAGAATAAAATCAAAAAGAGACTCACCTCTGTCGTTGTTGTATGGGCAACCCCACTGGGTGTGTTGAGCGTTGACGTCACCACCTATTACCAAACCTTCCCTGAGCTTTTCGCATTCCTCTGCCAGTTCTCTGACCAGCGCATCTGCGGGGTTTTCCTTTTCAAAGGCCAAGTAGGCCGATAGGACCCGTATAGAGCCACTTTGCAGCTCCAGGCTTACTGTGGTGTTGTCTCCGTTGCTGTAATTGCGAAGCAGAAATATACTAAGATGCCTTTTGGCTAATACGCAGGTTCGAATTTTACCTCCTTTGGGGTCAAGCATAAGCTTGTATTCCTTTGTTCCTAGTTTAGCAACCTTGCCACCTACTCCCAATGGTTCCTGTACAAGAACTAGTTCGACTCCGCCTTCGGTCAGGCGAAGCAGAAGTGCAGCAGACGCTGCTTTACTGAGGTGCAGGCTTATTTGTAGAAGTCTTACAAGACATCTACAGCTGCAACCTCCACCAAAATGACGTCGGCCTCCTCTGTGTCGCTGAGGTCCACGTCCTCGATAGCCGGTGCGAGCGCTCGCATCTCTCTGCTTAGTGACAAATCAGTAGAGTAGCCGTCCTCCGGCCCACCAGGTGCCTCCAACTCCTCAGCAAGCACCTGCTCGGCTGGGTTGCCGGCAGAGCTGCTAGCGTCGTTGGAGTCGCCCTTGTAGACCTTGATGTGGATCGCACTAAACTCGAAGTTCAGCACTCCTCGAGCAGTCTTGATCAGAGCAACTGACTCCTTGTTAAAGACCAACACCGCCTGGTTGACATCCCCTTCATGCTCCTCCACCTTGACGACTTTCCAGTCGTTCGTGGGGAGGTGCGGGTTGCATTCTTGCAACATGAAGAGGATGTCCTCCGGCGTCTTTATCACTGCTGGAATTCAGATCCTGGCTCGGGGCCTACTGGGGACACACCAGTCTAGTGCGACAATGTTCGCCCCTTCGTAGACCTCACCGAGCTTGCTCGTCGCCTGTTTGTACAGTTCAGCCGACCGCTGACTGTCGCAAGTCACCACCTTGAAGCGGCCGTGGTACCAGCCCGCTTCCATGCAGAAGGGCAAGGTGCAAATGAGGGAAAGGTGGGACTCCACTGCCTTCCACTTGTTCCTGGGAATCCTGCCCTCCGGATTGCACTTGTCAATGAGACAGAGTAAGACTCGGTCCTTCGTAATTTCGGCGAAAAAGAAGGATGGCTGGATCTTTTCGCCTGAGCCCCTTCTTGGGTGGGCTTATCCTGCCCGTAGTTAGGAAGCACCTTCCTTGCCCATTCTACCTTCTTTAGCCATTCAGGCGAGGGTGTGGCAACGTTGCTCCTAGAATGAGAGCGCAGAGTCTGGGCGGCAGTCCGCCTTTCTGCGTAAGTGTATTTATTGGCTCCAGTGGGTGGCCCGAGCGCCTTGGCAGTGCCTACCGCTGCTTTAGGCGCAGAAGCGCCCGTGGCGGAGGCGTTCGCGGCTGGCTTTCTGCCACCCGTCATTATTTGGGATGCGTCCATTTCGGAAAAGTGCTGGTGCGGATGCGGGAACCAGTGTTCAGCTTATCCGAGGGTTTTTTGAGAGTTCCCGTCTCTGTTTTTTTGTTTTTGATATATTTTTGTTGCTTCCATAATTGGTCCCACGAGTTGCGGAGAAGGGGAAAAGTCCGAAAGTTAGAACAGGGGATCGCCATGTCCCTGAGCACACCGTTTGAGACTGGGATAGTTTTTGATCCGGGCCCCCAGCCAGACTGACTCTTGGCACGGTCCGTATTACACCGTAGTTCGGCCCGGAGTGAGATGTTGTTTGGGAGGGGAGATGGGTAGGTGTTGTGTTGGGAGTGCGTTTGTGTAAAGCAACTATTTATATGCGGCTGACAATTCGCATCGTCGGTATTGCTTCGTTGCAATATACCCGCTGGCTGTCCGGGACTGTTTATTTACTGGGGTTTCCGTCCACGATTCCATGTTTGACTTCTCCCACTAGCTTATTCACAGTTGGCCTCGAGAGAGGTCGTCCGCTATCCGCAACCTGCGACCCGCTCGGTTGCCCCAGCTAGACGATTTTGGAACCATCTCACAAGATCCACAGCCGAGTATAGTATTTTAGTTTATTGTAAATGAAATCGGTGATATGATTCAATTCATATGATCCAGTAGGAATTGTAATAACCTTGTCACCGATGTGGAAGATATTATTTTTTTCATCAATATTTGGAATCGAATTGCACATATTAAAATCGATAAGAGCGCACTCATATCGACCATTCAATTCGAAAGGTGGAAAAAAGTTTGTATTTATAATGGAACTATTTGTATTCAAGGATAATGCAAGTGATCTAGACATATTGAAATCTCTTGATAAACTGTGGGACTGGAAGTATCTAACCAAGCATATATTGCAATTACCCCCTAAATCATAATAAATTGATCAAATCCTTTTCTATATCATCAGTTATCCATTTCGTTATCCTTGCTAATTAATAGAAATCCGTGCTTGTCCTCCCAACATTTTTGACAAATTTTCACAAATGTTTCATAATTCATATCAGTGTTAATATGTTCCCGATATATATGCCGCATATTTAAATCATCTTGTTTAAACATTATAATAAAATTGGCATTGTCACAAATCAGATGTTTCGGTATATGACTATATGTTTGACATAAATAAAAAGAGTCGATATTTTTATGTCAACCCATACAAAAATAAGATCTTATGTTATCTGGTTTTTCACAAGCTACGCCATCGAATATCATAATGGAATGGTAAGAGAGCACTATGTCGTCGCGGTAGATTTTTCTCGTTTTTATCGTTAATATTTCTAACTAAAATTTTTTGTTTTTGACTTATTAAACGTATTTTTCAATCTAATGTACCTCATTCAATGAGAAATATTTGATGATTGAACATCAATAAAAAGGGGAAACGTTTTTATAATCGCATCAGTCGTATTTTTAATTGTAAACACGGTGGTGGTCTTGTCGATAAGCTAATCAATACATTACCGTTTGAAGCCCATATTCCGGGATATAATTGTTGTGGACCGGTTACAAAGTTAAAGTTGCACGTAAATCAATTCATCAATCAATGGGTTCTAAGAAAAATGTTAAAGTACCTCGTGTAATTAATGAACCCAAAATTGGAGGTTTTCTACCAATCGTGCCGATCCTGACAGCCCTCAGCGCTCTTAGTAGTTAAGCAAAAGGTAGTGCAGCAATTGCAAAAACAATTAACAATGCGAGAATTGCTTAAAAAGATGTGGAGGTGAAGAAACGTCACAACAAACAAATTAAAAAAGTTGCTGTAGGAGAAGGATTATAACTCAAGCCCTATAGAAAGGGTTATGGTTTCTTTCTTAAGCCTTATAGTAAGGGGAAAGGAATTATTTATAAATGACCTTCCATTAGTCTTAACGAAGTCACGGGTTCTTATGTACGCAGATGACGTTAAGTTGTGCCTGCAATATAATGACCCCGCACAAAGTTTAGCTTTACAATCGGATCTAAATGCATTTCAAACATGGTGCATGGATAATGAATTGAATTTAAATGGTTCTAAGTGTAAACTAATGACCTTTTTTCGTGTCAGCCCCCACTACTCAACGTATACTTTGAGTGGTTGTGGGTTAGATAGGATAACGCATGCTGACGACCTTGGAGTCTACATGGATCCTAGACTTAAATTTTCCGATCACATTACTACTTTGGTAAATAAAGCCAGGGGCGTGCTTGCATTTATCAAAAGGTGGTCGAAGGAATTCGATGATCCCTATGTCACAAAGACCTTGTTTATTTCATTAGTCCGACCAATTCTTGAGTACTGCGCTCCTGTTTGGAGTCCCCAATATAGGGTGCATATAGACCGGATTGAGTCTGTGCAAAAAAACTTCTTAATATTTGCCTTACGGAGACTTAACTGGGATACAAGCCTAATACTACCATCCTACTCTAGTAGACTACTTCTAATTAACTTACCATCGTTAGCTAACCGAAGAACTATGCTTGGTATTACGTTTATTAGAAATCTTATTCATGGTGATGTAGAGAGTCCCGAGTTACTGGGTCGCCAGCATTTTAATGTGCCAAATAGATTCACTAGAAACTATATTCCTTTAGTATTAAATCACTGTATCTCTAATTACGCAATGCATGAACCTTTTAGAGTACTTTGCTATGATTATAATAGACTATATCATCTAATATCTACTACTGACTCACTTCCTATCTTTAAATCAATAATACTATCCTCCCTAGTAACTAATTAGTTTTACTTGATGTATTTTGTCTATTCGTATATTGACCTGTATTTTTAATTGTCTATTATTACATTGTCTTTTTCTTTGTCCGCGATTATGTTTACTCGCCCAAAACGGTGAGCTTTGCTTGACGTCGTAGGGCCACTTGTTTGTACTGACCATAGTGCATCAACGTCCACAAAAAGCGAAAAAACTAATTTCTCTGCTACCCAATAGACCACAATCAAATATCGACATTATACATTTTGCTAAGAAATATATCCCACATTTTAGAGGGGTGTTTATAAGAGATCTACTACCAGAAGCACCAAAAAGTCGGGAGTGTTGTATAGTAAACCTAGATAATTCACCATCAATTGGTACACATTGGGTTGCATATAATAAAAAAAAAAGTAATTTATATTATTTCGATAGTTTTGGAAATCTTCAGCCACCTAGAGTTGTTGTGAAATACTTGGGACATAGAATACAATACAATTACAATAGAGTTCAAGACTTTGATATATACAACTGAGGACACCTGTGCCTCGCTTTTCTACTTTTTTTCGTAGAAAATGTGGAGTCAAATTCGTTATATTTAGATGGCTAATTTATATTTGGGGGGTTGAAAATCAATGTATGGGTACGTGCATGTGTGAACTCTGTATAGTATAAGAAGTGGAGCTGCACGCGTTCAAATTCACAGTCTATGTTTTTACTTCACATCGAACGACGTCTAGAAAACAAGAATTTTTGATAATTTTTAACAAAATACTATAACAGCTCATAACAGTTATTAACAGCTAGTGACCAGCTAATAAAAACTAGCAAGCAACTAGTAAACAACTACTAAACAGATAGTAACCATCAATTAACAGCTATTAACCAGCTAAAACAACTAGTAAGCAACTACAAATAAAGTACTAAACAACTGCTTAACAGGTAGTAAACATCAAAATGCAGCTAAATACAACGTTTAACAACTGTACCAAGTCCAAAAACCTCAACAACCATCATGAATCAGGAAAACCAGATGAACATTGTAATTAAAGAGTTCAATAAATTTAATAAAAAGACACAGGTGTCAAAGACGAGGATGCCTGAAAATGTAAGATTCCCGGTACTCAAGGCGGAGCGCAAAACAACAAAGATTGAGAATCTATTACTATCGAGTTGGTGGAGCACATCCTGTACATGCCGGAAAGGTACACTGCTCTTTAGGATGATATCATCAATGAAGTTGTTGATGGAACATTTAATATTCATAAAAGTAATGACAATTTGTATTTAGAAATAAGTCAGTAATCATTAAAAAGATTGAAACTTTACGAATATGACAATAAATTCAATTTTTTAAATATAATGAAGAAAATGTATCGAATCTTTTTTATTTGGAAATGGTATATAAATATTACAGATTATAGCGTTTCCTAAACAGTATTTGTTTAGTAACTGGGGAATGACTACATGAATTTCAAAACTTTTAAATCTTGTACCTATAAAATTTGTAAAATATACTACAATGAATTTTTTGTCACAGTTAACCAAAGCTAGATTTGCTTTGAAGCGAAAATTCGATGATCTCAAACAAGTCAAAAATCATACGAATTTACAATTGGAACAAACTTCTAAGCCCATTACTGAACCCTTATATGAACTTGCTAAGGAAAATAAAAAACATAAACAAAAAACATTTAAAAAAAAAGCGTGAAATGAAACAAATTAAAAAATACGATGATGATGAGAAAGAGCTTGACGATTTCTACCTTACAACTAATGCGAAAGATCTGCAGTCTAATCGAAATATAACTCCACCAAGGTCTTTCGATGATAGTGATTTCTGTAGTGAATTTGTTTCACAGACGACTACAGAGGAAGATATAGAAGATGAAAAAAAGGAGACGGAAAAGAGTGAAGAAGAAGGGACAACACCTTTACCAATGTACACAGGAGAGGCCGATATGGTTGTGGATGCTGAGCTAGAATTATGATTTTAATATCTGTAATTTCACCATAGGAAATGTGTTGTATAAAGGTTATGGACCTAAAAAACTATAAACAATTCATTGACATTAGGAAATAAAGAATTAAAAATTTAAAAAAATAAAATAACATTTTCTAGTGGAATGAGTTGTAATCTGACTCCAAGTCTGTACTCTCTAATTTTTCTTAGTAAACCTGAAAACTATGATGATCAAGATTTGAAAATGTAAAAAAAAATTATTTTAGAAAGGAATATACATAGAGTAGGCTTCAAACCTAATAACAGAATCAAGGGTACACGAGCATACAAATATAGCAATAATATTAAGAAGTTGATAGATAAAGATTTCAGTCCTACAACGTCTACTCCACTTCGCTCAAAAACAGGTTTTGGTTACATGACTCTTCAGAAAGCAAATTCAAACTATGTATATTGGAATGATGTAAAAAAGTTAGTCAAACGATTGGAAATTTTAGGAGCATCAAAAGGAGCGGGTAACACCAGCCACAATAATGAAATTTTTTCAATATTAGAGGAATTGCGTGAAGAAGGGATTATATTTTAATTGGTATAAATAGGAAGGACAAATATGTTTTACATTTATAAGCATCATGTCTGCCGCCAAGTTTGGACGTTTTTCTGTTGATAAGGAACGATCAGAAAATTTGAAAAGACGTGTTAATTCTACTGAGGGATTATTCATAGATGAGGACGGTAATCTAAATGCTCAAAATGAACGTATCAAAAACGGATCTAAGCCTTTAGACAACAATGATCTAGCAACGAAACAATATACTGATGAGATCCTCGGAAAGTTGGTAGAAGATTTAAGAAAAATTATAACTCAAAATGTTAATCGTCGACTCACAAAAAGGGCAGACAGCGCTGACCAAATTTTTGCCAAAATTCTGAAAAAAAATTAAAACCATTGAGGATTATATATTTAAATATGTAACGAAACCGATATCATTACGGAAAAAAACCACAATTGAGTTAGAAGGTGTCGCTTTCCAGCCTATTAGAAGAATAACATTAAGCGAGAAAGAGTACATGAGTAGCACGGACCGTCCCGAAAAAAAAATTTTCAACGAAGGTGAGTGATTACAAGGGGTATAAACGATCTGTGGATTGCAGATTTGGTTAAAATGTGAGCCTTTTTAAAATCTAATGATGGGTACCGATACTTGTTGACTGTTATAGACACATTTTCGAAATATGCTTGGGGTAAGGCATTAAAATCAAAAAATTGGAAATGATGTTCCCCAAGCCATGGAGAGAATATTTAAATCGGGTCATGGAACACCACAAAACCTGCAAAGTGATGATGGCACTGAATTCATTAATTCGAAATTTAAGGTATTAATGAAAAGTTAAAGGATAAATCATTATTCAACCGTTAGTACTCTAAAAGCATCAATAGTTGAACGAATCAATAGAACTCTTAAAGAATTACTGTGGCGTGAGTTTAGTTTCAATGGAAAATGTAGGTGGATAGATATGTAAGTTAACACGGTCACCCAGCAACGAGAAAGTTCCCAGGCTAATCCCGCATAACCAGACGGGAATAATGCAAGGCCAGCGTCACCTGCGGACATTGCATAACGACGGTGCTATGGTCAGCACAATCAGCGGGCAATGCACTGCGACGGAAGCAGCGGCTGCCCAACTCAATGCACGAGGCGCCGGGTCAGCAGTTTCGGAGCATAGGGCTAGCTTACATTTTAAGAATTTATGTACTTAGCAGTTAGTCGAATTTTGGAAATAATTCGTGACGGTCTTCGCCGTGCGAAAACAAGGTCGTCTCAACGCGTTCTTAAGAACATCGATCCGTCGTTCAGTTAAAAAAAATTTTTTTAACGCGTTCGTAAGACCCTCGAACAGTTAAAAAATAAAAACAATTAATAAATAAAAACAATACCAACGAACCACGAACCAACAGCAGCAGCAGCAGCATTAACAACATAATTAAATACGCCAACGTCGTCATACCAGGAACTGGCAGCAACAACATAAGAAAGATCAGGAGGAAGGAAACTACAACGAGCACCAGCAGCGGCAACAAGATTTTAATTTATTAAAATATTAAAAAAAAAGTGATTACGAATTTTAAAAATAAAACCATAATTTTTATAACTTATTCCAAGAGTCTCAGACAAAAAAAAAAGCAGCGCAAGTTTAGACAAAATTTCGTAACATTTTTGAGAAAGAATTTAAATGCAAAAGAGTGATAGTGAAATAGAAGACTTGTTAAACGAATTCCGAAAACTCAGAAGCGCGGAAGATTTTCAGGAAAATCCAAACAATTTAAATATGGCAAAGGCCAACGAGCAGTTAAAAGCCATTGTAGAAGGCGCAGTTGCATGCGCCCTCGCCTTGCAGGAAAGAAGTTTCGAACAAAAATTACTTGACGTTCAGAGGCGCTTAAGTGGTGTAAATATCAGCACACCTGAAGTAGAAATATATAGGGATGCTGAAATCAGAAGTGTTTCGTGTAGTGAGACCTTAGATATTCTGAAGTCCCTGCCGGACTTTGAGGGTAAAAATAAGACGTACGTCTCATGGAGAAAGGCGGAGCACAAAGCATATAAAGTGTACGAAAAGTACGGCGGTAGTTCCAAACACTATCAGGCACTAGGAATATTAAGAAATAAAATAAAAGGCTCAGCCGATATGGTTCTTTCGTCTTTCGACACACCTCTGAACTTTAAAGCCATAATAAACCGACTAGATTTTACATACGCAGACAAATGACCCGTATACTTAGTAGAACAGGAGATGTCAACGCTTCGCCAAGGAAACATGACTCTCTTGCAATACTATGACGAAGTGGAGAAAAAACTGACTCTTTTAATAAACAAGACAATTATGACCTACGAGAATACCGTAGCAGCGTCAATGATCGAAAAATAAAGAGCAGATGCGCTTCGCGTATTTATTTCAGGAACAAAAAAATCGCTAAGCGATGTTCTTTAGCTTTAGCACAAGAAGTAGAGGCCAATCACGAGCGGTATATGTTCGCCAGTAATTTTGCCCGTTGCACGGAGGAAAAACTCCAAAGGTCCGAACAGAGACAATAGGACAGAGAAAGAAACACAATAACAGATTCTAGATCTAATCTGGAGGGTTAAAACCCCCATTTTAATAAAAAACCAAGACAGCCACTCAGACAGGATCCAGTCCAGCCAATGGACGTCGATAGTTCATCTCGTTTTAGACAAGCAACTCAGAATCAACAAAGTAGTCCGTTTCATAGACAAACCCAAAACAATCAGTGGCAGACCAATCCACAAAAAATTTAACCCAACGCTTACAGTAGCCATGGACTGGCACATAGAAGACCCACTAATAGTAGCGCGAGGTACTCGGGGCCGAAACAGCAAAGAATAAGCTATTTGGCGTTAAACAATGACCAATGTAACCAAACTAACTACAGTAGCCGAAGAGGAAGTAGAAGACATATATGATGACCTCGTAGAATATGACGAAATACATTTTTTAAGCATGACTCCCTGCTCCCGTTCATAGAAAGGGATGTCACAGGGAGAAAAATCAAACTTTTGATAAACACGGGGGCTTCCAAAAATTATATCAAACCTATGAAAGAGTTAAAAAACGTTATTTTCGTAAACAAGCCATTTTCTGTAAAATCAATCCATGGGTACAACACTGTAAACAAAAAATGCATCTTAAACCTATTTAACACAACTACAACATTCTTCTTATTACCAAACTTAACAACGTTTGACGAAATAATTGGACTGGACTTGTTAAAAAAAACCGACGTCGTACTTGACCTAAAATACAGAAAGTTAATAACTAAAAGCAATTCTGAAGCAATTAAGGTTTTGAAATGTCAAAACGTAAATTTTACAAAAGTTGATGACATCGAGGTACCTCACGAAATTGTGGAAAAATTCCAGTCAATGTTAGAAAACAGCACGGGTGTATTTGCAGAGCCGAATGAGGCGCTGCCTTACAACGCTAATATCATTGGTACTATCCGGACGGAGAACGAAGACCCAATATATTCAAAATTGTACCCTTACCCGATGGGTGTGTCCGACTTTGTAAATACAGAAACACAGGCTATGTTACGAGACGGCATAATCCGACCATCTCGGTCTCCATATAACAACCCGGTTTGGGTTGTAGATAAGAAAGGGACTGATGAACAGAGAAACACAAAAAAACGCCTTGTAATAGACTTTAGAAAACTTAATTTAAAAACGGTAGACGACAAATATCCTATTCCGAATGTAGTTTTCATCCTGGCCAATTTAGGCAAAGCAAAGTACTTTACCACTTTGGATTTGAAGTTTGGTTTTCCCAGATATTACTTGCCGAAAATGACAGGGAGAAAACGGCCTTCTCAGTATTAAATGTGAAATACGAATTCTGTAGGCTTCCCTTAGGATTGAAGAATGCACCCAGCATTTTTCAGAGAGCCATCGACGATGTGCTCAGAGAACAAATAGGGAAATTATGCTATGTCTACGTCGATGACGTAATTATTTTTTCAAAAAATATGCACGAACATGTGAAACACATAGCATGGGTCTTGGACAAACTATATGAGGCCAATATGAGGGTTGCGCGTGAGAAATCTAATTTTTTTAAAGAAAGCGTAGAGTATTTAGGTTTCGTAGTTTCACGAGGAGGCATAAGAACATGCCCAAACCAAGTAGATGCAATTCGTTACTACGAGCAACCAACCACACAATTCAATGTCAGATCGTTCCTTGGTTTAGCAAGTTACTTAAGGTGTTTTATTAAAGACTTCGCGTCTATTGCAAAACCTATAAGTGACATCCTAAAAGGTGATAACGGCAAAGTGGGTGCTGGACAATCAAAGAAAATACCAATTAACTTTGATGAGAATCAGCGCCAGGCTTTCGAGAAGCTTAAGAATGTCCTCTCATCTGAAAATGTAATATTATTATACCCAAATTACAAAAGAGCGTTTGACTTAACGACAGATGCTTCGTCTTTCGTCTTTCTATCACAGGACGGAAAACCCATAACCAGGACATCACGAACCTTAAAAGACAAGGAACTAAACTTAGCAACGAATTAAAGGGAGTTATTGTATTGTATTGTATTGGCCCTAAAGAGCCTCAGAAATTAAATATATGGCGAGAAAAATTTGAACATTTTTACTGACCACCAACCACTCACTTTCGCCGTCTCAGATCGCAATCCAAACGCCAAAATTAAGCGGTGGAAAGCTTTTATTGACAAGCATAACGCCCAAATTTTTTACAAGCCAGGAAAAGAGAATTACGTCGCTGACGCGCTGTCCCGACAGCACATCTACTCACTGGATGAGGATGCACAGTCAGATATTGCCACAATACATAGCGAATGATAACTCACCTACACTATCGAAAAAACAGTCAAGCCGGTCAACTGCTTTCGGAAGCAAATAATAATAGAGGAAAGCGGAACTGCTTTAGTTAGAACGGTCATTATGTTCGGTGAAAAGACTCGACATCTCTTGTATTTCTCGGATAGAGAAACACTTATACAGAGAGTATGCGATGTGGTCAAGAAATACGTAGTCAATGCAATTTTATGCAAACTTCCAGTACTGGCATTTATCCAGCATTAATTAGTAGAAACATTTCCGACAACCATATTCCGTTACACGAACCGCATGGTGACTGACATCTTAGGCAAAAATGAACAAAAAGAAATTACGGTGTCAGAACATAACAGGGCTCATAGAGCCGCTCAGGAAAACGTGAAGCAGATTATGCAAGACTATTTTTTTCCCAAAATGACTCATATGGCAAATGAGGTCGTCGCTAATTGTAAAACCTGCCAAAAGGCAAAACATGATCGACATCTTCAGAAACAGATTCTCGGAGAAACACCGATTTCCTCATATACAGGCGAATTATTACATATTGACATATTTTCTACAGATAAAAAATACTTTCTTACTTGTGTAGACAAGTTATCAAAATTTTCAATTGTCCAACGATCTTGCAACTTATTAATTTCTATCGACGAACAAAAACAAATTAAATCCGAAACAATTAAGTCCCTTCTAAGTAACCAGCTTAACATACAAATCGTTAATGCACCGCCACATCATAGTACGTCAAACGGACAAGTGGAAAGACTCCACAGCACACTGGCAGGAATTGCACGGTGCTTAAAAATCGAAAGAGGAATTAAAGACACGGTTGAACTTATACTTCCCGCGACTATAGAATATAATAAATATAATAAAATATATAATAATATAAAATATAGAATATAATAATAATCGACGTAATACACACGTCGACCAAAAATTAGGGATAAAGTCTTAAATGCACAGAATATTCAACTAGAAAGATTAAACAAAACAAGACAAGACAGAAATTTTCCGGTAGGATACAGGGTCCTTGTAAAATCAAACAAGAGATTGGGGAACAAACTCTCAAACTTGTATTCTGAAGAAATTATAGAAGCAGACTTGGGGACCACAGTCTTAATAAAAGGGAGGGTGGTGCATATGGATAACTTGATGTAAATTAAATAAACCTTATTTTCCTTTTTTTCTCCAACACACTAGGCTTTGGACAATAATACTTCTCGCCGTATTCATAACAGCTAAAATGACCGACTACACGACTTCAAATTACATACCAATCATGGACGGGGATGTAACTATTTGGAAAGACTTCCAATACCTAAAGCACTCAAGTAACCTAACCCTGTTCTCGGAATTAGTAAAGGAAACAGAAGAAATGAGAGACCATTTCCCGCAGTCACATATGAGACAAATATTAGATTCAGATTTACGACACATTAGGACTCTCATAGGTACAGTAAATATTCATCATAGACACGCAAGAAGCATTAATTTCTTAGGTACTGCATTACAAATTGTAGCCGGTACTCCAGATTTCGATGACTTTAAGAACATAAAATTTACACAGAAAGAACTCATAGATTCAGAAAACAGGCAAATAAATATTAACACAAAGACCCAATAACAAATAAACAGCATAACAAACGCGGTAAACATTTTGGTAAAAAATGCAAAAACAAAACAGATAAATACAGACAATTTATATAAAAACTTGATATGAAGAAATAGAATAATTATTTCCGAACTCGAAGCTTTGATGCTGTCAGTTACACTTGCGAAAATTGGAATAATTAACCCCGGGATTTTGGACTCAAACGATTTACAAAATTTAATCAATGAACATTCTACAAATATTACTATTACTGACCTAATGGAAGTCGCTCAAATAAAAGATCTATTAGATAATACTTTTTTAAATAATAAAAAAAATAATAATTTATAAATATCCTAAGCCATACATAGCATGTAAAAAAATAGTCTTGCACCCCGTTGAACACAACGGTACTATTCTTAATTTTGCTGAAGGCGATACTATAGCTGACTGCGGTAACAAAATTTTTCCGATTGGAAATTGCACCGCTGCCCTTACAACAACATTGTGCAGAGAAATGCCCTACACAACATGCGGACAACAACTCCACTCAGGGGGCAACGCCACCTCGAGTCGCTAACAATCATCGATGACGGCGTTATTACTCTCAACGACGGAACAGCTACGATCAACGGACAACTTGTAACTGGAACATTTCTCGTTACATTCGACGATGAAGCAAAAGTAAACAACACCGTATACCGAAACCTAAAGAGCTACGTAAAGAAATACCCAGCGCCAGCTGCATCAACGGTCATTACCATTACCGGTCACCAAGAACTATTGAGCTTACCATACTTGCAAAAAATAAATATGGAAAACTTACGATACATTGGTGAAATGGAAAAGGCACTGGTAAAAAGGCCTATTGTATCTGGACCAGCCGCGATCGCCTTTTTGGCCATCTGCTTTACTATTTCCAAGCTCTATCAGAGACGCCAGCGGGTCCGTCGTCCTACAAGTTATTATTGTCGGTTTCAAAAAGTCCGAGGACGTCCTTCATCTAAGCGAGGGAGGAGTTAACACGGTCATCCAGCAACAAGAAAGTTCCCAGGCTAATTCCGCATAACCAGACGGGAATAATGCAAGGCCAGCGTCACATGCGGACATTGCACAACGACGGTGCTATGGTTAGCACAATCAGCGGGCAATGCACTGCGACGGAAGCAGCGGCTGCCCAACTCAATGCACGAGGCGCCGGGTCAGCAGTTTCGGAGCATAGGGCTAGCTTACATTTTAAGAATTTATGTACTTAGCAGTTAGTCGAATTTTGGGAATATATCGTGACGGTCATCGCCGCGCGAAAACAATGTCGTCTTAAATACTTCATTTGAATAAGCAATTAATTAATAAATATAATAGTAGACAAATAATGTCAATTCTTCCAATAAAAAACCATTATTACAAACATCGTATAATCAACCGAAAATATGTGTTGCAAGAAAATTCCGTAAGGGGGACCACGTTCGTATTAGTTAATATAAACATGTCTTTGAGAAAGGGTATACACCAAACTATACAACTGAAATCTTTAAAATTAGAAAGGTGAAGAATACATACCGTAAAACATACTTACTTGAAGATTTAGATGGTAGCCCGATTCAGGGCGAATTCTATAAAGAAGAACTGAAAAAAACACGATTCCCCCACACTTACCTAGTTGAAAAAGTTGTGAGGCGAAAAGGAAATAAAGTTTTGGTTAAGTGGCTCGGATAAATAAGGAAGACATTTTGTAGTATAATAAATAATTTATTTAATTAATTTTTATGTATATATTTATCCTATCTTATATTAAGTTATATATTAATATTTTTGTACAATGTTTAAAAGTAAAATTAAATATAACAAAAATACTTTTTAAAAACTCAAAATCATTTTCATTTATATTTTCCAAAGTGCCGATCATAATAAAACATCTCCAATTCAACTGATTTATAAAATAGTTCTTTTTCAATAAATTCCTTTTGAAATTAAAGGCTATCTAATGATTCTCCATCATTCACATAATTATTTTGTATCATCTCACCCAAGCAAAATGAATTTGATTCTAGCCATTCAACATTTTCTAAAATATCTTGTTCGATTATCTCTGATGTTTTATTGATGTCGTACCATGGTCTTCATTACTTAACTCTAAAAATTGTGTTTCGTTAACAACACGTTTTCTTTGGTTATCTTTGCCACAAAGAATTTTTTATTTACTTTAACTATAGTTATTTTGTGTGCTTTTGATCTTTACATTTTTCTATTACCATATAGTGAGGCCCCAGATAATAAAACATTTTTATAGTGTTCAATTGTCAGATTTCGTAAACTCACTCCCTTTCCTTTGTTATGTGAAGATTCAACTTGATGTATTCTATAACAAAAAACCTTTGAGCACAGACCTACAAATTCTGTCATGAGTTTACCGTAAAACTCATCTTTAAAAAACCCTAAACTTTTTTTGTTAACTCTTTTGAAGTTATATAGATTAATTATTTCATCTGAATAGTTCAATGTATCAAGTTTTGCTTCAAGATCATTACGAATATCTTTATAAAAATCCTTAGTTTTTATTGTATAGATAAATGAATCAGTATCCATATAATTAAAGAGTAACTTTTCCTGAAACTTTGGCTTCATATATTGATAGTGAAAGTCATACATTTTCCGTTTCGATAAGTCAAGTACTGCAAATTCTAAATACATATCAAATAGAACGGACAACCTTTTCATTTGAATTGCAAAGAAATTATCATTAATTTTAGTTGCACTATGAAAATTGGATTTTCAAATTAAAGTTTTGGCACAATGTGCTTTTCGTCCAGTCTTCGTGCTATCCGGAGCTTCCCATGTACTAATAAGCTTAATATCGACCCTGCGGTCAGGATCTTCCATTGAATTATTAATTAATTTAAAAAATTTTTTTCAAATTAATTTTTGCATTTTGCCTGTGTAAAGTATTTAGATCAATGTAATTATTTTACCAAGGTTTTTGTAAGAACTGAACTCCTCTATGGATCTTTTTCAGTACTAACCCATTTTGCATACATTGTTGAAAATTCCGATAATGTATTACATAATTTTTCCTATTTTCCAGGTCAGCAATTAATTCTTTTACCATGTCCTCTTTTGAGGCCAGACAATTTGACGGACAAAATGGAAGATCATTATGAAGGTCATGTAAACGATACGGATATATTAAGTCAACTTCCCAAAAATACTCGTATTTGCTATCAAATGGAATATTATGAATATCAAAATTGTCTATGTCTGTAATAGACATCCACTTAAAGTCTTTATATGGTAAAGGTTGTGACTTTGCCCAACCATACAAGTTATTCGCAACCACATACATTAAAAATGAAGACTCCTTTGAGGAATCATAATCTGACAAGTATTTATTATTTGCTTTTGTATATCTATGACAACATTGAACTAAACCACCTCGAATGCTACTTTGAATAAATTATTACATATCTATATCTGTCAACAATTCCAGTTGAATATTTTCAGTTTTTAACATTGCCTCCGATGATAGACCTGGTGTCGTAAAATACTGAGCTGGGTCAAGTGAATAAATTTGCATACAAATTTTTTGGAATAATCTTTTAGAGTGGAACATGAGAAATGGGACCAAACTTTAAGAGCGTGATCATAATCTTCGTAAGAGCTTTCCCTTTCCGTTAAATTACTATAGAATGCATCCCTTGGTGGGAGGGAAGTTTCCTCGAGTCTACTAGCGGAATCTAAATATTCATAGGGAAATATACCCTTGTAACGCGTTAGTTGAAATTCGATATCATTACTAAAAAATAACTTTACAGTATTCCATTGATCATCAACTAAATTAGAAGCTAGGGTATCTAAACTTGATGCCATAAATCTATATGTATCGAGAAAACAAATTTCAAAACTATTTCCCCTTAAGCATTTAATTTTTTTTGAGACAGAAATATAGTTTTCCCTATTTATTGGTATTACGGAAATTTCACCGGGAATCTTTCCCAACTCTTGAATAAATAAATGACAGTCGTATTTCGAAAAATTATGAAAAAATACTGGTATCAATTTGTTAACTTTATAATCCAAGTTACATTTAGACTGGGCTGGACCTCTAAAGCGACCTGTGAAATGACAATGATCTCTAACCCTCAGTCCCTAAAACTTACTGACTAATAAAACAATTCATTGAATTATCAAATATTTGCTGGTCATCCAAAGTCATTCTCATAGGAACTATTTAATGTAAGTAGTCATAATTTTAATTTAATTTTTTATCAAGGAATTTACAAAACCTATTCCGGAAGTTTTTCCTGTTTCTAAAACAAATTTATCTAGTTTAGAACCTAAAGCATACGCATATGATATTAGAATATGTTCACTAATATAAAATAATTTAAGGCTCACTTCGAGATTTTTCTGACTATTCTGGGGGTGCGGCATCTTTGAAACCGTCCTACTGCAGAGCGTATTGTGTTTCAATGCTGCTTATTGGGTTCCGGAAAAATTCAAACACACATTGCAGAAACACACATTGCATTGACACGGTGAGCCGACAATTGCAGAGAAGATGCAACGAATTGGAGTCATCATTAACATTAGCCTCAAACGCCCCAACCGTCACCCCAGCCCTACAAAGGCACCTGGATCTCCATTGGGCGTTACTGAGGCAGGCCCACGACGAATTGGACAGCACACCTGGGGCCGCAGCCCTGGCAGAAGCAGAGCTAGCTCAATTCCACACATTATACGAGGAATACGAAATGAACCTGCTTCGGGAAAACGACGCGCCAATGAGCCTAAACTTGGCACTTCCGCCAATTAGCATTCCGGAGTTCAACGGCAAGTATCTAGGAATTGGTACATAATAAACCATATTCGGCCAGTCAAAAACTGCATATTCTACAGAGTTCGCTTCGTGGTGAAGCGAGAAACGTCTTCACAGACACAGCCTTCTCACAGGGTGGCTATGACGACACCTGGTTGCGTTTAAAGGCCAGGTACCAGAACGGAAAAATACTAGTATTCGCCGCCATAGCAAAAATGGTTGACTATAAGCCTATAGACGGCTGTTCGCGCCAACAAAGGGCCTTACATAACACTATCAAAAACTCAATGAGTACTCTTAAAAACCTCGACGTGAGCACACAGTCCTGGGATCCACTCCTGTGTTTTATTATCAGAAGAAAACTAGACCAGCAGTCTCTAGCTGCTCTGGAAAATTCAGCGGATGCACCAACGGAAATTCCAACGTTAAGGAGTGTACTGACGTTTATTGAACGGCGCGCTTGCATGCTGGAGACGACGCTCAACCTACAGCAACACTACGCCATCAGTCAGTTCACAACGAAGAAAGCTGTAAGATTTGTCACCTAGGACCACATAATCTTAGAGCATGTAGCCGTTTCCAGAAAATGGACACCAAAACACGGCGCCAAGCCATTATTCAAATAGGAGCATACACAAATTGTTTGTCTACAGCTCATATGGTTGAAAACTGTGGATCACCGACCACTTGTCGAGTCTGCCAGCGACGGCATCATTCACTGTTACACAAAGGACCGACTAGTAATCCAGTGGCCGGCGCAGTAACCATTGCAGGCTACGACGACGTAGGGGGATATACTCTGCTCGCGACCGCCAAGGTATCATTACAAGGGCCAAACGGTCAATTACAAACATGTCGCGCTGTAATAGATGGTGGATCGCAGGTGAATCTTATCTCAAGGAGAATGGCAGATCTGCTATCTCTTAAGGAAAGGTCACCGATTGAAATATCTGGAATCGGAGGAAAAGTATCAACAGCAATTAGATCAACACTAAAGCTAACATCAGTTACATCAGGGTTTGAAACACTAATAGAGGTATTCATTATTCCAGCAGTCATTACAGACCAACCGTCAGTACCGATTGATACCGATCTTAATGTTCCCGAGGGATTGCCGTTAGCAGATCCTGACTTTCGGCAACCTGGACCCATTGACCTAACCTTAGGGGTTGAGGTGTATTCTCGTGTAATAACCGGTGAACTTCTTGAACTAGGACCTAATAAACCTTTGGCCCAATGCACAAGGCTTGGTTATGTAATTACAGGTTATCTCAATAAAGAAACCTCATCTGATACGGAAATCAACCCTATTCCGGTAGAAGGCAGAGGTGATTTTGCAGAGCCGAACGCTGCTTATGAGCCAACAAAAGATAGAAGTCCTATGAATATAGAACCGACTTCTCATCAATTTAAAACCTACAAGAAGGTTGACTTTAATTCAACATTTCTAAACTTAACCAAGGAATATTTTAGTTTTGTTGCAGAATGTCCACATACCATAGACGTGTCAAATGATCAAGTTCTACGAGGGCACAATTTCATTCCCCACGGTAATGTCAATTTTATCGCAAAGGGGAGTGTTAAGCAGCATCAAGAAGATGCGAAGGACCTCAATCACAAACATGAACCTCAGTTGAAGGAACGATCCACCTTGGTCAATGATTTGTTAGGTGCTTCCTATACAATTCGGTCAAGGGGTGACCGACATCACGACTTAATTGAGGGTACCCCTCAATGGGGGGGAGAATGTTCGTACCCAAAGGTACTCAACATGACCACACCCAACAAATCAAGCAGTAGCCAAGTTGGGAACAGTACCAGGCGCTCAGTAGCACCCACTGCATATGAGAATTGCTGATCAGCATATTATATGTCTCACTAACTCACCGTCTCACCGACTCAACGGCACACTGACCGGCCAATGCAGTCAGCACATTTTGCAGTGTCAGCCAACTTCGCAAAGACAACTACGCAAACTGCTACCATAATCATAATTCCCTGACCAACTTTAGAGTATAGCTTACTTCACTAATCATTACACTAAACTTCCGTGTTCCAAGTAGTTTATAAACATGTTCCAAATGAAGAATAAAACAGTTATCAACACATCTCTTAACTCCGCGGTTCTACTTCCTACATCTGGGAATAGGGCTCGTAATACACTATCTCATCTAGCAGCTAACAACGTTAGCTCTACCTCAGCGCAGTTCCGCATCGCCTGTGGTCCGGCATCGCAGTAACCATCGTTACCATTGCCGCGACGCGATCGTCCTGCCAGCAAAGCGTCCCCGTACCAGCGACAAGTGCTCATTACCTCTTGCCCCACGGTGTGACCCGGAAGTGTCTACTTCGGTTAGGCACAAACAGTTTGACTGCAAGCAGAAACCAGACTCAATATTATTATATGAAAAACAAAGCTTAACATCATCAGCATTCATTAGTACACGAGAGTGAGTTACGATAGAGGGAAGATCATTTATAAACAGAGTAAACAGCAAAGAGCCTAAATGAGTGCCCTGAGGCACTCCAGATGTCACGTTGCATTTATCTGCATTTATTGCAGACAAATATTGCTCATAAATTGTTAAGTCGGATCCAGGTGGAATATAAGAACAAGTTACATAAATAAAAATAGATTTCAAAGAAACTTTAACACCAACGAATTCTATGTCATTGAGATTAGGAAAGTATATTCTCTCCGATGTTAAAGTAGAGGTAACGGTAATCAGCACACCACCCCCTCTACGAGGAGAGCGAACTTCAGAGTCTGACATCTCCGGTTTCGGCCAAGTTTCAGTTAAGGCCAGAATGACTTCAGAAATGGGAGATGAGTCAGCATAAAGCTGCGGTAGTTTTTTGGCGCAGGTACTGTCGTGGTAGGCCTATTATTAGTTTTCCGTCTGTTGGGAACAAATTCCTTAATGACCAATTCATCATTAAGCCAAAAACTTTTAGAATTTAGTACATTGAATACTTCACGAGGAGGAGATATTTTAAATGAAGATATCCTACGAAGTTTTTAACGTAACTATTTTCTGAAGCTAAATTTCGTGCCAAACGCGTATCTGTTTTTAAATTTCTTTGGGCTCTTCATTCTTGGTGATATTTTGCAACAACTCAAAACACTCCCTGTGGGAAAAAATAGTAGATGGCAATAATTGTCGAAGACGTTAAAAAAAATCGCTGAATTTTCAGGGGATAATGATATTCAATCAATAACAAATAAATCAATAAATCAATAAAAAATAAAAAATAAAAAAATTTTACATATATATAACATATACAAGGGTGGTCAAAAGTATTTTCACAAAAAAAAAAGTTAAATATATTCATAATTTGAACTTACATCTTGTTAACTTTGGCATCAATGGAAAGGTAATTTAAATGCCGTTTGAATGATACAATACATTTCTTAACACATTCAGTACTTATTGAAAAGGACGAATTTGTGTGAAAATGTCCTTTTTGAACTTTTTTCCTCGACTTGAAAACTTAAATTTTTTGATGCAAAAAGTTTCTTCAAACAAAAATAATAGTAACTGCAAAAAGAATTTTTCAAAAATCATTTTGCTTATATTTTTTATTGTTTTTTAAAGGTGACACTGTCGGAAAAAATTTGTATGAAAAAGAGAAAAATATGCCTAAAATGCATGTTTCTAAGCATTTTCAAAAAATCATAAAAAATATAAGCAAAATGATTTTTGAAAAATTCTTTTTGCAGTTACTGTTATTTTTGTTTGAAGAAACTTTTTGCATAAAAAAATTTAAGTTTTCAAGTCGAGGAAAAAAGTTCAAAAAGGACATTTTCACACAAATTCGTCCTTTTCAATAAGTACTGAATGTGTTAAGAAATGTATTGTATCATTCAAACGGCATTTAAATTACCTTTCCATTGATGCCAAAGTTAACAAGATGTAAGTTCAAATTATGAATATATTTAACTTTTTTTTTGTGAAAATACTTTTGACCACCCTTGTATATATATTACATATATTGCTGAACTAATAAGCTTTTTTATTAGTTGTTGCTAAATTAAAATACGAATTTCAGGTTGCTTTAGGCTTGTTAACAATTTATTAGCGAGAGAGAGTACAGCAGGCGAGACGAGAATGCGTTTTATGTCGAGATCAGAATTCGTACTGATTTACAAAGGGACAGCCAGCCGAAAGCTGGGCCGAAAAATGCAAGTACACAAAAGACGAGAGAGCTAGATAAAGAGAGCTACCTTTCGCGATGCCATTAATATAAGAGATCGAATTAAGAAGTTAGTTGGCTGCTGCGGCTGCGTGACCCGACATACTCCCCCCGTTGGAAGCCTGGGCTTCAACATTATCCTTAAGGGGTAGCGGACACAGCTTGTTTACTGCTCGCTTTGTCACTCCTGATGCTGTCTTCAGAACGGCAACTCGAGCAACCCCATCTCCACCGAAGAGAAGCTCGATCACTCTGGCGAGGGGCCACTTCATGGGAGGCAAGTTTTCGTCCTTAACCAGAACTAAGTCATCGACAACCAGGCCAGGTTTTGGGGTGCGCCACTTGGAGCGCTGTTGTAGCAATGTTAGGTATTCTTCCTTCCATCGGGACCAAAATATCTGCTGCAAGTAAGCCACGCGTTGCCATCCATCCAAGCGATTGAAGTTAAGACTGGTCACATCCGGCTCGACGAAAGAAGAAGGCGGACCACCATTCAAAAAATGCGCTGGGGTTAATACATCCAGATCAGCTGGGTTTTCTGAAATCGAGACTAATGGTCGAGAATTAACAACCGCCGAAATGTGACACACCAGGGTCCGCAACTCCTCAAAGGCTAAAACAGCAGTGCCAACAGCGCGGTAGAAATGATGCTTAGCGATCTTCACAGCCGCTTCCCAAAGACCGCCAAAGTGTGGCGACCTAGGAGGAATGAAACACCAATCAATAGCCTCAGCTAGGCAAAAGTCCAATGTAGCTCTCTGATGATCACTGCTGAGGAAAAGACGCCTTAGTTCGAGCAGCTCATTGCGAGCTCCAACAAAGTTGGTTGCATTATCAGACCAAATCTGCCGCGGCCTTCTTCTAGTGCATATAAATCGTTTGAGGCCATGTAGAAACGATACCGTAGAGAGATCCTTGACCAACTCCAGATGAATAGCCTTCGTGGCGAAGCAAATGAAGACACAAACGTAGCATTTTACTGGAGGCTTGCTTCGCACCTCTGACTTGTAGAGAAATGGCCCGCAAAAGTCAATGCCAGTGACTTCGAATGCATGAGATCCATCAAGTCGTTCCTTTGGAAGATCCGCCATTATATGCTCCACTACTCGAGGCTTCATTCGAAAGCATCTAATGCATTTGTTTACCGCCTTCATTACCGTCTTTCTCCCCCCAATAGGCCAATATTGGGATCGAATTATGCCAAGTAATGCCCGTGGCCCAGTGTGCAGATTGCGTTCATGAAAGTGAGTAATAATGGCAATAGTGACCGAATGACTCCGTGGTAATATAATTGGATGACGCCCATTAAAATCCAGAGAAGAATTCCTCAGCCGGCCATCCACGCTAAGAAGACCAAATTGGTCAATGAATGGCGAAAGAGATGAGAGTGAGCTGGAGGAGTGCACCATTCCCTTTGACTGCAATGATTTGATGTCATCCCATAAATGTGAGCGCTGGACAAGACGAAGCAACAGCAGCGTACCGCCTTGAAGGTCAGACACCGTGAGCGTAGGGCGATGGATGCGATTACTAAACTTATAGACGTATCCGAAAACTCTTTGAAGGGCAGCAAAGGAATTGGCAAATTTGGAACTGGACACTATGTCTTCATATGGAGATTTTATTAGCAGAATCCTCCGGCGAACCTCAACCGTTGGCTTTTCAGCAGTGATTGGGGTCGGCCAGTCAGCTTTGGGACCACAGAGGAATTTTGGTCCATGAGTCCAGAGAGGAGACTCGTTGAGCTCAGCAGGAAAAGCACCTCGGGAGAGAATGTCAGCTGGATTTAAAGAAGTTGGAACATATCACCACTCCACTGACTCAGTTAGCTCCTGAATGGCAGCTACTCGGTTCGCTACAAAAATATTGAATCTGGACGGCTCGTCCCGGATCCATGAAAGCGCAACAGCAGAGTCGCTCCAGCAATAAACCTTTCCCTCAAATGCACTCGTCCCAGACACTTCTGCGATGAGCCTGGACAGGAGCTCCGCCCCACACAGTTCCAACTTGGGCACAGTGAGTGTTTTCAAGGGGGCTACCCTTGACTTTGAGCAAAGTAATTGAGATTGGCCTTTGCAAACGATGTAGACACAAGCACCATATGCTTCTATGCTGGCATCACAAAATCCATGTATTTCACTCTCAGAGTTTGGAGAACGAACCAGCCGAGGAAATGACGCATGCTTAATCTGCCCAAAACTTGTACATATAGCACTCCATTCCGTATTCTGTGACTCAGGAAGGCTTTCATCCCAGGATAACTTCTCCTTGCACAGTTGTTGAAGGAAAATTTTCGATTTTGTGATCACAGGTCCAACCAACCCGAGAGGATCGTAGAATCGCGCTATTGCAGACAGGACAGATCGCCTGTAGGGGCTTGAGGTTGACTGTAAGACCGAAAAGGAAAACAGCAGTTGGTCAGAGACTGGATCCCAAGCGAGACCTAAGGTTTTTGCAAAATCAGTGCCATCATCAAACTTCAAATAGGACTCCTTATCCTTGTCTGCAACTCCATCCAAAACAGCCGACACATTGGAGCACCACTTTCTAAGCTTAAATTTTCCCTTGGCTAGAAGTTTTGATGCCTGATCCATAATGATGACTGCCTCTTCCTTGGACTTGGCTCCAGATATCAAATCATCCACATAAAAATCGCGACGAATGACCTCAGCCCCAAGCGGAAACGCTGTATGCTCGTCTGCTGCCAACTGATGCATAGCTCGCACAGCCAGAAATGATGCTGGCTTCGTGCCATAAGTAACGGTGTCTAGCTTAAACACCCGCAATTGATCCTGGGGGGAGTCCCTCCACAAAATGCATTGCAAATGGCTGTCCCCAGGCTGAACCCTAACACAACGGTACATTTTGCAAATGTCTCCTGTGATTGCTACTGGGTGTGAACGAAACCGTAGAAGAATCTGGAACAGCTTAGGCTGAATAACAGGGCCTGCCATAAGAACATCGTTGAGAGAATAGCCTGAGGAACTGGCTGCCGATCCATCAAAAACTACGCGAAGCTTTGTAGTGGAGCTATCTTTCTTTATGACGCAATGATGAGGCAAGAAGTATCGGCACAACCCAATGTCAGCGGCAGAAACTGATGACATATGTCCTAGATCGAGGTATTCTTTTATGAATGCTGCATATTGAGCCTTCAAAGATGGCTGACGATTCAACTTTCTCTCTAGGGACAAGAATCTTCGATAAGCTTGCTGGTAGGATTCTCCCAAAAGATCTAGATTAAACTTGGCAGGCAGCCGAACAGAATAATCACCAGCTGGCAAACGATTGACGTGTCTTACGAAATGTGCTTCACAGTCCAATTCTTCCTTAGTAGCGCGTATAATTGGCTCGGCGCAGCTTTCCACTTCCCAAAATCGTCGAAGAAGATCATCTAACCGATCGAAACTATTCTCTCTACTAGCGAGAAGTTCATCTTGAGACGACATTAAAACCGAGCCATTGGAAAGGCCATAGCCTCCAGAAACAACCCAACCCAGACGCGTCTTTTGAATTAGGGGTAATCCAGGTGGGAGCTTGATTTGGCCAACGCACAACATCTCGAAAAAGAGGCTGGCTCCGATTAAAAGATCCACCCGCTGGGGAGCATAAAACCTTGGGTCAGCTAACTGTATATTTTTGGGTATGTTCCAGCTGCCAATGTCGACGTTGAAGCTAGGCTGTCGCTCTGTTATGTTCGGAGCAATCAGCGCGGTAATGTTGGTCGGAAGTTCGGGACTGAATCGTAATATTGACCGAGTGACCGTCCGTCACAAAACTGGAATCTCCAACTCCAGTTACAGATGCTGAGGATTTTACTTTCTTTACTTGAAGCTGATTTGCGAATCGGGACGTTATTAGATGCAGTTGGGAGCCCGAGTCGAGTAGAGCTCGACAGGGAATGAAAACCCCAGAACGGTTTTTTACTAAAATGCTAGCCGTTGCTAAGAGCACAATATCATTACTAAATTCCTGTGCAATAAGAGCAGTCGAAGTGGAAGGCAGTGCAGAGGGTGAAGCAGAAGGAAGTGCTTCTTGAAGCTGTGCTCCTTCTTGTGAAGGAAAAGAAGGTGAGTTTCCCAGGTGAAGCAGGGTGTGGTGCTTAGATCCGCATGAACGACAACTACTAGAGTTGCATTGCCGAACTTGATGACCAACCTTAAGACAATTTATGCAAAGACCGAGCCGCTTCGCTTCTTGAAGCCTATTCGCAGGAGACAGGATTTTAAAATTCTGACAATAAGAAATGGAATGCCCTGTATCATTACAGAATATACAAATCCAGGGGTTAGCGTTCGAGGCAACAAATGCTGATCTACGCGCATTGGGTATTCTGTTACTTCCCACCTGATTGCCCGGCGTATAGTTTGCCATGGCGAAATCCATAGTCTCCAACGTCCTGCATCGCTGCTCCAGAAATGATGCCATTGACTCCCACGCAGGAATTAAATTGACGAAGGCAGGGTCCTCTAAACGCTCTTCCCACTTTGCCTGACTTGCCGGATCCAACCTTTGGAACAGGACTTGGACGATGATGCATCCTGCGATTTGTTCTGTCGTGCCCAGTCCCTTGAGAGCACGAATATGAGCATTGAATTTATCGGACAGATCCCGAAGTGTCGAGACGGAACCACTCTGCACCGCCTTTAGTCCCAGGATCTCAATAATGTGTGCCTGAAAAACCAAACGTCGATTATCAAATCTATTTTTCAGCAAATCTAAAGCAATTGCGTAGTTGCCATCCGAAATTTCCAATGAGCGAATAGTTTCCAACGCTGCGTCCCTCAGGCATGATCGTAGATGCTGCAGCTTTTCTACGTTGGTGAGGTCCGGATGACTATCTATGATCGTGGTAAACATAGAATAAAAGTCAAACCAATTTGCATAACCTCCAGCGAATTTTGGAAGCTCCAGTGGGGGCAGCAATGCTGCCCTATGTCGAGGCTGACGCTGCTGGGGGCCGAAAACTCCCGGAGTGATGCCGTCAGCAAAAGTTGAATGCGAAAGAAGCTGTGAGGTGCGCTTTGAAATTTCGGATCGAACCGATGACTTCAGAGTTACGAGAATGTCATCAAATTTCTCACTTAAATCACTTTCAATTTCCTCTAAATCCAATTCTTCGAGCTCAACGAGCACCTTTTCAAATGACTCTTGAAGCTCATCAATCAACTCTAACCTCACATGAAGACCGGATTCGTCGCATGAAGTTAACGCCGCACTTGATAGGGAATCCATTAAGCGCTCCACTCTATTAAATAAAGCCGTTGCCTTGCGCTTTAAAAATATTGCCCTGTTTGCATCAGCGGTAACATCTCCAAAAGCTCCCGTAGGCATGGCTACAACAACAACAGCAGACGAAATGCCCGAAATTCGGCTCCAGCGGGAAGATGAGCGCAAAGCAAACGAGGGAATAACAGCCCGTTACTTGGCTATGTACGCTTCTATGTATAGCTGATTTTGCGCCTTATATGTAAATTTCCGCAATCACCAACTGCTATTTATTTATAGCGCTCACTGCATTTAAGGCCTTATGATTGTTGCTATGCCAATGCACCGCAGAAGCAAGAATGAAAAAAGTCAATAAATAGACTTATATGATTTGCACTTAGTATTATTTATGCACAAATCACGTCGGGGTCAGTAATGTTGAACTAATAAGCTTTTTTATTAGTTGTTGCTAAATTAAAATACGAATTTCAGGTTGCTTTAGGCTTGTTAACAATTTATTAGCGAGAGAGAGTACAGCAGGCGAGACGAGAATGCGTTTTATGTCGAGATCAGAATTCGTACTGATTTACAAAGGGACAGCCAGCCGAAAGCTGGGCCGAAAAGTGCAAGTACACAAAAGACGAGAGAGCTAGATAAAGAGAGCTACCTTTCGCGATGCCATTAATGTAAGAGATCGAATTAAGAAGTTAGTTGGCTGCTGCGGCTGCGTGACCCGACATATATATTACATAATTTTTAGATTCCTTTTCACTCAGTCTAATGTCGATGTGATATGTGTGTCTGAGACGTGGTTTGTAAATGATCTATGTGATTCGTCTATTATTTGTGAAGGCTTTAATGTTTATCGGTCCGACCGTACTGGTCATGCAGGAGGTGTTGCTATATACGTTAATGTGAAGCTGAAATGTAAAGTGGTACTTAAACAGCCAAGTGACAGTACTATTGAATACATTCTATTAGAACTTCTCAATAAATCCCATGGAAAAACCTTTCTAGGTTGCATATATAGACCGAATCGGACAATTGACTACGGGTCATTACTTAATGTTGTTTCAGACATTTCGTTGGAGTACACTGACATCATATTAGCAGGTGATTTTAACAGCAACCTATTGTAAGAAAGCCATCTCGTAGATAACTTTAAGTCCCTAGGTTTGTTTTCCGTAAACGAAACGATTCCCACGCACTACAGCAGCCACTGTGATACATTACTTGACTTATTTTTTATCAATGACCCTAGCAAAATCATACATTATGACCAGGTTTCTGTACCAGCCTTCTCCAGACATGACTTAATATTTTTAACATACGACTTGACCTTTGACAGCAAAATCAATTCTTTTACGTATAGAAATTACAAAAATTAAAACTATAATGAATTAAAAACGGAATTTTTGTGTTGTGACTGGTCATGTATTTACCATCTTCGTCATGAAGATTGTCAATTAGAGGTTTTAACCAACAATGTCCAGTATTTGTTCAACAAGTTTGTGCCACTAAGGACCAAGGTGATTAAACCAATGCAAGATCCATTGTTCAGTAGTGAAATTAAAAACCTAACCCGTCAGCGAGATGTAGCTTACCTCCGGTGGAAGCGATACAAAACTGATGAATTTCGAAAACAATACAAAGAGGCTAGGGTAAAAGTAAACAAAAAGATAAAATCAGCAAAGAAAGAGCATTATAACATACAATTTAATAACTGTGTTAACTCAAAAAACAGATGGAACAAACTAAAACGGTTAGGTATTGGAAAGTGTAAGAAACAGACAGAGTCTGAGGTGGATGTCGAATTAATAAACAAAAAGTTTTTGGAAATAGATGTACCTGAAGCAACATGCAATCCGTACCTGAATACTCAACCCCTCTGTGATAATAGTTTTAGCTTTATATGTTTAAACCAAAGTGATGTCCTAGCTAGTATTCTGCATGTCAAGTCTGATGCTGTTGGTCTCGATAATATGAGTCCAAAATTTGTTAAGCTTTTGCTCCCCTTAATGTTGCCCCATGTTACATATATTTTTAACACGGCTATTACAACGTCTTCATTTCCGTTAATATGGAAAAACGCCAAAATTTTCCCAATTCCTAAGCCAAACAATGACTATAGACCTATTTCAATATTACCTTTTCTATCAAAAGTCTTTGAAAACCTTATGTCCTCACAGATTCAACTATACTTAGCTAATAATTCTCTACTTGACGAAAAACAATCAGGATTCCGTAAGAAAAGGAGTTGTATTACTGCAATCACTAATATTGTAGAGGATATAAGACAAGAACTGGACAGTAACTGCGTAACGTTTTTGACGCTCCTTGACCACAGCAAGGCTTTTGATTCTGTAAATCATAACATTCTCTGTACCAAGCTTAGGAATATGTTTAATTTCTCAACTAATGCGACGAAGCTTATTAGGTCGTACTTAACGAATAGGTTTCAAGCAGTCGTCTCTGGAACGCAAGTTTCTTCTCTCCGGAACTTATCCAGGGGAGTGCCACAGGGATCTGTGCTAGGCCCTTTATTGTTTTCTATATATGTCAATGATCTCCCTAGTATCCTGTCTGAGTGTGAAGTACATTTATATGCTGATGATGTCCAAATATATGTTAGTAGACCCGTAACTGAAATACATGACTGTGTCCGTATAAGTAATAAAATGTTGTGGCTAATTGAAAAATGGGCAAAGGAAAATGGCTTGGGTATAAATCCTAAAAAATCGAAGTGCTTGGTAATTGGTAAAAAGCAACTTTCAACACTTTCACTCCAAAAATTATATATAAACCATACGCCGATAAGCTTGAAGTGAATGCAGTTAATCTAGGCATAACATTTAACAATACTTTATCATGGAGCAACCATATAGTCAAAGCGACAGGGCGTACATATGCTCTGCTGAGAAAATTTTCATTCTCCAAATCGTTCCTCACTGAGGAAGTTAGACTATTAATCGCCAAAGTTATCCTCCTGCCCACTCTCTTTTACGGCATAGAAATTTTTGGAAATCGTGATGCGCGGGATTTGCGTACATTAACTGTAGCTTTTAATTCAGTTGTCCGTTATGTGTTTAACTTAAGACGTTTTGACCATGTATCAGAACTGACAAATAAAATACTTGACCTTAACTTGACCTCCTGGATCGATCTCAGAATTTTAATCTTCTTTCACAAAATAGTGACGAGTGGAGAACCAAAATATCTTTTCAATAAACTAACCCCAGCCACATCTGTAAGAACCAAAAATTACATATGCCCTCGAATACGAACACTGTGTTCGAGAAGGCAATTTTTCAAAAATGGTATCCGGCTATGGAACAATCTACCGCACCGATACAAAACAAGGAAGAACGCTATAGTCGAGTACCTCGACTATCAGATACCCGTTACTCAGCTAAATAGAGATATGCAAGCAGCAAAGCGAGATTAAAATGCGCCACCTACCGGCGGAATACAGATTTAAGCGTTATGGGCGTTAGAGTGGGCGTGGCAAATTTTTTTTTGGATCAATCGATAGGTATTAACGAGACCAATACATTTCAGTTGAATTTATTTATCTAGCATGAAAATTGTGGGCGTCACAGGTTTTCGCGGTTTGTGGGCGTTAAAGTGGGCGTGGCAAACTTTTTTTTGGGTCAATCGATAGGTATTGATGAGAACAATACATTTCAGTTAAAATTTTTATTCTAGCATGAAAACTGTAGGAGCCACAGTTTTGGGCGGTTTGTGGGCGTTAGAGTGGGCGTGGCACTCTGCTGAAACAAACTTGCGCTGCGTAAGAAGCTCAGGAATCTGCACGCCAAATCTCAACAGCCTAGCTCCCATAGTTTCCGAGATCTCAGCGTTCATCCGGACGGACAGACAGACGGACAGACGGACAGACGGACATGGCTAGATCGACTCGGCTAGTGATCCTGATCAAGAATATATATACTTTATGGGGTCGGAAACGCTTCCTTCTGCCTGTTACATACTTTCCGACGAATCTAGTATACCCTTTTACTCTACGAGTAACGGGTATAAAAATTAGGAGCGCAACTCAATTTTACAATAAAGTTAAAGATCTCTTAAAATACCAGTACACATAAGTATAAAAATTAAATAAAATGAAATAAAAAAAAAAAAAAAAAAAAAACAAAACAAACAAAAAAAAAAATAAATATATATATATTTTAAAAACAATAATAATTGTAACTAAGAAACTACGAAAATTTGATGTTAGTCATTAATATTAATTAAGAGCGAGAGAAATTGTTAACTATAACTTAAAAATAATAATAATATAAAATATCAACTCAATGTGACTAGCGCGATAATTATAAGTGTGCACTTGTAGCGCTAGGATATAAATAAATAAATAAAAATAAATGCGGTCCTCTGAATCCAAAAGCTATAACTGGAAAAATCATAAAAAAATCTGTTCTTTTTGAGATGAAAAGATTGAAGTCTAAGGGTACCAATTAAAAAAAAAAACATTTTTAAGAAAGGTTTAAAAAAAACATGAGAAAATCCATTCCTTTTGAGATGAAAAGATTGGAGTCCAATCCAATTTAAAACAAGGAAGAACGGTATAGTCGAGTATCTCGACTATCAGATACCCGTTACTCAGCTAAATAGAGATATGCAAGTAGCAAAGCGAGATTAAAATGCGCCACCTACCGGCGGTATACAGATTTAAGCGGTATGGGCGTTAGAGTGGGCGTGGCAAATTTTTTTTTTTTGGACCAATTGATAGGTATTGTCGAGACCAATACATTTCAGTTAAAATTTTTTGTCTAGCATAAAAATTGTGGGCGTCACAGGTTTTCGCGGTTTGTGGGCGTTAGAGTGGGCGTGGCATATTCACGTAACAAACTTGCGCTGCGTATAAGGCTACGGAATCTAAATCTGAAATCCCACTTCTCTATCTTTGATAGTTTCCGAGATATCCACGTTCATTTTTACGATTTTTTGAAGTTTGTGGGCGATTTATGGGCGTTTCCCTTTGGTCCCTTTAGCTGAGTATCGGTATCGGTATCTGATAGTCGAGGTACTCGACTATAGCGTTCTCCCTTGTTTTTTTTTTGGTGCCACTTGCCCTACAGCGCCAATTAGCCTATAGCGCCCCTATCGGCTAGGCGGCGTATTAGTGAAAACAGCTAATTTGCTGTCGTGTGCAATCTCGATTGATTTGCAAAATATTGATTATTGTTTGGTTATCACTTTTTAATGAAAAGTCCGATTTCAATAATATTTGTCGTGTAGTGTATTGATAATAAAAACAAGGTTAGGTTAGGTTAGGTAGGAGTGGTTGGAGATTAGATACTAATCCCCACACTTAGGCCACACTGGGCCACGTGATCTCTGATTGGATTCTTTTCCCCTGCTCATGGGTTATTTGCTTTCGCGAAGAATTTTGTTCTTCTAAGGAAACGTAAGAGCTTTTGGATGCTTAGGCCCTGAATGGCCGCAAGGTTCGGAAGTGTGTAGCTACCTAGGGTTTGAAAGCGCTTTAGGTTATGCGCTGGGAGGAGTTCGATGCTCTTTTCTTCATCTATCTGTTTGCAGCTGCGGCAGATGTCGTGGTTACTGAGCCCCAGCCTGTGCGAGTGGAGATGTCTTCCCTGCTACATTGTAGGAGAGTTTTTGTTCTTTTCGAGTTGTAGTTTGGCCATGTGAGTCTAGAATTGTGGCAAGTTGAGATTGAGTTCCAACGGTTGTTGGAAAATGTGTACAGTCTCTGCCTGAGATGGTGCTTGTAGGTAGCCATGGGCATCGCGAAGGATGTCGGCGGTTGTCCCTTGTCTTGCTAGCTTGTCTGCTATGCAGTTGCCCTCAATATTGCGGTGTCCAGGCACCCAGATGAGGTTGATTCTCAGATGAGTGGCCATCTCGTTAAGAGATTTGCGGCATTCAGAGATTGTTTTTGAGTTCGTTGTGTAGGAGTCGAGGGCCCTGAGGGCTGATTGACTGCCTAAGAAGATGAAAATATCTATGTCATGATGTACTGACGTGTCCAGGGTTGTCATGGCTTCCTGAACTGCCATGACTTCAGCTTGGAAAACACTACAGTGGTCTGGTAGGCGGAATGTGACTTTTATGTCTAGTTCGGGGGACTAGACTACCCCACCTGTTTGGGAGTTAAGCTTGGAGCCGTCTGTGTATATGTTGACGGCGTTTTCGAATTGGTGTGGGAGGTTGTCCCAGTCTGTACGGGTGGGTATGAAGATCTTGTACCTTCTTTCGAAGTTGACTAGGGGTGGAACGTAGTCTGCACTACGTGGTAAGGATGCATGTTTTGTTAGGATATTTGAGTGACCCGTAGAGCCTGTTGTCCATACCGCTGCTTCGCGGAGCCTTAGCGCTGTTGCAGATGCTTTTGGCAAGTATTGTTTAGTGCTTCAGTGGCGGTGGTGCGAAGCGCCCCACTGATGCAGAGATCTGCGCTTCTTTGGATCTTGTGCAGAATCCGGAGGTTGCAATTCTTTTCTAGGGAAGGCCACCATACAATGATTCCGTAGAGGAGAATGGGCCTGACTATTGCATTGTATAGCCAGTGAACTATCATGGGGGAGAAACCCCACTTCCTCCCTATGGCTTTTTTACAAGCGAAGAGGGCTGTGGCCGCATTGCGTATGGGATCTAGGATGTTATCTGTCCAAAGGAGCTTTTTGTCAAGGATGACACCTAAGTACTTTGCTTGGTTGCTAAGGATTAGGAGCGTTTGTTGAAGTTTTGGGAGAATTAGATGTGGTACCTTATACTTCCTTGAAAAGAGAATTAGTTAGGTTTTTTCTGGGCTAACTCCCAGTCCACAGACAGTCGTCCACCTGGAGAGGGTGGATAAGGCTGTCTCCATTAAATTGCAAAGAGTTTGCGGGAACTTGCCCTGCAGTAGGATAACCACGTCGTCCGCGTAGGCTACCACTTTAGTGCCCGCCTCTTCTAGAAGTGATAGCAGCTTATATATAATAACCCATAGAAGAGGTGAGAGTACACCCCCTTGTGGGGTTCCTCTGCTGACATTCCTGGTCGAGTGGGCTGATCCCATAGTGGAGTACACTACTCTGCTGGTTAGCATGGTGTGTATGAGTCCCACTATGGGCCGCTCAATGCCCAGTTCAGTCAGAGCACCAGTAATCACTGTTGGGGTGACGTTGCTAAGGGCGCCTTCTATGTCTAGAAACGCTGCCAGAGAGTATTCCTTATTGCGGAAACCTCTCTCTATACTGGATACTAGAGAGTGGGCGGCGGAATCTGTTGATCTACCCTTACGGTAAGCGTGTTGTGCGTCAGATAGTAGGCTTTGGTTGATGGTTAGCCTGATATGGGTGTCAATTAGCTTTTCCAGGGTCTTCAACAAGAAGGAAGAGAGACTAATCGGGCGGAAATCCGTTGGGTTGGAGTGGGAGGGTTTGCCGGCTTTCGGTATAAAAATTACCTTAACGTCCAGCCACCTTGTTGGAATATGGTTTAGAGCAAGGCAGCAGTGGAAGATGGCTGTCAGCCAGGGTAGGGAAATATCTAGTGTCCGTTGTACCTGGGCCGGAAAAAACCCATCCAGGCCGGGGGATTTGAAGGGTTTAAAAGAGTTAACAGCCCACTGAATGCGGCCAGGGTTCGAGATGTTGTCTACACTCTAGTCGTCTAAGTTCTCCTCTATGTAGAGGTCCTCCACTACTTGGGCGTTTTTAGGGAAGTGGGTGTCTAACAGGAGTTCAAGGGTTTCCTGACTGTTTTCCGTCCAGCTGTCAGCATTGGTTTTTAGATAGCCAATGGTTGCTGGAGATTTTGCTAAAATTCTTCTGAGTCTGGATGCTTCCGCAGTAGATTCTATACTACTGCAGAAGTTAGCCCAAGCTCTTCGTTTTTATATTCTAATTTCCTTTTTGTATAGGCTTAGTTTTGTATGGTATAAATTCCAGGAAGATTCGCTATTGTTGTATTTAGGTCTATTGAAGTAAGTTCTACACCCTCTTTTAAGGTTCGCCAGGGTTGCGTTCCAAAATGGAGGTTTAAGCTTTGCTTTAACTGTTCTGCTTGGGCAAGCCCTTTTTATGGCCTCACCGCAGATATCAGTAAAAGTGTTAACTAAGTTATCTAATTCTTGACCGTTGCGTACGTGCGTCGGTGGAGCGTGTAGGTTCCTGTTGAGGAGATTTTTGTAGTATCCCCAGTTGGTTAATCTTAGATTAGTAATGTTCTCGGCGGGAGGGCAGCCTGGAGTTATTGTAAATTCTATGTATCGGTGGTCTGAGAATGAGTGCTCGATCCCCACCTTCAACGCTTCTAGCTGGTTAAGTAGGGGATCAGATATTAGTGTAATGTCTAAGACTTCCCTCCTATTTCTAGTAATGAAAGTTGGGTTATTACCTTTGTTGCAGATGAATAGATTTGATTGAAGGAGATAGTCGTTGAGTAACTCACCCCTTTCGTGTGGTGTGAGTTAGCGTCCCCACCCAGGATGAGTTCCTTAGATGAGTGTGTACGTATGAGTTGTTGTGTAGTGGTGTTTGGTAGTGGCCCTTCGTAGTCGTGAGCCAGATAGAATGATGCAATGGTGTGCTGAGTGTTTTCGTTTAGCTCCAGTCTGACCGTGGTGAGGTCGCCTTCGCTAAACTGTGGAATAAGAAATGTGTTAAAGTGTGTCTTTGTAAGAATGCAGGTTCTGGTTTTACCCTTATCATTGGTGTAAAATAGCTTGCATAGGGGGTTGATAAGCCACAGATGTTGTTACCAACAATCCATGGCTCTTGAATGAGGACTACGTCTATGTTGCCTGTTGCCAGGCGGGTGAAGAGGGCAGTGGATGCTGCCTTGCTGTGGTGCAGGTTAATCTGCAGGAACTGCACCATCTTTAGGAACGTGGTCGGGCTGGGTAGCCTCTGCTATCTCCGCTATGTCCTGGAGAACAGTGCGCCCTGGTCGGTTTATGTCCTGAGTGCACAGCTGCTTCAGGCTTTCTGTCAGCTCCGAGTCGTTTGACACGTTGCCAGTGAGGGTGGCCACCTCATGCTCCAATTCGTCGGCGCTCGGGGGTTCGTACGACGCACAGGCAGCCAGGTTGTCTGCCGCTAGTTTATTCGTGTCGTAGATGCGTAGTTACACCTTTCAAACCCGTAGTTCACTTGGTTTTGTTGGGCTGCGAAGGGTTCCAAGCAGGCCTGGATCTAGAGGACTACCACGTTCATGGTGACGCGCTCGGTTTTCTCCACCTTGACCACTTTGAACCTGGTCAGCAGGCTGAGTAAGCCCCTGGTTCCGAGGGTTTCGACGGCAGACACACCCTCGTTTTTGGTCGAGACGGGATGTCTGCGGCCTCGCAAACTGCCAACTTGGCCCCGGGGTAGACCTCGACGACCTTGTTAATGGCAGCCTTGTAAAGTGCTGCCGATCTTTCGTCTTCACGGGCGATCAACTTTACGTTGCCCTGGAACCACCCTGCATCTGTGCAATCGGGTGGCGGACCTGGGTTTTCGTCCAGCACTTTTAAGGCCACTGACGCAAGAGCCCGTCTAACCAGACCCCATTGGTTCCTTGGGATCCTTCCGCCTTCATCACTCTAGTCGATGACTCTAATGATCTTCCGATCCTTTACTACTTCAGCAAAGGATCTCGACCATGTGCCGCGGTTAGTTATTCTGGCCTTCTTGCTCGCTGGTTGAGCTGTCTCCATCGACCTTTCTCGCTTGTTGCTGTTGCTGGTGGTCATAGCGATGTCGAAGTCTGGGATTACCGCCTTTACCCAGGCTATATCTACTTGGCTTTTTAGGTAATTCAATTTTGACGTTTGATCCTCACGTATCGGGTTGGTGGCCAGCGGAAAGCTTTCTTACGTTCAAGAGGTCCTGCCTGATAAGGTGTTATCCTCTTGAACTCCTTTGCCCTGGTACTCACCACGAGACCGGCTTTGGCGGCCCCCTTAGGTTGGAGTAGCTGGTTAGCCACACCTACGCTGGTGGGAGGATTGGGCCTCTCGTTATGGTGAGTTTGGCTTAGCCGGCTGCGTTGTTCGCTGGCCTTGGCAGGGTAGACGTCAAATGGACTAGGGTATTCGGAGCCGTGATCTTGATCTTCTTGTCGTCGTTGGTTACGACTTCCGACTTTTTGAGAATGTCGGGCTCTCTTTTGGTGTTGCTATATTCTTTGTTGTTATTAATTAAGTTCTCCATGTTAAATCCCACGAGCTGCGGAGAAGGGACAGGTCCACCGGGGCAGAGATCCGCTAGCTCACCGTTTGAGACTGAGTTTTTTGATGACTCGGGCTCCCAGCCAGATTGACTCTCGGCACAGTACGAGTGGCACCTTAGTCCAGCCCGGCGTGAGATGAATTGTGTTGGTAGGGAAGAGGTAGGTTCAAAGAGTGTGGGAAGGGGGGTATGTGTGAGCTGATTGTTGGAGGCGGCAGCACAAGCGCGACGTCGGTACTGCTACGGCGCAGATACCCGCTGACTGCCCGGGGCTACTTGTTTACGCTTAGTGTTGGGGGTTTGGCGGTAGCCGGGCCGTGTCCAACTTCCACGCTTATTCGTAGCTACCCTGGAGAACCGGGGCGCTCGCTATCCGCAACCTGCGACCCGTTCGGTAGCCTTCAGTTCGGCGCCCTTCGAGCCATCCCACTAGCTCTTTGGCCGAAACAAACTTTCATTTAAATTATTACAAAGTATAAAAAAATGTGGGCGCTGGACGGATTTAAGTGTAATACCCTGTTGAAACAAACTAGCTCTGCGCAGGAATCCCAAGAATCGACATGGTAAGTCTCAACATAACTTCCAAGATCTCAGCGTTCATACGGACAGACGGACATGGCTAGATCGACTCAGCTAGTGATCCTGATCAAGAATATATATGCTTTATGGGGTCGGAAACGCTTCCTTCTACAGTCACATGCAGTCCGAAGAATCTTGTATACCCTTTTACTCTACGAGTGCTTTTAGTGCTCTCTTTGTATATGTGCCCTCTTAACCGATAAAGCAACCTGATACCGCAAAATAAGTATTTCGTGGGCATATTAGTGCCCGAGTCCGGACAGGGACTTGGGCCGGGGGAGAGGCGTCCATTGTTCAGGCACCATTTGCCGGCATAAGCTACGTCGAATTCGGGTCGTGGGATCTTGGTAAGCCTCTCTCCTCTCCAACAAAACGAGAATAAATATTAAAAGTGCCTGGAAATAATATTAGTCCATAAAGTTCGTCAGTCATCAGTCCACACGGCCCCACAAGCTTGGCTGTCGCTTGATCGCAATACGATCGGGCTGTGTTTTGGCCATTGTGCCAATGGACCGTCGCGGGCCGCGCAATACGATACCCTTTTGTCAAGGTTGTCCGTCGAAAGTTATGTCACCATTCTTGACCTACTCCACTTCTCGCGTCAGCGCACCCCCTTTAATAAAGCTCCAGCACTTCATGTTTTTGATATTCTTTTACATTACAAATTTATTGGGTAACATTTATTTTGGCGTGCGTTGAATAATTTAATTTTATTGACAATTATTCCGTTAGGGGAGAGTATCACCTGTGAAAGTGCACACATCAGCAAAACGCTGACTATTCACGACTACAAACGTCGCTTAGAGGGCTCTTGCAATTGTCATATAACTACAAGGCTGACACTCGCCGCTAAAAAAGTTTATAGTAGTGTATTGAACTGATGGATACTGCACGAATATTTATATAAGTAGGTTTATAAGAAAGAAAGGAAAGGAAGGACAAACTTACACCCTCTTTGAACACTGGGCGATGAGATCTCGACGCTCCGGATCCTGGGCTTTGGGAAAATATTATATTGGAAAATATAATAATAATAATATAAATAATATATACCAAAAAATGGCTGTTTGTATCAGAGTTTAAGTAGACCTTTAAATTTAACAAATTGTTTGTAATCAGATGGTGGTTATCTTAAAATCCAATTCAAGCAAATCGTGGATGTTCTCGGTTAGCAATCGGCTCCTCCACTCCATCCACAATTGTAAAGTATCTTGCTTTCAAATTGATTTAAAGAAACAAAGTTTTTTATTGTAGAAGTAATACCACTAAATCCTATTCTATCTATCTCTACACCATTTATTTCATAGCGTATTTCATCTAAAAAGTATGCCATACAATTATTTCTCATTCTCCCAATAACATTTTGAGTTTCTATCGCTTCCCCTTTCTTAATTAGGGTAATATCTCCTTGAAAATTTAGAAGACTCTCATGGGGGAGTACACCTATCCCTCGCTTTGCGTCTTTTCGATTTGCGTTTTTTCGAAGTTGCGTCGCTTCTGAATTAGAACTAATTTTCAATGTGCGTCGTTAGATTTTTGATGTTGCGTTGTTATACCCGTTACTCGTAGAGTAAAAGGGTATACTAGATTCGTCGGAAAGTATGTAACAGGCAGAAGGAAGCGTTTCCGACCCCATAAAGTATATATATTCTTGAACAGGATCACTAGCCGAGTCGATCTAGCCATGTCCGTCTGTCCGTCTGTCCGTCTGTCCTTCTGTCCGTCTGTCTGTCCGGATGAACGCTGAGATCTCGGAAACTATGAGAGCTAGGCTATTGAGATTTGGCGTACAGATTCCTGAGCTTCTTACGCAGCGCAAGTTTGTTTCAGTAGACTGCCACGCCCACTCTAACGCCCACAAACCGCCCAAAACTGTAACTCCTACAGTTTTGATGCTAGATAGAAAATTTTAACTGAAATGTATTGTTCTTATCAATACCTATCGATTTGCCACGCCCACTTAAACGCCCACAAACCGCGAAAACCTGTGACGCCCACAATTTGAATGCTAGATAAAAAATTTTAACTGAAATGTATTGGTGTCGTCAATACCTATCGATTGATCCAAAAATAAATTTTCCACGCCCACTCCAACGCCCATAACGCTTAAATCTGTCTACCGCCGGTAGGTGGCGCATTTTAATCTCGCTTTGCTGCTTGCATATCTCCGTTTCCCTTTGAGTAACGGGTATCTGATAGTCGAGGTACTCGACTATAGCGTTCTTCCTTGTTTTGGGATGAAGTCGTTAATATGTTTTTTAAGGGTGTCGATCCCGACAGCGAAAGGAGTCTTAAAGTGTCCCTGCGGTAGCTACGAATGTCATTAGCTAGAAGGAAATGTATTTCACACTTAAGCCTATTACTCAGATCGGCAAAGAGTTTCACTAGTCGACAAATCTTATTCTTTGTAGTGTGACCGAAGTTTTCAAAGTTCACCCGCAATGCATGTGGCGTGGTCTTACTGTCAAGCAGCTGGGCTTATTGACAATCGGAAAACAAATCAATTGGAGCAATTTAAAAAAGAAGAGTCTGCTGGTGCACAAAGAAATTAAAATAAAAATAAATGAAATGTTCAACGAATGTTTTTATTTATGTAAATTATAAGTTTAAGGCTTCCTTCTCGTCCCACGGATGCTTCGCTATCTTTCCCGCGCCATCTGTAGTCCAGCTCCGAGTCCCAATAGGCTGGCCAATAATCTGAGTACCGCGCTGGAAAACAGACCCGACGAAAAGGGTTAGCCGCGTATTTGCTTCTCGCTCACTCCTATGGTTAGTTCGCGGTTTTCGTCGATGAGAGTACTAAGCTTTAAAAAAAAATGTTCAGCAAACCTTGGACCAATTTTTTTTTTAAAGAAAGCCGGCCTACGACATCAGAGGTTAAAGACTCGTCAGAGAGTGATTAATTCTAATTTATTTTTCATAATTGAGTATGTAATTGAAGCATTTATTTTGTTTTAAATAATTTAGTTTCTTTTTGTTTTTATATGTATAATATGTAACAAAATGAAATGTTTTTTTTGGTTTTTTTAATGATCACTTTGCTCAATTTTCTTTTTAAAAAGTAGTATTTTTGTAACCCTGGAACCCATCTTCGAACTTTACATGGTTTGCTATAGAAAATCCTAATTCACTTTGCGTCGTTTCAATTTGCGTCGTATTTTTTTGGAACGGATCCCCGACGCAAAGCGAGGGATAGGTGTACATATAAATCTTGATTTTGTATTGTAATTCTTATCTCATCATTTGGTTTAAATGATTGTTGATAGGGTGAATAACTGTGATATTCTTTCTTTGATATACTATCATCAGAGAAAGGTTTTTTTTCGTACTGCCAATATTTCATTCAACCGCATCACTTTAGTTAAACTCGAACTTTGAAGTCCAGTGATTTAAGAATTAACTAAAGTTTTTATGTAAGTGTGTGTCTTTTTGGTTTCGATCCTCTTCCTGTAACTTTATGTTTTAAAGTGTGCTGATGATGGTAAGTATCACCTATTTTATTGTATATAATCATTGTATTTATCTTAAATGTAAACGAACTGTATAGTTTTCACCCGTAAATTTATTAGTTCACCGTTCTGATCAGTTATGTGTACAGAGAGTGTACTTATTTCTCTAGTGTTGACTGGTAAGTAAATATGATTGTGTGGTGTGATATTCATTTAATAGCCAGGTGGAACATTATTTCTAAATTCGAATAATGAATGATCTTGTCTACTATCAATTTATGATCCGCTTACAATATTACATACTAAGCGAATTGTGTTTATTTTTAAAATGCTGATTTTATTTTTATTTATTATTATTATTATTATTATATATTATTAATATAATATATTATTATTATTTTTATTTTATTTTTTTATTGAAACCAAGCAATTGTCCAATGGAGTTGTTTCTATTAAAATAAATAGGTTCCTTGGTAGTTGTAATATGAACTTGAAGTGTGTTATTATTACTCTCCATTTAAAATGTTTTCTCAAGATCATAATCATTTAGTTTATTTTTAGAAAATCATAAATATCATTGAGTTCATATGATCCTATTGGAAGTTGAATTACTTTATCACCAATATGAAATAGATTATTATTTATATCAACATTGGGTATAGAGTTGTACATATGAAAGTCAATGAGTGCACACTCATATTCACCATTTGTCAGTTCAATGGGTGGGAAAAAAGAAATGTTTGTAATGGGTTCATTGCCATTTAATGTAAGAATGAATGATCTACTCATTTTGGAATCTAATGATGTACTGTGAAAATATAGCTTACATTGAGTTCATATGATCCTATTGGAAGTTGAATTACTTTATCACCAATATGAAATAGATTATTATTTATATCAACATTGGGTATAGAGTTGTACATATGAAAGTCAATGAGTGCACACTCATATTCACCATTTGTCAGTTCAATGGGTGGGAAAAAAGAAATGTTTGTAATGGGTTCATTGCCATTTAATGTAAGAGTGAATGATCTACTCATTTTGATATCTAATAATGTACTGTGAAAATATAGCTTACAGAATAATAATTATAAATTCAATAAAACCCTTCCTGTATCTTTCTTTTTCCATTTCGTTATCTTTACTTATTATGAGGAATACGTATTTATCACTCCATCACTTTTGACAAATTTTCATAAATGAATCGTAGGACATATCAGTATTTAAATGATCACGATATATATGACGCATATTTAAATCATCTTGTTTAAACATTAAATTCATGTTCGCGTTATCACGTTTTATATGTTTTGGAATATGAGTATATGTTTGACATAGGTAAAAAGAATCTATATTTATATGACGTCCCATACAGAAATATGAACGAATGTTGTTTTGTTTTTCATAAGCAACATCACCAAAAATCATAATAGAGTTTTTTTAGCCCTAGCGGGTGGTAAACCTTCATCATTTTGTGAGAACGTATAATATCCATTCCCTTTATCGGTTTAATTAGTTTCTCTAAATACTCATACTTTAGTTGATATAAACTCTTTGAGAATACATATATATTCTCAAAAATAAGCCCGTTTGGACTTTCAATAAGACTGAGCATAACATTTGTTTTTCCACATTTTGAGGGACCGACAATCAATGCTCTTATTGTAATGGGTAATAAACAACTATGTCGTGGAACTGAGTTTGTTAATGAGTGATCAACACCCTCGATATTTCTAACACAGATTTCTTGTTTTTGACGTATTAAACGCATATTAACGTGTGTAATGAAGTTCATTCGATGATAAATGCTCATTGATTAAACATTATATAAAATGGGTACAAGTTTTTATAATTGTTGTAGTCACAGTTCAAACTTGAAACGAGGTAGTGGTATTATCAACAAAATAATTAACACACTTCCATTTGAAGCACATAAACCTGGTTATAATTTTTGTGGACCTGGAACAAAGCTAAAACAAAGGTTGGAGCGCGATGATCGTGGGATAAATCAATTGGATGAAGCTTGTAGAGTACATGATATTGCATATTCACAATATAAGGATCAAGCTGATCGACATAAGGCTGACGCAGTATTAATAAATAAAGCGTGGGAACGTGTTGGTTTAAAAGATAGTAGTATTGCAGAGAAAACATCAGCATAGTTAGTTAAAACAAGGAAGAACGCTATAGTCGACTACCTCGACTATCAGATACCCGTTACTCAGATAACAAACTTTAAAATAAGTTAGCCGAGCACTTTGTTCTCTCTCCCTTGCTCTCATTTCTCGGCGCACTTTGCTCTCTCTGAGCGCCGGCAGGGCTTTTTTCTTTGCCGCTAAGTTCGGCCGGCAACTATTTACATACACACACATACACGCGTAAAAACATTTCGCATTGTCTGGCTCTGACGTCATAGCTTTTTTCTTTGGAGGTTTGTGGGCGTTAGAGTGGGCGTAGCAAAATTTTTTTTGGTCAATCGATAGGTATTGACAAGACTAATACATTTCAGTTAAAATTTTCTATCTAGCATCAAAACTGTAGGAGTTACATTTTAGGGCGGTTTGTGGGCGTTAGATTGGGCGTGGCAGTCTACTGAAACAAACTTGCGCTGCGTAAAAAGCTCAGGAATCTGTACGCCAAATCTCAATATCCTAGCTCTCATAGTTTCCGAGATCTCAGCGTTCATCCGGACAGACGGACAGACGGACATGGACTCGGCTAGTGATCCTGATCAAGAATATATAAGTTAACACCAAGAATGCTAAATGCTCAAGTAAGAGTATCGCCACACGCGCAAAATCCCAAACAAAAACAAATTGGTTATAAGCGCGAGAAAAGCATAGGCACCAATTTCCCAACAGTAACCCTATACTGGCCAGAACGTTGCCCAATAGGCCCCCAATTGAGTTCAGCAGCCACGTGCGCTGAGCTTGCACACAAGTGCCACAATTAAAATGCCGTTCCAGAAAACGCTACAAAGTGACACTCCTGCAAAAAGGACTTGTACCTGGTGGACATATCAGGCCAAACTTTATCGCTGTGATTCCCTTTAGTATCCGTTCGGAGGGAACGTGCAAACAAAGGTGTAAAGGAGGTGCCCAAGTAGACCCGCATTCTGAAGAAATCGCTGCAACGTGGGACAAAAAAGAAAAACACCAAGATTACCGGCACGAGAGCACACCGAGATATGATTATTCTGTAAGCATAAAATTAAGCAAATATTCCAAACAAAAAAAGGAAACAATAATTGTCAAGCGACAAACAAATTCCGTGAAAAGGAAAAGTATAATAACTAACGAATAATTAAATTGATAAACAAAGAATCAAAGAATTCTAAAATTAAATTAAATCGATCGCAAAAATTTTTTACAAATAATCGTTACCTATCAAATTTAAAGAAAACAAGGAAGAACGCTATAGTCGAGTACCTCGACTATCAGATACCCGTTACTCAAAGGGAAATGGAGATATGCAAGCAGCAAAGCGAAATTAAAATGCGCCACCTACCGGCGGTAGACAGATTTAAGCGTTATGGGCGTTAGAGTGGGCGTGGCAAAATTATTTTTGGATCAATCGATAGGTATTGACGACACCAATACATTTCAGTTAAAATTTTTTATCTAGCATGCAAATTGTGGGCGTCACAGGTTTTCGCGGTTTGTGGGCGTTTAAGTGGGCGTGGCAAACTTTTTTTTAGGTCAATCGATAGGTATTGATGAGAACAATACATTTCAGTTAAAATTTTCTATCTAGCATCAAAACTGTAGGAGTTACAGTTTTGGGCGGTTTGTGGGCGTTAGAGTGGGCGTGGCAGTCTACTGAAACAAACTTGCGCTGCGTAAGAAGCTCAGGAATCTGTACGCCAAATCTCAATAGCCTAGCTCTCATAGTTTCCGAGATCTCAGCGTTCATCCGGACGGACAGACAGACGGACAGACGGACAGACGGTCAGACGGACAGACGGACAGACGGACAGACGGACATGGCTAGATCGACTCGGCTAGTGATCCTGATCAAGAATATATATACTTTATGGGGTCGGAAACGCTTCCTTCTGCCTGTTACATACTTTCCGACGAATCTAGTATACCCTTTTACTCTACGAGTAACGGGTATAAATATTTAAGGATTAAAAATCTATATTAAAAATTAAGAAAACACAGAGCACTTAAATTTTAAGCTCTAAATCAAACCTTATAATTATTACAGCACGAAATAATTAACTATTTTCATTCCGAATTCTGAGTAACTATCAGAAAATTTTTTTAAATATAAATTCATCCTTTTAACCTACTGTTCAAATATCGTGATCACAAAAAAATAACTAAAATGCCCGACCAAGATTTAGCAGACAGACTAGGAAACCTTACAGGCCCTTCCTCAACTACCCATGCGCGACTTATGACCGAGAGGGATATCGAAGAAATAATAAAAGGTGTCTTAGAAACCAAATTAAGTGGCTTGGTGAAAGAAATAATGAAACCTTATAATGATTTTTCGCAGTATACAGACCAAACAATTAAACGAGAACTAGCACACAACCTTAGTGAATTAGACAAAATACCGGACATTGTACGATTGCTTAGGGAATTTTCAGGAAACAGAAGTGAATATTCCCCATGGAAAAAGAGTGTAGCACGAGTTTTAAAAATCTATGAAGGGAGAATTGGTTCACCAAAATATTACGGAATTATTTTAGCAATCCGCAATAAAATTACTGGACAGGCAGACGCAGTGCTAGAATCATACAACACCCCACTCGACTGGACAGCTATTTCGAAATGCCTAACATCGCATTTTGCCGACAAACGAGACCTCAAAACTTTAGAATACCACTAGAAACAATCAAACACCTAAAAACATTTACTCAGGAAAACCGCCTACACTACCACCAAGAACTCACCAACCGTTCCGAATGGTAGGAGCGAAACAAAATTTTCATCCCCATTTATACCACAACCCTAAACAGATGCAAGTACTAGCCGCAACCGGGAAATTCCCCTTCACACAAACCACCCAACCTAATTATTACAATCAAGCTAATTCAGTCCAAGCAAGACAATTAACACCCTATATTTCCCCGACACCGCCCCCCCGACCCCAACCAAAAGCAATACCTATGGAAGTTGATCAATCAATTCGATCGCGTCATATTAACTATATGAATAAGCCGGCGAACAACGATTATTCTGGGAAACGACCTCTCAGCACTTCTAACGTTCAGAACACTAGCAAGATGCCAAGACAATTTCATATTCAAACCGAGTCCGAAACTACTACACAACAGGAAACGCAAAAAGATACAACTAGTGCAGAGCAGGAATATTACGAAATGGCAGAACATAATAACATAGGCGAACTTCAAGAAGAATTTACTTGGCAAACTGATACAGAACAACAAGAATACATTGACATGTCCGAGCTCTATTTTTTAGAATAAATCGTTCCTCACTACCTTATTTTAAAGTAACGACGGGGAACGGAAAAATCTTAAAATTTTTAATAGACACAGGCTCAAACCAGAATTACATCCAACCACAACTGGTACCAAACCCAAAACCAAACGAGAAAAACTTTTCAGTTAGCTCTGTGGAAGGCAACAATAATATTACACAACACACGATTCTAAAACTCCCCAATATCTCAGATAAACCAATGAAATTTTTTCTACTAGATACACTAAAAAAATTCCATGGCATATTAGGCAACGATACAATGAAAATATTAGGCGCAATTATAGATGTCAAAAACGATACACTCATTCTTGAAAACAAAAGGAAAATTAAAATTCACCAATTAGCCGCACAAGCCGTTAACACAATAGGACCACAAGTCAGTCATATGACCGAGTCACAAAAAATAATTATAAAAAACCTTGTACAAAGCCACAAAAACTTATTCGCCGACCCAGACACAAAATTAGCATACACAACTAAAGTAGTAGGAGAAATAAGAACTTCATCAGACTCCCCAGTCTATGGAAAACACTACCCATACCCAGCTTCACTAAGACAGGAAGTAGAAAAACAAATAAACGAAATGCTCGAAGATGGCATTATTAGACCTTCACGTTCTCCGTATAATGCACCCGTTTGGGTAGTTCCAAAAAAGTCAGGTCAGTCCGAAGAAAAAAAGTATAGATTAGTAATAGATTACAGGAAACTCAACGACGTCACTATCTCTGATCGGTACCCTATCCCAGAGATTGGCGATATTATCGCACAGCTAGGGGATAATAAATACTTTTCAGTGTTAGACCTTAAAAGTGGATTTCATCAAATCCCATTAACGGACACGGATATCGAAAAAACAGCCTTTGCAGTAAACGGTGGAAAATATGAATTCACCAGGCTCCCATTTGGTCTAAAAAACTCTATTTTCCAAAGAGCCTTGGACGACATCCTCAGGGAATACATAGGGAAAATTTGCTATGTGTACGTGGACGACATAATCGTTTTTAGCAAAAACGAAGTAGAACACGGGCAGAACCTCGAAAAAGTATTTTCAACCCTACAAAATGCCAACATGAGGGTACAAATAGAGAAATGTCATTTTTTCAAAAACGAAGTAGATTTTTTAGGGTATACCATCTCACAAGACGGAGTTAAGACAAATATTGACAAAATAAAAGCAATTTCAAAATTTCCGATTCCGAAAACGTTAAAGGATCTACGATCTTTCTTAGGCATGACAGGGTATTATAGAAGATTTATTAGAGATTATGCAAAAACTGCAAAACCACTAACCATTCTCCTCAGAGGAGAAGAAGGTCGCATATCAAAAAATAAATCAAGCAGGACAGCTATTAACTTAGACAAGAAAGCAATAAATGCTTTCGAAAAATTAAAAAATACACTCATCTCCCGAGACGTCACCCTAGCATACCCAGATTTTGGAAAAGAATTTCAGCTTACAACCGACTCGTCAAGCTATGCGATAGGCGCAGTCTTAGAACAAAACCATAGACCAATAACATTTATCTCACGTACACTCACAAAAACCGAAGAAAATTACGCAACAAACGAAAGGGAAATGTTAGCCATCGTGTGGGCACTTCAAAGCCTAAGACATTATCTTTACGGATATTCGAAAGTGGTAATATACACAGACCACCAGCCCCTAAGTTTTTCAAATAGTGTCAATAACCATAACGCGAAACTAAAACGATGGAGAGACCTTATTAGCGAATATAATCACGAAATTAAATACAAGCCAGGAGTAGCTAATGTAGTAGCTGACGCACTTTCTAGGGCCCCGGCTGAAATAAATTCACTCAGCTCCACAGCAACCATTCATAGCGACGAAAGCTCATCTCATAATCTTATATTTTCTGTAGAAGCTCCCATTAATGTTTTCAAAAATCAATTATTCCTACTCATGGACGAAACGGACTCAGATACTTTTGAGATTCCATTCCCAACCTACCATAGACACATAGTAAAAAGAAGAGAGTACACAGAAGAACAAATAATAGCAATCCTAACATGCAGACTAGATCCCAGATTAATAAACGGAATTTTTACTTCCGAAGAAGTAATGGGAAAAATACAAAATATTTATCCCACATATTTCAGTTCATATAAAGTAAGGTTCACGCGAAAACAAGTAGACGACGTGACGTCCGAATTACAACAAAATGAATTAATAACTCTAGAACACAAGAGAGCGCATAGAGATGCGAAAAAAAATAAAATACAAATACTTAAGAATTATTTTTTCCCGCAAGCTCAAAAGAAAATTCAAGCAATAGTTCAGTCCTAAATACGATAGGCATCCGTCAAAGGGCGAAATTCAACCAACACCTATCCCCAAATATCCAGGAGAAATAGTCCATGTAGATATTTATATCACAGAAAAAAACAGCGTATTAACAGGTATTGACAAATTTTCCAAATACGCTCAAGTAAAAATTTTACAGTCAAGAGCAGCTGAAGACATTAAAAACCCCTTAAGAGAAATGCTTATAGCTTTCGGTATGCCGAAATGGATAATAATGGATAACGAACGTTCTTTAAGTTCTGCAGCTATAAAATTCATGCTTGAAGACCAACTTAAAATCTCAGTGCACACCACTGCCCCATACGCATCAACAAGTAATGGACAAGTAGAAAGGTTCCATTCGACACTATCCGAAATTTTAAGGTGCTTAAAAAAAGACAACGGGAGCATGGTATTCGAAGACTTACTTTTTCAGGCGGTCCAGGAATATAATAAATCAATACATTCAGTAACAAAAGAAAAGCCCATAGGCATTTTTTTTAGAAACACAATCCCTAATACACCACAAGATATAAGAAATCAACGAGAGGAGATAATACAAAAAATTCAAAAGAAACAACTTTATGACTTAGAATACCACAACAAAAACAAGAACCTACCAAAACATTTCAGGCCAGGCGAAATAGTACACGTTAAAATCGACAAAAGATTAGGGTCAAAACTAACACCTAGGTATAAAAAAGAAAAAGTAGCAGAAAATAAAAACACCACCATTAAAACTCAAAGCGGAAAAATAATTCATAAAAATAATATTAAAACATAATTTTTCAGACTATTTTTACCAACCTGTCTGGGTATTACCACGGTCCTCGACTATTCAAACTCCCAACTCATTTCACTTGAAACCGGACTAGCAGCCAAACAAGACGGAACGTTTAAAATCATCCACATTTTCAACTTGACCAGCTACGAAGAGACATTTACAACTTTAGAGGAATCATTTAAATCACTTACTTCATCTCACCCGCTTCAACCATATCTGTCGTACGAACTAAAACAAATCAAATCCGACTTACGCAGATTGCAAAAACAAAAAAGACCAAAAAGAGCAATAGAAGTAATAGGGACAGCATGGAAGTGGCTGGCAGGATCACCAGATCACCATGATTATAAAGTCGTAGAAAATAAGATAAATGAACAGCTAGAAAATAATAACAGACAAGTAGTAATAAACCGGCTAATTAACGAAAAAATAAATCAACTCAGTAATGCCATAAATGCAATTATAAAATTTACTCAAAGCTCGGAAGGAATAATAGACCAAAAAGCCAATATTTTAAAATACAAAATACAACTAATTAAAGAAGAAATTACAAACATTCTGTACGCAATAACTTGGGCAAAATCTAACACAGTGAATTCATTCATTTTCTCAGCAAAAGAAACCAACATTGTAGAAAACATTTTTAAAGAAGAAAACAGTTTATTTTTCGACATAGAAGAACTTTTAGAATTTGCTAAAGTCAAACTTGCCACCAACGGCCACGAACTCATTTACATTATTAGCCTACCAACAATTAATAAAGATACTTGCAGAACATTAAAAGTAAAAGCACTAAAAAAAGCCCATATAATTAACGATCTAAAATATGAAAATCTACTAGAATGTAAGAAACAGCTATTCGCAATAACAGAACCTTGCGAGGCACATAACGATAAAACTATTTGTAATTCCGAAAAATTGCTAGACTTAAGTAACGATACCTGCGTAAATGCTCTGCTCAACCTTAAGGAACCAGTATGCAAAAGGGTCAACAATCAACACATTCCCGATGTCGAGGAAATATTGCCAGGAACTCTACTGCTGAACGACTTTAGCGGACTTGTATCGTTGGACGAAAAACTCTTAAAACTACAGGGCTCATTTATAATCCAATACAGAAACTCTACAGTAACAATTGGAGAAAACATCTACAAGTCAAAAGAAACCAGCACGGTTGAACCGGAACCCCCACTTTTTCAATTAACAGCGGAAAAGTCAAAAATAGATGAAGTACTGTCACTACAAATGGTCAAGGAACTTAACATAAACAACACAAGAGTACTAGAGAAACTCAGAAGCGAAGGAATTATAGATTCTTCCCTGAATTATGGATCCGCCATCATCCTATTTGTAGTTACCCTAGGACTGATCATACGATTCATGCGAAGGCGCAAACCAACAGAAGGCTTGCCAGCTCCAGCGAAAACAACTGAAGAGCCATCCCCTTCCGGATCTGTACTCTTTTACGTTGCGACCGAGGACAGTCGCGTTTAAGGGGGGAGGAGTTAACACCTAGAATGCTAAATGCTCAAGTAAGAGTATCGCCACACGCGCAAAATCCCAAACAAAAACAAATTGGTTATAAGCGCGAGAAAAGCATAGGCACCAATTTCCCAACAGTAACCCTATACTGGCCAGAACGTTGCCCAATAGGCCCCCAATTGAGTTCAGCAGCCACGTGCGCTGAGCTTGCACTTCCCACTTTACGATCGTGGGAAAGCTTCAACGCTGGGTGATTGAACCCAACGCCGAGTACATTTGGCAACAACAATTATTGCCAAATTAAGTTGACCAATCAGAATAAGAAATGGTCAACTGCACCATGGTCAACTGCACCGCGGCAGCAGCAATATCAGCGACAGCAACCAATTAGGACCGACCACATCAACAACAGCAGCGATGGTCAGCGGCAGAAACGGCAGCAGCACCTAGGTTACATTATTAATTATTAACATAAGAAAAGTTAGTTGTAAATCTGAACTCAAATAATAAAGTTTGTATTTTTTTTAAATAAAATACTATCTAAACTTTTAACTTATATACTTTATGGGGTCGGAAACGCTTCCTTCTGCCTGTTACATACTTTCCGACGAATCTAGTATACCCTTTTACTCTACGAGTAACGGGTATAAATATTATGAAAACCAAAAAGAAATTCGGAATGGGTGTGAAAAAGGGAACGAAGATAAAGTGTAAGAAAAGGAAATCAAAGGTAAAGAGTTTTTCAAATGTTATCCAAACTGGAACACGGGCATTGAAAACTCGGAAGCCGCTAGATCTAATGAGTGCGATTAAGGTTGCGCGTAAAGCAGTCAATAAATCAATTGGTAGAAATAAAAAAAAAATTAAGATTCCTCGTATTATTAATGTACCGAAAATTGGTGGTTTCTTACCTATTGTACCCATTTTGACTGCACTAAGTGCATTAGGTAGTCTTGCCTCTGGTAGTGCAGCCATTGCTAAAACTATCAATAATGCAAATATGGGGAAAATCAGTTAGAAGAGAGTAATCGACATAATAAAATAATGGAAAGTATTAAGGTGGGTGAAGGTTTGTTTCTAAAACCTTATAGAAAAGGTTATGGATTATATCTTAATCCATTTAGAGGAAATCCAAAAACCTAATTACTAAGCTACCTAAAAAACCCATTTTAAATTTCGAAATTTTGAATTTTGCTCAAAAAAAAAGTACATTCCACATTTCCGAGGTGTGTTTATGAGAGACTCACTACCAAAATCTCCTTGGAGAGAAGAATCAGGAATTATAGACCTAGATGATAGTTCATCAAATGGTACACATTGGGTAGCTTATAACAAAAATAAAAAAAGTATACATTACTTTGATAGTTTTGGAAATTTACAATCCCCAAAAGAAATTTTGAAATACTTGGGCAATAACATTAACTATAACTTTGAGAGAAAACAAGCCTTTAATAGTACCAACTGTGGACACCTGTCCCTCCAATTCTTACACTCTATCTCACCCTAACTTTTTTATGATGATCAAGTAATTTCTCTCTGCTATGATTGGTCGATTCTAAATCAAGACTGAGATAGAAAAGGGAGGGTTAGTTTACCTTAAGGTATAAAAACTCGATCAAAAGTTAACTCACATTTAAAAACCAACTGCAAGTAGTCTCAACCTAAAAGTTTCAAGCTAAAACGTTCTCAACCTAAAGTTTCAACCTAAAAAAATTGGCAAACATCAAAATAAACAACAACAACAACAGTAAAAACAGTTAAAACAGTAAAACAACAACATCAAAAACAGCTACAACTGCTAAAAACAGCTGAAAACAAAAACATCAAAAACAGCTACAACTGCTAAAAACAGCTGAAAACAACAACAACAAAAACAACTACAAGAAGAAACAACTACAATAGCAAAACTCAAGGATTTTAATGGTAACGCACCAAAACCTCTTTTAACAAAGACGCAGATAGAATCGGACGTGCGCTACCCTATTCGACGAGCTCGACGTAAGAAAACCAGCTTTGGAATGGCCCTCACTCTTGAACTTGAAGAGTATATGCTGTTCTTGCCGGAACGATACTCAACTCTAGAGGATTCAACAATTGAATATATAAAGGATAATTTTACTATTAAAAGGAATGATATTTCCTCTATTTAGAATTAAATAAAGCTTAAATTGTATTCATTTTTAATATTATTAATGTATCTATTTTGATAAATAAAAATAAAAATAAAATTTCATCAAACTCAAACCCCTTGTTATAAATATTTAAATTATACAAGTATACAATTATACAAGTGAGAGTGATGCTTATGTTGATGCTTTTTCACAAAACTCTCATATAGATGAATCCGATGTTTCACAACAGTCTCTTATAGATGAATCTGATGCTTCACAACAGTATCACACAGATGATTTAAATTAAAGTGTATATGAAGAAACTGGGGTGAAGTACAATCCCAACATTAATCAGTTAAAGCAAGAAAGGGTTTTAGACAAAAGTTATGGACCAGGAGAAGAAAATAATATTTTAATGTTGGGTAATAGTACACATAAAATTAAAAAAAAATGTAATGGAATTATGAAGTGGAAACTTATGGACTCTATCACCAGGTCTATACTCTTTAATTTTTCATAATAGTCCTAAGGATTATACTAAGAATGATTTAGAATCATATAAAAACATTTTAATTGAAACAAGTGCTCACAAAAGAAACTATCAACCAGATGGTGAAATAAGATGAAATCGTTCGAAAAAATATTCTTCAATTATTAAACCAATAATATCATCTTCAGTAAATGAAAAATATATTGGTTCTCGGTATATAAGACTAAAAGAAATAACACTAAACTATATATATTGGGATAATGTTAATGAACTTGTTGAAAGATTGCAACTCTTAATGGCATCAAGAGCTGCTGGTAATAATAACCATACTAATGAAATTTTTTCAATAAGAGAAGAATTGCGGGAAGCAAAAATTAAATATTATAAAACAGAAAACATTTTCACATTTTGTTTTATAGTAAAATGTCTATAGACAATTTTGGTCACTTTTTAAATGATAGAGATTTTTCCTGGCTTTTCAAAAGCGAAGTTGAGAGTCTTACAGGTATATATCTAGACACTGATGGTCACACAAATGTTCAGAAAAAAAGAATTAAAAACTCTTCAAAACCAATAAATGGAAATGATTTGGCTATAACATTTTAGGTAGATGATAAAATTAATGAGGCGAAATCACATCAAATGGAAACTATAACTAAATCATTTCAACTACGAAATAAAAAAGTATTAGAGCTGGATATGTACAATATCATTTAATATTAACAATTGGAAAACTAAATACAAAAATCTAAACAAATTTTAAGATATATTATGAAAATTATTTGAATGTGATTAATAAATAATTTTCTGAAATAAATATGCAAATAAGAAATATGTATTATTCATGGGATATTATCATAGAGAATGTCAAAACACTAGTTTTATCAGGCATTTTGATGGAAAAATCAAAGTGTTAAATTAATATATATTATTTTTATTATCTAAGTAGAAGAAATTTTTATTTATTATTTTGTTTTTTTTTTGGTCAAGGGATAATATTTTATGAATATTTTCCATTACCTTGACCTTTGCGCCTGCGTCGAGGGATTTTAGCAATCCCTTGTAACATAACTATTTGTGTTGTTGGTAACAGTTATAAATGGTTCGCAAATAAAACATACTTTCCTAATTATATTTTTATGACCTTTTTTATGAAGGGGTAATATTCCAAGAATTTTTTTCCAATACCTTGACCTTTGCGCCTGCGTCGAGGCATTTTAGCAATCCCTTACACCACCACCTGTGTTTATTGTAGGTAACCAACTTGACTCTGGGGCTACGGTACGGATAGCAATGGGTGCTTTGCTTAATGGGATTTAAATTATCGGTGACAAATTTATAAGTCAAAGTCAAAGACATTCTTATGAAGGGATAATATTCCATGAATTTTTTCCAATACCTTGACCTTTGCGCCTGCGTCGAGGCATTTTAGCAATCCTTTGTAACATAACTATTTGTGTTGTTGGTAAAAGTTATAAATGATTCGCAAATAAAAAATACTTTCTTTATTATATTTTTTATGACCATTTTTTATGACCTTTGCGCCTGAGTCGGGGGTTATGGTACGGTTAGCAATGGGTGGTTTGCTTAATGAGATTTAAAATATTGGTGACAAATTTATAAGTGAAAGTCAAAGACATTTTGGACAAAGGATACAATTGGTCACTTAGGTGCGGGTATAGACATTTGTTATGGTGATAGAAAATGGGATAATCACAGTGTTTTTGTTTTAACTGTATTACGCCGGAGCGATTTCAATTACATTCCCAATTAAAGTTAGTTTTAAATCGTTTTTTGACATGCATATATTTTCCTCTTTCTAGACATTTTATTGTAGCTAATAACTATAGTTATGGGATGTAAGGCTAGGTAGCGTTGTTAAAAATACATTTATTATACCTACATAAGATGACAGAATATGAAAAATGGAAATGTTTTATTTTTACAATATACTAGTTAAAGTGGATGAAATTATTATATGTTCTTAACAATTGTCATTATGAGTCAAAATTGTTTATCAAAACAGCTTATAAACAGCTCTTAGACAGCTTGTGAACAACTTATCCTCTACGATTTATATATCAATCTTCATATATTTTAATTGTGCGTTCGTTCTCACGTACATAGCAAACACATTGAAAATCAGAGTGTAAATTTTTACTTCGTCTAGTGATCAAGAATATTTGATCATTCTTAACAAAAGACTATAAAAGTTCGTAGAAGTTAATAACAACTAGTAACCAGCTAATAATAATAAGTAAACATCAAGTAAACAGATACTAAAGAGCTAGAACCAGCTAATAACATCTAGTAAACAACTTGTTTACAGATACTAAACAGCTAGTAACAAGATAACAACATCTAGTGAACAACTTGTATACATCTACTTAACATATAGAAATCAGATACTAAACAGCTAGTAAACATCTTGTATTCATCTACTAAACATATAGTAACTAGCTAATAACAAGTAGTAAGCAACTAATAGACAGCTGCTAAGCAGATAGTAACCACCTAATAATAGCTCATAACAGTTAACAACAGCTAGTAAGCTAAAACGTTCTCAACCTAAAGTTTCAACCTAAAAAAATTGGCAAACATCAAAATAAACAACAACAACAACAGTAAAAACAGTTAAAACAGTAAAACAACAACATCAAAAACAGCTACAACTGCTAAAAACAGCTGAAAACAAAATCATCAAAAACAGCTACAACTGCTAAAAACAGCTGAAAACAACAACAACAACTACAAGAAGAAACAACTACAATAGCAAGACTCAAGGATTTTAATGGTAACGCACCAAAACCTCTTTTAACAAAGACGCAGATGGAATCGGACGTGAATTTTGTTTAAGGAGTTGCGAAGTTTTAAAAAAATAAATTATTTGTAAGTAAAACACGTCAAGCGGGCTTGGTGGGCAAAAATCAACTGAATATTCTTTATTGATAATGTTTTAAAGAAAACTTAATTTAGGTTTACAGAAGTGCTTATTAGGTTTTCTTACGAATTATTCTGGTCGACATGTGTAAGATCGTTGGCCTCTAGTTAGCCTGAATTTAATAACGATCGATGAACTATGCATTTCCTGTTTACTGTGTTATATTGCTTATTTGGATTTTATATTTTCTTAGAACTTATTTTGGTTGGCATGTGCCAGATCCTTAGCCTGTGCATTTCCTGTTTGCTGTATTACTTTAATGTATTGTTTATTTAGCATTTAATGAGTTAAGCAATTCTTGTACTTTATTATTAAGAGGTGGTAAAGAAGAAATTGGGTTTTGGACATATGTGGGAAGTGAAGTGGGGTTTTACGTAACTTCTCCCCCTTTTAGATAAGAATTCTCCTGAATTCTATTGTTATTGAGCTGAATTTTAATTTTCTTGTGTTTTAAAACAATGTAAGCAATTAATACAATTATTGACAAAAGTATGGTTGCATTAAAAAAATAATTTATGTCTTTATGTGTTTTTTATTTTCTTATGTTCGACCAGTTAATCTTATTAGTTTCCAATATTTTCTCAAAAGTGATTTGTTTAGTAAAATTTTGAGTTTGGTTTGATTTCTCATATAAAATTCTTTTCTTATCTAATTCGTATGAATTTGTAAAAGAATTATTTTCTATACCTATTGTACAATTTGTAAAGTGTATTAGAATATTTTTTTTCATTTTAATTTCATTGCTGTTTCAATTTTGATATAATGTTTCATTTTTAGCATTCTTAATTACTACGGTTTCTTCGTCTAGATCTAATATTTGCATTTCATTTCTTTGTATCAGTTTGCAATTTTTCTTAAAATACACAATGTTTACTTTTTCGCATTTCTTTTAATTTTTTATTTGTTTTATAGGTGTATGTTGAATTTTTATAGTTAAATATCAGTTCTGATTCCTAATCTATTTCAAAGTTTTCTTCATTAGGCATCGGTATTATCTGTTGTATTTTTACTGTTATAAAGTTTTTTGGTATTTCTATTGCGAATAGTAAAAGATTATTTCTGAACATAGCCGTAGCTAACTTTATATGGTTTAGTTTGTTGAAATCGATATTGTATTTTTTTATTTCGTGATCTGTTAATATGCTGGGATGTAATATATTGTATCTAGCAGAAGCAACGTTATCCTGCAAATGTTCAATCTTATTTTTTATTAACTGAATTTTTATCTGTTGGTCGTAATATAAGTTCTCCTGGTATCTGTTATTTTCGAATTTGCTAATTGCATTCAATTGTCTCTATATTTCCTCTCTATCTGATTTAACTATTTGTTCAATGTATTTTATTGTATCATTGAAATACGTATTTATGTAAATTTGCTTGTTTAATGCTTCATCTGTTTCCTGCATGTTTTCTTTAAATGTAGAGATATGATTCTCAACTTCTTTCCTGTCTTTATCGTCCATTGTTCCAAACAACCATTTTGCTGAACTACCTACTACATTAATTAATCCTCTTCTTTCGCGATTGTGGTTTCCATATAGGGTATACAATTTGTTTTTTGTTTCAGTTAGTTCCGATTGTAATATGTGTTTGTTGTCATTGTTTGTCATTTCTATGTTTTTTCCTATTTCGTTCAAAATATTGTCAATATCTTTTGAGTTTATTATATGTACTACTATATCTGTTGTGATAATTATATCTTGATTTTTCATCTCTATTTGCGCATACCCGTCCTGATCAGGTATTTCTTGAATCGTTAGTGTTCCCGCTGTTGTTGTTATTGCCATTTTCATTAGTATTGTCGTCAGCAACATAGTCGTCGTTAGTATTTTCTGTAAATATATAAGGGCGTTTAATATTTATTGGGTCAATATTACCGAGATTTGCTTTTTTGAATTTCGGAGCTTCTTTGTGTCTGACTGCCTTGTAGTTCTTTATAAACCCCTCTTCTCGTTTTTCTTCATAGTGCTCCCTGTTGCCGTTATGCTTTTCTAACATTTTTTGTTTAGCGCTATCTATATTTTCTTTTATTTTTGTCAATTCTATCTTATTGTTGTGGGCTTCGCTGGGGGTACATTTGATTGTGGAGTGATATCTTTCATTGTAATTTCTCACTGCTCTCTGCATAATTTGTTTTACTGACATATTCGACGCTTCCGTTTTATATGTTATTCTAAACTTTTCTGCTAGTGAATTGTGTAGTCTTTCTACATCTGAATTGCCAGTGTGACTATTCGGTTTTTTTAAGTGTAATTCTATCCCTTCTTGTCTTAGTAGTTCTTTAATCCTGAATGAATCAAATTCGTTATCAGCTATTATTTTACCTGGTTTGCCTATTTTCGTAAAATGTTCCTCCAATTGTTCTACTATAGTGATATGATTTCTATCATTTAATGGGTATACTGCTGCGAACTTTGAAAATTTATCAATGGTCGTTAAAAAATGTGTATTTCTTATTACATATGTATCCAAATGTATTATCTGATTTTTATCTGATGGGGTTTCCGTTTTACTGAATTTATTTTTAATACGATTTCTATCATATTTTATTTCTTTGCAAAAATCGCATTGATTTATAACCATTTGCACCAACTCTAACAATTTTGGAAAGTAAATCTTGTTTTTCAATTGGTTATATGTTTCCTGAATTCCTGAGTGCAACTTTCTCTTACATGATAAAACGAAATTTGTCTTACTGCTTCTGTTTCATGTTCAATATCTTGAGCTCTGAGTGTGCATTTTATGAATTCTAATTGTTTGTTGTCTGAAAACATTTCTATTAGTTTTTCTTGTACTATGTTATACTCTTGATACGATAATTCTGAATAGATTCCGACTTTTCCTTTGTGTATATATTTCCTGAAAATATCTCCCATTGTTGGAAAGTCATGTTTTGCTATAAATATTATTGATTTTCCATGTATTGTTTTATACTCGTCTGTTTTACTGTCTGTAATAATTATTTGTGTTTTATATTTGTTAACTATTTCCTCTTTTATATAAAAATGATTGTGTAAATTTTCTTCGGCTGAGTGTACAGTTGATGCTGAGAGATTATCTTCAATGTTTGCTATCATGTTTATGTCTGAAATATTATCTTTGTATTCATTGTCTCTTTCGTTTTCGGTTTTGTTCGTAAGGTCGCTGTCTTCCAGTCTGCTAAGAAAATCTGCCACTCTGTTCTCTTTTCCTTTCAAGTAATCTATCTCAAATTGATATTCTCCTAATTTTAATAAACATCTCTGGTGTCTGGGTGAAATATCTTTACCTTTATGTTTTGAGTGTAAGAATTTTATTGGCTGGTGGTCAATTAATATTTTGAATTTATTCCCGTAAAGGTATGGTCTGAAATAATTGACGCTCCATAGTATTGCTAGGAATTCTTTGTCTGTTGCTGAGTAATTTTTTTCATGATTGTTTAGCGTTCTTGATGCAAAGCAGATTGGATGACCGTCTTGAGATAGGACAGATCCAATTGCATAATATGATGCATCTGTAGTTAATGTAAATTTTTTTCAAAATTGGGATATCTTAAAATTGGGTGAGAACTGATTAAATGTTTTAATTTTTCAAATGCTTCGACATAGGTGGGGTCTTTTAGATTTATTTTAACATTTTTTTTCAAATACTTGGTTATTAGCATAATCTTTTATAAATTTTCTGTAATAACCTGTTATACCTTTTTATTTGCTTCTCTGTTAGTGGTAACAGTAATTTTTCTATGATTGCGATCTTATTTGGATTTGGCTTAATGCCCTCTTTTGTAAGGATATGTCCTAGAAATTCAGTTTCCTTTTTCATGAAGTTACACTTGTCAATCTGTATTTTTAAATTTTTCTTTTCTAATATTTGGAATATTTCGTTAATAGCTTGAATATGTTCTTTTAATGAGGTGCTGAAAATAAGTATATCGTCTAGATACACGACGCATTTTTTATTAATGTGATCCCTAAGTATTTCATTCATAAGTCTTTGGAATGTAGCAGGGGCATTTTTCAACCCAAATGGTATTCTTATAAACTCATATAGTCCATGTGGCGTAACGAATGCCGTTTTTTTTCTGTCTGATTCTCGGACTAAGATCTGATGGTAGCCTTTGGCTAAATCTATTGTAGTGAAGTATTGAGCTCTTCCTAGTTTATCCAAAATAGAATTAATGTTCGGAATCGGAAATTTGTCGTCTATGGTTATTTCATTTAACTTCCTGTAGTCTATTACTATCCTAAACTTTTTCTTTCCTGAGTTGTCGATCTTCTTCGGGATTACTATAAGTGGGCTAGAGTATCTTGAATTACTCTTTCTAATTATACCCTGTTCTTCCATTTCTTTTATTTGTTTCCTAACTTCTTCCTCGTGTTGTGGTGGGTATCTATAAAGTTTTGAGTTTAACTGTTCCTCTGTATTAGTAGTAGGGAAACGTGGATTCTGGGCCAATTAGCATATTAATGGCCCCCGCCCCCCCCTCCCCCCTCATTAACGTATGCGGGTTCTGGGACAATTAGCATAATCCAATAAATTAACTGATTTTAATGGGCTTTGAAGTCATAAAAATGTCACGATCATGTCTATAAAGAGTAAAATTAATTGACCCCATCGCCCCCACATCCCCACGTGACAATATTGACCATGTATCCTTCCCCTCATTATGTGCAATTAATAGTCAGGTGAGAAAGGTGCACGTGAGAAAGGTCGCACACCCAAAGTATTCAAAGATGGTTATCTTAGAGGAACATGTCCGATCATGTTGGGGAATAATGTTTCCTATGATTATAAAACTAATTTAGAAATCAAAAGAACCTCAATAAAATAAATCTCACAAGTTAATGATTCTCAGATGTGGAATATTTTCAAATACACATTTTTGTTTCCGCCCCAGAACGTTTAACTGGTAAATTGTCTAAGATTCTCTCCTTTCCACAAATGGGTCATAAACATGTCATAAAAGGGATTCAAGCAAGAGCTACCCGAACATGCGCACCTGTCAATTACCTGACCGCAATAAAAGGGACACATGCACAACCCAGAAGGCGCACGCTCATTGACAAGATCATGGGCCTCACGCCATCGACCTCATACGACCTCATACGACGTTCCCATAATAGGGGTTGAAATCACGACCGCGCAAGAACTCGCAAGTAGCCGACATATCTCAGTCAAGGAAATATTTTCCATTCTCCGCACCTGTAATTTTAACTCGAAATAAAAAGTCAGAAGTTTATTTTGTAGAATAATAATACATTTATTCATTTATTTTGGTATTGCGAACATGTTTTATTATGTTATTTAATCATTTTCATTCTTTTTTCTAGATTATAGTATATATTCATAATGTTGAGTGCTTCCTTTTTGTAATCAGAAATTCGATGGCAGACACAAGTATCAACTCCCTCAGTGGCTGCATCATTGCTCCACACGCAGGTGTTCATATGATTTCCATGAATTGATGTTTTCATGTTACCTCGTTCACATTCAAAGAGTTTGGATTGTATGAACTGGAGCCGTACATAGTGTGCATTAAACAGAATTCCGTCAAACACATTCAGAAAGTTATTTATTTTAACTGAATGCATGTTGTCTATCTAAGTCAACAATCTCGTCTTACCCTTTTAAATATGCTTACACAATTTATAAGAAAATTTTATACAGGTTTTCATCTTCTTCTTTTACCCAAAAATATGAATTCTCGAAATTCAACAAATGAAAATCTTTGATTTTTCCTCTTCTTTTACCCAAAAATGTGCATTCTCGAAATTCAACAAATGAAAATCTTCGTTTTTTCCCAAACTCGAAATGATTTTTTCCAAACGGTCCCTTATTGGCTACCTGAGTATGATGGTGTGTATAAAAAATGACCTTTCCTTTCCCACCTGCAGCAAAGTATGTGCGACCTCTTCTAACCAACACTCTCCTTAATTCTATGATTCTGTGTCTCCTTTTTCGATTTGATGGTGTCCTATTGGTTACACATGTATCAAATATTTTTCAAAGTTAATACTTCTCATCTCTTCTAACCAATGAATAGTCGATGTAACCTACTAGAATTACCTTAGTTTTTGAATTTAAAAAAAATTTTAAGTATGCACCTCTCATCTTCAATATTATCGTACACGCCCACTTCAAACACTATAAATGATCGAGGACAATAGTTAGTCTACCAAAAATAGTCTTGAAGTGGGATACTCTGCTACGTCAAACACAACTTGAGTAAAAGTGAAAAAAGTGATCGTGAAAAAAGAATTTTACCAAAACGAATAAAATAAAATGAATAACCAAAATCAGTTTTGTCAATCCTGCAAGTGTTTCGTGCTAAAGAATAAGTGGGCAAATCATGTCCGTTCGGAGTTGCATAAGCGAAATGCAATTCAACCCCTTGACGGAAGAGTCAAAAAAATTTCTGAGGGATTCAAGGGAAGAATACTACATTACATGTATGTAAACGATGGATCGGACTTGATCTTACCTGAGAGTTTCTTGAGTGAAGCTGGATTGTCCCTGCTACCTCATCTCAGCATTCTGTTAGAAAGTTATACTTCAGCAAAAGTAAACCTTGAACTGTTTGCAGAGTATACACTTTTTAAAGATGAATCTAAAGAAATTGATATGAAAAGTTTTCAAAGTAAAATGACGATCATGAATAAAGATTCTGACTTAGAAAATATCTTCCATGAACATACCATGGAAATAATTTCAAAAACACAAGAATTTCAAGAGAGAGATAGTGGATGGTCTCTTATAAAATTGATTCGCTTGGAAATGAATGTGAATCATCATACACCGATGGCTGGTTCATCTTTCATACCACTAGCTCGTTTCCTTTTAACGAAAAAAGCAATAGTTAACGTTTGTAACGAAAATGATCATTATTGTTTTAAAAGGGCTTTGATTTCTGCCTTAAAAATTGTTAACAGGCCGCAAAGATGTTCGGCATATAATATTGATATATCGCTGGAGATAATTCGTATAAATGATGAAATAATGTTAGATTTCACAGGGTTGACTTTCCCCCTTAAAATAAAATGTATAACAAATTTTTCAGAGAAGAATACTCATATGAGTTTAAACGTATTCGGATATAATGAAGAGACGAGGGAAATAATTGGACCGCTTTTTCAATCGGAAGTGGAAAAGCCTCTTTATATCAATGTGATGTTTTTGGAAGAAGGTGGAAATGGACATTACATGTACTTTAAAAATATTTCAAGGTAAATTCTTTTATACATTTTTATCTCTTTTAAGCAATTAACTAATTTGTATATATTTCTCTTTCAAAGACTAATGACTGCTCAAAGAGGTAATCAGAGGAGGGCGCAATTTTTCTGCAATGTGTGTTTGAATTTTTCCGGAACCCAGAAAGCTGCATTAAAACACAAGACGCTCTGCAGTAGGAAGGTTTCAAAGATGCCGCACCCCCAGAATAACACACTGGAATTTACTTAAGTTCAACATCAGCTTCAAGTTCCATTTGTTGTCTACGCGGATTTTGAATGCGTTCTGGATCCGAAAAATCTTGAAGTGAGCCCCAAATTATTTAATATTAATGAGCATATTCCAATATCATATGCGTATTATATACGCTTTTGATTCTAGACTAGATAAATTTGTTTTAGAAACAGGAAAAAATTCGGGAGTAAGTTTTGTAGATTCATTGATAAAAAATTTAAGTAAATTGAGTGATGACTACTTAAATAAAATAGTTCCTATGAGAATGACTTTGGATGACCAGCAAATATTTGATAATTCATTGAGTTGTTCTATTTGTCAGAAAGATTTACGGACTGATAGGGTTAGAGATCATTGTCATTTCACAGGTCGCTTTAGAGGTGCAGCCCACTCTAAGTGTAACTTGGATTATAAAGTTAACAAATTCATACCAGTATATTTTCATAATTTTTCGAAATACGACTGTCATTTATTTATTCAAGAGTTGGGAAAGATTCCCGGTGAAATTTCCGTAATACCAATAAATAAGGAAAACTATATTTCTGTCTCAAAGAAAATAAAAAGTTTAAGTGGAAATAGTTTTGAAATTCGTTTTCTCGATACATATAGATTTATGCCATCAAGTTTAGACACCCTAGCTTCTAATTTAGTTGATGATCAATTGAACACTGTTAAATCATTTTTCAGTAATGATATAGAATTTGGACTAATGCGTAAGAAGGGTATATTTCCCTATGAATATTTAGACTCCGCTAGTAGACTCGAGGAAACTTCCCTCCCACCAAGGGAAGCATTCTATAGTAATTTAACGGAAAGGGAATGCTCTCAGGAACATTATGATCAAGCTCTTAAAGTTTGGTCGCATTTCTCTAGTTCCACTCTTAAAGATTATTTAGAATTATATTTAAAAACTGATGTATTTCTTTTAACCGACATTTTTGAAAACTTCCGAAAAATTTGTATGCAAATTTATTCACTTGACCCAGCTCAGTATTTTACGACACCAGGTCTATCTTGGGAGGCAATGTTAAAATCTACAAATATTCAACTTGAATTGCTGACAGATATAGATATGCATAGATTTATTCAAAGTAGCATTCGAGGTGGTTTAGTTCAATGTTGTCATAGATATACAAAAGCAAATAACAAATATTTGTCAGATTATGATTCCTCGAAGGAGTCTTCATTTTTAATGTATGTGGATGCGAATAACTTGTATGGTTGGGCAATGTCACAACCTTTACCATATAAAGATTTTAAGTGGATGTCTACCACAGATATAGACAATTTTGATATTAATAATATTCCAATCGATAGCAAATACGGTTATTTTTTGGAAGTGGACTTAATATATCCATACCGTTTACATGATCTTCATAATGATCTTCCATTTTGTCCGTCAAACTGTCTGGCCTCAAAAGAGGATAAGGTAAAAAATTTATTGCTGACCTGGGAAATAAGAAAAATTATGTAATACATTATCGGAATTTGCAACAATGTATACAGAATGGGTTAGTATTGAAAAAGATACATAGAGATGTTCAGTTTTTACAAAAGCCTTTTTAAATTAATGAATAATTCTGTTTACGGAAAAACAATGGAAGATCCCGAGCGCAGGGTCGATATTAAGCTTGTTAGTACATGGGAAGCTCCGGATAGCTCGAAGACTGGAAGAAAAGCACATTGTGCCAAAACTTTAATTTCAAAATCAAATTTTCATAGTGCAACTAAAATAAATGATAATTTCTATGCAATTCAAATGAAAAGATTGTCCGTTCTATTTAATAAGCCAATGTATTTAGGATTTGCAGTATTAGACTTATCGAAATGGAAAATGTATGATTTTCACTATCAATATATGAAGCCAAAGTTTCAGGAAAAGTTACTCTTAAATTATATGGATACTGATTCATTTATCTATACAATAAAAACTGAAGATTTTTATAAAGATATTCGTAATGATCTTGAAGCAAAATTTGATACATCGGACTATTCAGATGAAAGAATTAATCTATATAACTTCAAAAGAGTTAACAAAAAAAGTTTAGGGTTTTTTAAAGATGAGCTTAACGGTAAACTCATGACAGAGTTTGTAGGCCTATGCTCAAAGGTTTATTGTTATAAAAGAGATCAAGTTGAATCTTCACATAATAAAGCAAAGGGAGTGAGTTCACGAAATCTTACAATTGAAGACTATAAAAATGTTTTATTAACTGGGGCCTCACTATATGGTAATAGAACAATGTTTATATCAAAAGCACATAAAATAACTACAGTTAAAGTAAATAAAAAAATTCTTTGTGGCAAAGATAACAAAAGAAAACGTAATGTTAATGGAACACAATTTTTAGAGTTAAGAAATGAAGACCATGGTACGACATCAATAAAACATCAGAGATTAATTGAAAAAGATATTTTAGAAAATATGGCTAGAATCAAATTCATTTTGCTTGGGTGAGATGATACAAAATAATTATGTGAACGGTGGAGAATCATTAGATAGCCTTAAATTTCAAAAGGAACATATTGAAAAAGAACTATTTTATAAATCCGTTGAACTGGAGATGTTTTATTATGATCGAGACCTTGGAAAATATAAATGAAAATGATTTTGAGATTGTAAAAAGTATTTTTATTATATTTAATTTTAGTTTAAAACATTGTACAAAAATGTTAATATTAAACTTAATATAAGATAAAATAAATATATAAATAAAAATTAATATACAAATAAAAATTAATTGAATAAATCATTTATTATACTACAAAATGTCTTCCTTGTTTATCCAGCTAGTCTTTGAAAACCCGAGCCACTTAACCAAAACTTTATTTCCTTTTCGCCATACAACTTTTTCAACTAGGTATGTGTGGGGAAATCGTGTTTTTTTCAGTTCTTCTTTATAGAATCCGCCCTGAATCGGGCTACCATCTAAATCTTCAAGTAAGTATGTTTTAGGTTATGTGTTCTTCACCTTTCTAATTTTAAAGATTTCTGTTGTATAGTTTGGGGTATACCCTTTCTCAAATACATGTTTATATTTACTGATACGAACGTGGTCCCCCTTACGGAATTTACTTGCAACAAATATTTTCAGGTGATTATACGATTTTTGTAATATTTGTATTTCATTGGAAGAATTGACTTTACTTGGACTCATTTTTATTGTTCTATGCCCTCTATTATTATATTTATTAATTAATTGTTTATACATATCTATCCACTTATATTTTCCATTGAAACTAAACTCACGCCACATTAATTCTTTAAGAGTTCTATTGAAACGTTCAACTATTGATGCTTTTAGAGTACTGAAGGTTGAATAATGATTTATCCTATAACTTTTCATTAATACCTTAAACTTAGAATTAAAGAATTCAGTGCCATCATCAGTTTGCAGGTTTCTTGGTGTTCCATGACCCGATTTAAATATTCTCTCCATGGCTTGGGAAACATCATTTGCATTTTTTGATTTTAATGCCTCACCCCAAGAATATTTCGAAAATGTGTCTATAACAGTCAACAAGTAGCGGTACCCATCATTAGATTTTGAAAAGGCTCCCATTTCAACCAAATCTGCTTGCCACAGATCGTTTATACCCCTTGTAATCACTCGTCTTCGTTGAAAGTTTTTTCGAGATGGTCCGTGCAACTCATTTACGATTTCTCGCTTAATCATATTCTTCTAATAGGCTGAAAAGCAACACCTTCTAACTCAATTGTGGTTTTTTTCGGTAATGATATCGGTTTTTACATATTTAAATATATAGTCCTCAATGGTTTTAATCTTTTCCAGAATTTTGGCAAAAATTTGGTCAGCGCTGTCTGCCCTCTTACTATTTAATTCAATTTTATTTTCTAAGCTTGAAATTTTTGTGAGTCGACGATTAACATTTTGACTTATAATTTTTCTTAAATCTTCTCCCAACTTTCCGAGGATCTCATCAGTATATTGTTTCGTTGCTAGATCATTGTTGTCTAAAGGCTTAGATCCGTTTTTGATACGTTTATTTTGAGCATTTAGATTACCGTCCTCATCGATGAATAATCCCTCAGTAGAATTAACACGTCTTTTCAAATTTTCTGATCGTTCCTTATCAACAGAAAAATGTCCAAACTTGTCGACAGACATGATGTTTATAAATGTAAAACATATTTGTCCTTCCTATTTATACTCATTAATATATAATCGTTTCTTCACGCAATTCCTCTAATATTGAAAAAATTTCGTTATTGTGGCTGATGTTACCCCCTCCTTTTGATGCTACTAAAATTTCCAATCGTTCGACTAACTCATTTACATCATTCCAATATACATAGTTTGGATTTGATTTCTGAAGAGTCATGTAACCAAAGCCTGTTTTTGAGCGAAGTGGAGTAGACGTTGTAGGACTGAAATCTTTGTCTATCAACTTCTTAATAATATGGCTATATTTGTATGCTCGTGTACCCTTGATTCTGTTATTAGGTTTAAAGCCTACTCTATGTATATTCGTTTCTAAAATAATTTTTTTATACATTTTCAAGTCTTGATCATCATAGTTTTCAGGTTTACTAAGAAAAATTAGAGAGTACAGACCAGGAGTCAGATCACAACTCATTCCACTAGAAAATGTTATTTTATTCTTTTTAATTTTTAATTCTTTATCTCCCAAAGTTAATGAATTGTTTGCGCTTTTTTTAGGTCCATAACCCTTATTCAACACATTTCCTCTGGTCAAATTACTGATATTAAAATCATAATTATAACTAGTGTTATTATCTTCTAGCTCTGCATCCACACCCATATCGGCCTCTCCTGTATAAAGGTGTTGTCCCTTCTTCTTCACTCTTTTCCGTCTCCTTTTTCTCTTCTTCTATATCTTCCTCTATATTCGTTTGTGAAAAGAATTGATTGTAGGAATCACTATCATCGAAAGACCTTGGTGGAGTTATGTTTCGATTAGACTGCGGATCTTTCTCATTAGTTGTAAAGTAGAAATCGTCAAGCTCTCTCTCATCATCATCGTATTTCTTAATTTGCTTCATTTCACGCTTTACTTTTATACTATCTTTTACATTAGAAATCTTTTGTTTTTTATTTTCCTTAACAAGTTCATGTAAGGGTTCAGTAATAGGTTTAAAAGTTTCCTCCAATTGTAAATTCGTATGATTTTTGACTTGTTTGAGATCATCGAATTTTCGCTTCAAAGCAAATCTAGCTTTGGTTAACTGTGACAAAATATTCATTGTAGTATATTGTTCAAGCTTTATAGGTGAAAGATTTAAAATTTCCGAAATTCATGTAGTCACTCCTCAGTTACTAAACAAATACTGTTTAGGGAACGCCAAGATCTGTAATATTTATATACCATTTCCGAATAAAAAAAAGATTCGATACATTTTCTTCATTATATTTTAAAAAGTGTATTTATTGTTATATTCTTAAAATCTCAATCTTTTTAATGATTACTGACTTATTTCTAAATACAAATTGTCATTACTTTTATAAATATTAAATTTTCCATCAACCATTTCATTGATGATATCATCTTGAAGAGAGGTGTACCTTTCCGGCATGTACAGAATGTGCTCCTCCAACTCGAGAGCAATAGATTCTCCAACCTTTGTTGTTTTGCGCTCCGCCTTGAGGATCGGGAATCTTACATTTTTAGGCATCCTTGTCTTCGATAGCAGTTTCTTTTTATTAAATTTATTGAACTCTTTAACTACAATGTTCATCTGGTTTTCCTGATTCATGATGGTTGTTGAGTTTTTTGGACTTGGTACAGTTGTTCCACGTTGTTTTTAGCTGTATTTTGATGTTTACTACCTGTTTAGCAATTGTTCAGTACTTGTTTCGTAGTTGCTTACTACTTGTTTTAGCTGGTTAATAGCTGTTATTAGATGGTTATTATCTGTTTAGTAGCTGTTAACTAGTTGTTTACTAGTTGTTATAAGCTGGTCACCAGCTGTTTTGAGCTGTTATGAGCAGTTATAGGTTTTTTTTGTTTTTTTTTTGTTGTTAAGAATGATCAAAAATTCTTGTCCTCTAGATGACGTTCGATGTGAAGTAGAAACTTAGACTGTGAATTTGAACGCGTGCAGGTCCACTTTTTATACCATACAGAGTTCACACATACACGTACCCATACATTGATTTTCAACCCCCCAAATGTAAATTAACCATTTAAATATACCGGTTTTGACTCCACATTTTCTACGAAAGAAAGTAGAAAAGCGAGGCACAGGTGTCCACAGTTGTATGTATCAAAGTCTTGAACTCTATCGTAGTTATATTGTATTCTATGTCCCAAGTATTTCACAACTTCTCTAGGTGGCTGAAGATTTCCAAAACTGTCGAAATAATGTATATTATTTTTATTTTTATTATATGCAACCCAATGTGTACCACTTGATCGTGAATTATCTAAGTTTACTATACCACACTCCCTACTTTTTGGTGCTTCTGGGAGTAGATCTCTACACCCCTCTAAAATGTGGGATATATTTCCTAGCAAAATGTATAATGTCGATATTTGATAGTGGTCTATTGGGTAGCAGAGAAATTAGTTTTTTCGCTTCTTAATTCCTTTCCCCTTACTATAGGGCTTAAGAAAGAAACCATAACCTTTTCTATAGGGTTTGAGATATAATCCTTCTCCTACAGCAACACTTTCAATTTTCCTATTGTGACGTTTTTTCTCCTCCATATCTTCCTTAGCCATTCTCGCATTGTTAATTGTTTTTGCAATTGCTGCACTACCACTTGCTAAACTACCAAGAGCGCTGAGGGCTGTCAAGATCGGCACGATTGGTAGAAAACCTCCAATTTTGGGTACATTAATTACACGAGGTACTTTAACATTTTTCTTAGAACCCATTGATTGATGAATTTATTTAGGTGCAACTTTAATTGCACTCATAATGTCTAATGGTTTTTGTTTTTTTAATGTCTTAGTAGCAGCATTAATTACAGTCGAAAGGTTTGTCTTCTTCATTTTATTCTTCAATATCTTTTTCCTTCCTTTCTTTTCCGTTTTATTCAATCCCATACCAAATTTTTTCTTGGCTTTCATTATATTTGTAACAAAGTATGCTGCTGCTCTTTCACCAAGACTGCTATCTGATGCCTTGACACGCGACCAGGCTTTGTCAATTAATATGGAGTCTGCCCTATGTCGTTCACTCAATACCTTGTTTTGAGAATATGCAATATCGTGCTCTTTGCAAGCTTCATCCAATGGGTTTATCCTTGATCACCACGTTCCAACCGTTTCTGTAACTTTGTACCCGGTCCACAAAAATTATATCCCGGAATATGGGCTTCAAACGGTAATGTATTAATAAGCTTATCGACAAGACCACCACCGTGTTTACAATTAAAAATACGACTGATGCGATTATAAAAACGTTTCCCCATTTTATTGATGTTTAATCATCAAAGATTTCTCATTGAATGAGGTACATTAGGTTAAAAGATGCGTTTAATAAGTCAGAAACAAAAAATGGTAGTTAGAAATATTAACGATGAAAACGAGAAAAATCTACCGCCACGACATAGTGCTCTCTTACCGAACACAATAAGGGCTCTAATTGTTGGGCCTTCGAATTGTGGTAAAACTAATATTATGTTAAGTCTAATAGAGAGTCCTAATGGATTAAAATTCGAAAATGTTTATATATTTTCAAAAAGTTTATATCAACCTAAATATGAGTACTTGGAGAAATTAATCAAACCGATTAAAGGAATGGGATATCATACATTCTCCCATAATGAGGGTGTACTAGACCCCAGTGAAGCTAAAAACAATTCCATTATGATATTCGATGACGTAGCTTGTGAAAAACAAGATAACATAAGATCTTATTTTTGTATGGGTCTACATAAAAATATCGACTCTTTTTATTTATGTCAAACGTATAGTCATATACCTAAACATCTGATTCGTGACAATGCCAACTTTATTATAATGTTTAAGCAAGATGATTTAAATATGCGGCATATATATCGGGACCATATTAACACTGATATGAACTATGAAACATTTGTAAAAATTTGTCAAAAATGTTGGGAGGACAAGCACGGATTCCTATTAATTAGCAAGGATAACGAAATGGATTTGATCAATTTATTATGATTTAAGGAGTAATTTCAATATAAAGCTTGGTTAGATACTTACAATCCCACAGTTTATCAAGAGATTTCAATATGTCTAGATCACTTGCATTATCCTTAAATGGAAATAGTTCCATTATAAATACAAACTTTTTTCCACCTATCGAATTGAATGGTCGATATGAGTGCGCTCTTATCGATTTTAATATGTATAAGTCGATTCCAAATATTGATGAAAAAAATAACCTCTTCCACATCGGTGACAAGGTTATTACAATTCCAACTGGATCATATGAATTGAATGATATCACCGATTTCATTTACAATAAACTAAAAGACTATAACCTTGAAAATACATTTAAAATTCAAAGTAATAATAATACACTTCAAGTTGAAATAACTACCATGCGGGAGTCAGTTTACTTTAATAAGGAAAGATCGGTTGGACAGCTGTTTGGTTTCCATCAAAAAGTACTAGAACCACATCCTACAAAAACCTATCGATCAGATCAGACCGTGAACATATTAAAAATTAATACAATTCGTTTGGAATGTAATATAATCAACGGTTCATATGTAGATAATACACCGAATCATACATTACATGAGTTTGGCATTAATGTTCCGCCTGGGTATAAAATGACAGTGACACCACATAACCTAATTTATTTACCAATCAACTGTGACGAAATAAGCACACTATCTATACGCATAGTTGATCAAAACGGTGATTTGGTGAATTTACGTGGTGAAAACGTTTCGATTCGCATGCACATTCGGTTAATAGAATGATTATTTATAATAAAAGACGTAGCTTAAGTCCTCAGCCAAGCATTACTAATTGTAAAGCTGTAGAAAGAGGATCAAAAGTAAAAAGAAGCTCACTTACTTTGAAAAATAAACTATTTTTAAAGTCGTTAGGCTTGAAGCTTCGAGTATAATATAAAAGGTGGAAAGGAAAACAATGAACGAAATTTTAAATGTTCGAGAAAAGGTTTACTCAGATGAGAGTATTTCGAAGAAAGAGTTTCATACTTATTCATCGTATAATCAAACATTTAAGCCAAACGATGAAATTCGAATTACTATTCAAAATCAAGACTTGTACGTGCTTCCTCACGAAAGTTACCTTAATTTTCAAGGAATTATTAGTGTTCAGGCCCACTGTCCGGCGAATCTGGACTGGCCCCGCTATCCAGCTGCACCAGCTGCACCGCTCTACCGCTCTCCCGCTCTCCCGCTCTCCCGCTCTCTCGCGCTCCCGCTCTCCTGCGCTGTTCCTAGCTCCCGCCATGAAGTCTCCGCTGCGCTTTGGAGCGCAGAGCGGAGCTTAGACTAAGTCAGTTCGATTTCTGAAGTTCAAGAGAATAAACCGCGGTCGTACCCCCGCCTACTTTTTACCCAGTTAACTTCTTGTGCACTTTTATTTCCGACTAAGGGGCAAATACGCGTTCGAGTGGTTTCTCCCCAACAGCTTCATCAGCACCAGCAGCAAACCGCACCAGCAGCAAGCCAGCGAAGCCCAGCGAACCAGCCCGCCGACGCCGACCGTTTTCCCGCCGTCGCCTCCCACGCCATTCCACCAGCGCCAGCACGGTACCCCGCTGCCCCCCGGCGTACATTTTGATCCATTCGAGCCGATAAGATAAGTAAAGCTTTTCGTTATATTAATTGCCGGTCTGCAGTCAGCCACTCGAAAATAATTCGTTTGACTTTCTGTACGATTTGTCTAAAATCCTAGTCCGATTAAATCCGACAACGGCAATTAAAAATTACTTCGCCATTTTTATACCCGTTACTCGTAGAGTAAAAGGGTATACTAGATTCGTCGGAAAGTATGTAACAGGCAGAAGGAAGCGTTTCCGACCCCATAAAGTATATATATTCTTGATCAGGATCACTAGCCGAGTCGATCTAGCCATGTCCGTCTGTCCGTCTGTCCGTCTGTCCGTCTGACCGTCTGTCCGTCTGTCTGTCCGTCCGGATGAACGCTGAGATCTCGGAAACTATGAGAGCTAGGCTATTGAGATTTGGCGTACAGATTCCTGAGCTTCTTACGCAGCGCAAGTTTGTTTCAGTAGACTGCCACGCCCACTCTAACGCCCACAAACCGCCCAAAACTGTAACTCCTACAGTTTTGATGCTAGATAGAAAATTTTAACTGAAATGTATTGTTCTCATCAATACCTATCGATTGACCTAAAAAAAAGTTTGCCACGCCCACTTAAACGCCCACAAACCGCGAAAACCTGTGACGCCCACAATTTGCATGCCAGATAAAAAATTTTAACTGAAATGTATTGGTGTCGTCAATACCTATCGATTGATCCAAAAATAATTTTGCCACGCCCACTCTAACGCCCATAACGCTTAAATCTGTCTACCGCCGGTAGGTGGCGCATTTTAATTTCGCTTTGCTGCTTGCATATCTCCATTTCCCTTTGAGTAACGGGTATCTGATAGTCGAGGTACTCGACTATAGCGTTCTTCCTTGTTTTCTTTAAATTTGATAGGTAACGATTATTTGTAAAAAATTTTTGCGATCGATTTAATTTAATTTTAGAATTCTTTGATTCTTTGTTTATCAATTTAATTATTCGTTAGTTATTATACTTTTCCTTTTCACGGAATTTGTTTGTCGCTTGACAATTATTGTTTCCTTTTTATACCCGTTACTCGTAGAGTAAAAGGGTATACTAGATTCGTCGGAAAGTATGTAACAGGCAGAAGGAAGCGTTTCCGACCCCATAAAGTATATATATTCTTGATCAGGATCACTAGCCGAGTCGATCTAGCCATGTCCGTCTGTCCGTCTGTCCGTCTGTCCGTCTGTCCGTCTGTCCGTCTGACCGTCTGTCCGTCTGTCCGTCTGTCCGTCTGTCCGTCTGTCCGGATGAACGCTGAGATCTCGGAAACTATGAGAGCTAGGCTATTGAGATTTGGCGTGCAGATTCCTGAGCTTCTTACGCAGCGCAAGTTTGTTTCAGTAGACTGCCACGCCCACTCTAACGCCCACAAACCGCCCAAAACTGTGGCTCCCACAGTTTTTATGCTAGTTAGAAAATTTTAACTGAAATGTATTGTTCTCATCAATACCTATCGATTGACCTAAAAAAAATTTGCCACGCCCACTTTAACGCCCACAAACCGCGAAAACTTGTGACGCCCACAATTTGGATGCTAGATGAAAAATTTTAACTGAAATGTATTGGAGTCGTCAATACCTATCGATTGATCCAAAAATAAATTTGCCACGCCCACTCTAACGCTCATAACGCTTAAATCTGTCTACCGCCGGTAGGTGGCGCATTTTAATTTCGCTTTGCTGCTTGCATATCTCCATTTCCCTTTGAGTAACGGGTATCTGATAGTCGAGGTACTCGACTATAGCGTACTTCCTTGTTTTGTTTGGAATATTTGCTTAATTTTATGCTTACAGAATAATCATATCTCGGTGTGCTCTCGTGCCGGTAATCTTGGTGTTTTTCTTTTTTGTCCCACGTTGCAGCGATTTCTTCAGAATGCGGGTCTACTTGGGCACCTCCTTTACACCGTTGTTTGCACGTTCCCTCCGAACGGATACTAAAGGGAATCACAGCGATAAAGTTTGGCCTGATATGTCCACCAGGTACAAGTCCTTTTTGCAGGAGTGTCACTTTGTAGCGTTTTCTGGAACGGCATTTTAATTGTGGCACTTCCGGGCTTCGGTGGTCGGTTTTTTTCGTACGGATTAGGCAGGATAATTTTACCTAACCGGCAGGATTTTTTTTTACTGCTTGTCGCGAAGCGCGGAACTTGTATCTTTCGCGAACTTTTATATCAGGTCCCTGTTCGGGCGCCAGTTAAAAGTTTAGATAGTATTTTATTTAAAAAAAATACAAACTTTATTATTTGAGTTCAGATTTACAACTAACTTTTCTTATGTTAATAATTAATAATGTAACCTAGGTGCTGCTGCCGTTTCTGCCGCTGACCATCGCTGCTGTTGTTGATGTGGTCGGTCCTAATTGGTTGCTGTCGCTGATATTGCTGCTGCCGCGGTGCAGTTGACCATGGTGCAGTTGACCATTTCTTATTCTGATTGGTCAACTTAATTTGGCAATAATTGTTGTTGCCAAATGTACTCGGCGTTGGGTTCAATCACCCAGCGTTGAAGCTTTCCCACGATCGTAAGGTGGGAAGTGCAAGCTCAGCGCACGTGGCTGCTGAACTCAATTGGGGGCCTATTGGGCAACGTTCTGGCCAGTATAGGGTTACTGTTGGGAAATTGGTGCCTATGCTTTTCTCGCGCTTATAACCAATTTGTTTTTGTTTGGGATTTTGCGCGTGTGGCGATACTCTTACTTGAGCATTTAGCATTCTTGGTGTTAACTTATATATTCTTGATCAGGATCACTAGCCGAGTCCATGTCCGTCTGTCCGTCTGTCCGGATGAACGCTGAGATCTCGGAAACTATGAGAGCTAGGATATTGAGATTTGGCGTACAGATTCCTGAGCTTTTTACGCAGCGCAAGTTTGTTTCAGTAGACTGCCACGCCCAATCTAACGCCCACAAACCGCCCTAAAATGTAACTCCTACAGTTTTGATGCTAGATAGAAAATTTTAACTGAAATGTATTAGTCTTGTCAATACCTATCGATTGACCAAAAAAAATTTTGCTACGCCCACTCTAACGCCCACAAACCTCCAAAGAAAAAAGCTATGACGTCAGAGCCAGACAATGCGAAATGTTTTTACGCGTGTATGTGTGTGTATGTAAATAGTTGCCGGCCGAACTTAGCGGCAAAGAAAAAAGCCCTGCCGGCGCTCAGAGAGAGCAAAGTGCGCCGAGAAATGAGAGCAAGGGAGAGAGAACAAAGTGCTCGGCTAACTTATTTTAAAGTTTGTTATCTGAGTAACGGGTATCTGATAGTCGAGGTAGTCGACTATAGCGTTCTTCCTTGTTTTTCTTCGATTTTCCTTTTGCTACGTGCGGCCATATTGCCAATTTTTTCCGACTCCTTTTTTAATTGCATTTGGCCGCTCATCCATACTTACATACACATATACAAAATCGAGAAAAAATTCCAAGCTTAGAGAAAATATTGTGCAAATATAAGCCAAGCATACAGTGAGAATTATTAAATTTCTAGTGTTCTGCCAATTCAGGCCCCCAAAACTTCAAGATTTTTCTCTCTGTATATCCGCAGCCGCTAAAATACTTGCACATATTTTTTCGTTTTTCCAAATACAGTCCACACACAATAAATCGAAAACTTCCACAACAACACATACCCCGCCGGCAATAATTATTTAACAAATTTAAAACCGGCGAAAATTACATACATACAAATATATTACATCCATACAAATATCTACATCCATACAAATATCTACATATATACACATATCTACATCCATACAAAAATCTACATATATACACATATCTACATACAGGCACATATAATTTTTAACTCCACCATCCCGTTCCGACTAATTAAAGTTTTCCGTCGGCCATCCGGTAAAAAATAATAAAATACAAAAATTACACCAACCGACGAGAAAATTTTTTGGTCATTGTGTTTTATTTACCATCAAACTTTTTAAGTATTTTTTTGGTATTTGGTATTTACTCCGTAAAATTTATTTTATTTAAACGGGAAAAATACCAGCACTCCACTGCATGCATAGCATCCTCCGTCCACCATTTTTTGGTATATTTTTAGTATTTTTTCCTCGAAATATTAAATCAAATTAAAGCAATACTCCAATATTAAATAATCAACCGATCGCATCCTCCGTCCACCATTTTTTTGGTATATTTTTAGTATTTTTTCCTCGAAATATTAAATCAAATTAAAGCAATACTCCAATATTGAATAATCAACCGATCGCATCCTCCGACCAACAAATTTTGGTATTTTTTCTTCATTTAGAAGTTTAAATAAAGGCGAAAATATTACAATTACTCCACCGGGGACTATATATATACACATAGTTGGTATTTTCCCCCCTCAATTTATCCAAACGCAAAAATACCAGCAAAAAATATACCAAACTTGATCCCAACCATAATACATATACCAAAAGGGTTAAATATTATAGAATTACTTCTCAACGGGTGATATTCGAACTTATCACTCACTGTTCCTAATCCGTATTATTGGGTTTAATTCCGCAAAGTAACCAGGTCGGTGCTTGCTTCCAATTTCTATTTCTCCGATCCACTACTTTTTTGTCGACACCTCGTTCCACTGTTCCAGAAGTGGGCCAGGTTTCCTATTTATCCGACATAAACAAAGGCGAACAGATTCAGACCCAAATAAAGGTAATTTCTCTTTAAATGTCCGCTGGAAGTGATAACAACAAGTTGTCTATTCCACCTGCCGTAGTCCCAGGCATATCCGTAGATCCGCCCACACCCGAACTAACTGCCAAGACCTCGTCGCCCCGAAAAAGGGTCACCCGTGCAAACGTCAAAATGGCACTAACACCTTCCCAGATCGCTCTAAGCAAATTTACTGAGGTCTCAGATCGGCTGAGTGAGTTTGAATCCAGAGCAAAAACTCCTTCGCCGATCCCTCCTACTCTGTCTATGCTGAACATCCGCCGCGAAGAAATACGCGCGTTATGGGACCGCATCAAGGCAGAATACGATGAATGCACCGGGTGCATAGCAGAAGCCGGAGACAGTGCAGCTGATAGTTTGCCAGTTCTCAAGGCTAAATACGGCTACTGCTATTCCGTTTACGAGAGATGTGGGGCTCAGATCGCGGATATGATAGCCCAGGCTCCCCAAGTTCAAGCTGTTCCTACCCAGACTTACATTCCCTCTGGATGTCGGCTGCCTCCGTGCGATACCGAGGTTTTCACCGGAGACTATCTGCGGTGGCCGACCTTTAGGGATCTGTTTACGGCCATTTACATAAACAATCCAAGGCTGACGCCAGTCGAAAAATTGTTCCACCTAAATGCCAAAACAAGCGGCGATGCACACACGATAGTGTCAAACTCCCCCCTTACTAACGACGGCTTTCGCTCAGCTTGGGCTAACCTAACTGAGCGTTTCGAAAACAAGCGGTTGTTAGTAAATAGCCAATTGAAAATACTTTTCAATGTGCAGTCCGTTAATCAGGAATCTGGGTCAGCTATCCGTGAACTTCAACGTACCATCCAGGGTTGCCTTACGGCTTTAGAAATGTCCGGAATTGAAACAGAAAATTGGGATTGCCTCCTAGTGTACATGTGCTCCTCCAAACTTCCTAAGCTCACGCTATCCTTGTGGGAACAGTCCCTGCACAATAAGGCAGAGATTCCGACGTGGCAGGAACTGAACGCCTTCCTTACGGAGCGTCACCGGACCTTAGAAGCCATAGACGACGTACGGCCGTCGGGATCGAGTCAATCTCTGCCAAAAACATCCGCCCCCACTGCAGCGCCTCGAAGAATAAATTCATACGAGACAAGGGTAGCACCCAAGCCAAAAGGATGTGACCTTTGTAAGAAGGAAAACCATCCTGTCCGCACATGTGCACGGTTCCTCCAGATGACGGTCGACGAGCGTTCGGCATACATAAAGAGGAAGCAGCTGTGTCTAAACTGCTTCGCACGAGGGCACCAGCTGCGTGATTGTGAGAGCACTCATAGTTGCTTTACGTGCCGCGGCCGCCATCACACCTTACTACACAGAGGCAACTCCTCCCAATCGCCTTCGAATCCCGCCCCAAGACCCAGATCAAGACCAAGTACACCAGTTGCCACCGCTTCCCGGTCCACGGACTCGACAGTACAAAATTACTTCGCGACGGGGTATAGATCCGTCTTGCTGGGCACCGCCATAATTGACATATGTCACTTGGGGTCGAATTTTAAAGCTCGTGCCTTGATAGATTCAGGATCAGAGGCAACCTTCATTTCTGAGCGGCTGTTCAATCTAATTAAGTTGCCTCACCAGGTAATCCGAGCCCAAGTATCAGGCTTAAACCAGACAGTATCCGCTGAATCCAAAAAGCTCTGTCAGTTTACCATCCGTTCTCCGACCAGGCCTGGCTTGCAAATAAACACGACGGCCTATGTTCTTCCTCAATTAGCTGGAAACCTTCCATCTTGTCCGATTCCGCAACAGTTTCTACGGGATCTTCCCGAACTGTCACTAGCGGATCCAAAGTTCTACGAGAGTGCACAGATAGATATTCTGGTCGGGGCCGACATACTGCCATCCATTCTCCTAAGCGGCACCCGGCCGAATATTTGTGGCTCTCTTCTCGGGCAAGAAACCATTTTCGGGTGGATCCTAACAGGACCCGTTCCTGCTCCAAGGGAAAATCAGATTTCCGTTTTTTCCACACGAATCTCCCACACAGTTGACACGTCCCTGGATAGGCTTCTCACCAAATTTTGGGAGGTGGAGGATCTGCCAGTAAAAGTGACAAAATCTTCCGATTTGGCTTGTGAGGAAAATTTTCTCCGAACGACTACGAGAGACGATAACGGCAGGTATGTCGTAAGTCTTCCGTTTCGTGATCCTCAAAACGTAAAATCCGCCCTCGGTCACTCCAGATCCTCCGCGTTGTCGCAGTTCCTAAGAACCGAGCAACGCCTGAAGAGGGACTGTCAGCTGAAAGCCAAATACGACTCCGTGATTCAAGAGTATCTCGACCTCAATCACATGAAAGAGGTCCGTCCTACCCATAATTCTGCCAGTTATTACCTTCCGCATCATGCCGTGCTCAAGCCGGAAAGTACAACCACTAAGTTACGTGTGGTTTTCAATGCCTCCAGCCCTTCAGAGAATGGGGTCAGCTTAAATGATATCCTTCATGCTGGCCCAGTCTTACAGTCCGATCTAACTATCCAGATCCTGAAGTGGCGATATTTCCGATACGTCTACAGTGCCGATATCGAGAAAATGTATCGGCAGATATGGGTAGATCCGAAGCATTCCCCGTTCCAACGCATTTTATTCCGCAACAGCGAGGGGCACATTCGAGATTTCGAATTACAGACGGTAACTTTTGGAGTCAATTGCGCGCCATTCCTGGCCATTCGAGTCCTGCAAAAGTTGGCAACTGACGTGCAGCTCAGCCATCCAAGAGCGAGCAATGTCATTCGAAATAATATGTATGTAGACGATGTCCTTGCGGGAGCTGACTCCGCCGAGGACGCTAAGTCCATTGTTCACGAGCTACAAAGTGCTCTAGATTCCGCGGGGTTTCCACTGAGAAAATGGACCTCCAACAACAAAGAAATATTAGCTCATATCCAAAGCGATCATCTTCTGACAGCCGACTTCCTCGAGATCGACACTGAGAGCACAGCCAAAACTCTCGGCGTACGATGGAAGGCGACGTCCGATGAGTTCTTTTTCGTCCCACCAGATTTAGCAACGGAAATCTCCCACACGAAACGACAAGTCCTTTCCCAAATTTCCAAGCTATTTGATCCAGCAGGCTGGCTCGCTCCATTTGTTGTGTGTGCCAAAATTTTTATGCAAGAGATTTGGCTTCAGGATCTAGGCTGGGACGATAAACTTCCAATTGAGCTGTGCCAAAGGTGGAACAGCTTTCTCCAGAGCTATTCGGTCCTAGACCAGGTCAGAATACCCAGATGGGTTTCCTTCCGTCCAGAGTTCCGCGTAGAGCATCACGGATTCTGTGACGCCTCGCAAAAGGCATACGGTGCTGCGATCTATGTGCGCGTAGAAGTGGGCCATAAGACGATGGTGCACTTGCTCACGGCCAAGACGCGTGTGGCGCCAGTCAAAACGGTGTCCCTTCCCAGGCTGGAGTTATGTGGGGCTCTCCTTTTGTCCGAGATGGCCGAAGCCATTCTTCCAAATATGCCGAGGCTGACCTCAAAATTCCACTGTTGGACCGATTCCACGATTGTGCTAGCATGGTTAGCAAAACCAGCGTGCCATTGGACTACGTTCGTTGCCAACAGGGTGACGAAGATCACCGAGTCCACTGAGGCGGCCAATTGGTCGCACGTTCAATCCGAACATAATCCAGCTGATTTGGCTAGTCGAGGAGTTCCCCTTCAAGAGCTGGTGGATAACCCGCTTTGGTGGCATGGACCCACTTGGCTGCAACGTCCACGCGATCAGTGGCCCAGCCAGGGAACCGACCTGCCGGTGACTGAGATCGAAAAGCGTGCCGTTAAAGTCCATGTGGCGTCTATGCCGTCAGAAGATTTCCTAGATCGCTTTTCCAATTTAGATAGAGCTTTGCGGGTCCTCGCGTATGTCCATCGATTTGTCCAACGATGTCGAAGACAATCACCGCCTTCCGGGGTCCGTGTAGAGGCCCAGGACGTTGCCGCCGCGGAAGAACTCATGACGATTTGCACTCAGCGCAGGTATTTTTCTGAAGAATACCGCTGCTTGAGTCAGAAGCGTCCTGTGCCCGCGGCGAGTTCGATTCTCTCCCTGAACCCCTTTCTAGATAAGAAAGGGGTAATCAGGGCATGCGGCCGCGTAACGGCCTCCGACAGTTTGCGGTATGATGAACGACATCCGATAATCCTGCCGTACGAATGTGCACTCTCGCGGCTTCTGGTCAAATTCACGCATCTCATTACGTTGCATGGTGGCAACCAGTTAGTGGTGCGTCTCACTCGGTCCAGATACTGGGTTCCGAGAATAAAGAACTTGGTGAAGGCAGTGGTTAACTCCTGCAAGGTCTGCGTTATCCACAAAAAGAGATTGCAAGTCCAGATGATGGGAAGTTTTCCGAAAGAGCGAGTGTCCTTTTCCCGCCCGTTCACGTACACAGGGATGGACTACGCCGGCCCGTTTGACATAAAAAATTATACCGGAAGAGCTTGTCTCATTACGAAAGGGTATGTGTTGTTTTTCGTTTGTTTTTCTACAAAGGCCATCCATCTAGAGCCTACATCCGACTTAACGACTGAAAAGTTTCTGGCCGCTTTCGCTCGTTTCGTCTCTAGAAGAGGGTGTCCTCGCCAAGTCCAATCCGACAATGGAAAGACCTTCGCCGGCGCCTCCACCGTGCTTTCCCGAGACTTCCTGCAAGCCGTTAAGGAGTCTGTGACCGATGCCTATAGTCATCAGCAGCTCACCTGGCAATTCATTCCTCCGGGGGCACCCCACATGGGAGGCCTATGGGAAGCTGGTGTCAAGAGCTTCAAGACCTTGTTTTACAAGTCCACCGCTACGCGGAAGTACACCTTTGAAGAGCTGTCCACCCTCCTAGCGAGAATCGAAGCTTGTCTGAATTCCAGACCGCTATCTCCCATGTCCGAGGATCCAACTGATCTCTTAGCGTTGACACCAGGGCACTTTCTTGTTGGTGGACCTCTTCTATCCATAGTGGAACCTGAAGTAAAGGGCGAATCCAAGTCCATTCTGAACCGGTGGCAGCACTTAAAGTCTCTCCATCAACAATTCCGCACTCGATGGAAGGATGAGTACCTTAAGGAGCTCCACAAGCGCAACAAGTGGCAAGTCCCCACAGAAAATCTGCGTGTTGGCGATCTGGTCGTCATTAAGGATGACAATTTGCCCTCAAATGAGTGGCGACTCGGAAGAATAGACTCCGTTTTTCCGGGAGCCGATGGTAATGTCCGCGTAGTCGACATTCGTACGACACGCGGCATTGTCAAACGTCCAGTGACCAAGGTGGTTCTTCTTCCAAGAGAGCCGCCCAAAACTACCTCGTAACGAGCCGCGTTTCTTACACACCCTAGTCCGTAGCCATTATCCACGTCAGTGTTAATCAGCCCTGTTTGTTTTTTTCCTTATCCACACTCTAAACAGGAAAATGGCTCCCCGTCCACGTAGCGCTCAGGCTCTGGATAGCAGACGTACTCGAGGTACTCAGTCCTACCGATGCCGAGTCTGCCGCGGAATCCATCCTCTTCGGAAGTGTCAGAGGTTCCTAAAGCTGAGCGCAGAGAAGCGGCTGCGGGCAGTGCTTATTAACAAGTACTGCGCGAACTGTCTCGCACACGAGCACTTCACTGGGAGCTGTCGTAGCGGTGACCGGTGCAGAACGTGCAACCGGGATCATCACACGCTGCTGCACATGCATGACCTTGGTTCCCGGAAAAAGTCCGGCTCCAAGCAAAAGTCCCGCTCCAAGCAAAAGTCCCGCTCCAAGCAACAGCCCGCTTCTCCGCAGCGTTCGCGCCGGCAAGATCCGCCAACTCGCCAAACGCCTGCTCCTCCACCGCGCTCAGCATCCTCGACACCAGCTCCGTCGCTCGCCGCACTTCTCCAGCGGCATAGCGTTAATGTCCTCCCGACTGCTGTGGTGATCGTCGAGACCGGAGAGAAGAAGTTCGACACCGCCGCACTCATCGATCCGTGCACCCCGACAAGCTCCATTGATGCATCCCTGGCCGCCGCGTTGCGTTTGCCGACAACGAACGTGGGCGACGAGAGCATATGCACGGCGACGATTCGTTCGAGGGTCGACGAGGCCATCAAGCTGGAGGTGGTCCTCAAGATCGAGCCTAACGTGCGCATCCGCACTCCCATCCGTGCGCTCAGTGAGAGCGTCGTCCAAAAATTTAAGGAGCTACCGCTCGCGGATGAGGTTTTCCACCGGCCAGCCACGATCTCATTGATCCTGGGCGCAGACGTCTACCCGAAGGTGATAAAGCCGGGCTTTCACATGGTCGACGAGGGACTGCCGGTAGCCCAGAAGACGGTGTTCGGGTGGATCGTCTCCGGCGCCTGTACGCAGGCTTGAGGCGTAGGCGGCTGGCCGAAGTTCCGTCTCCGTTATTATTTTTGCAACGCTAGCGATTGCAAGGGGGGGCGGAATGTTCAGGCCCACTGTCCGGCGAATCTGGACTGGCCCCGCTATCCAGCTGCACCAGCTGCACCGCTCTACCGCTCTCCCGCTCTCCCGCTCTCCCGCTCTCTCGCGCTCCCGCTCTCCTGCGCTGTTCCTAGCTCCCGCCATGAAGTCTCCGCTGCGCTTTGGAGCGCAGAGCGGAGCTTAGACTAAGTCAGTTCGATTTCTGAAGTTCAAGAGAATAAACCGCGGTCGTACCCCCGCCTACTTTTTACCCAGTTAACTTCTTGTGCACTTTTATTTCCGACTAAGGGGCAAATACGCGTTCGAGTGGTTTCTCCCCAACAGCTTCATCAGCACCAGTAGCAAACCGCACCAGCAGCAAGCCAGCGAAGCCCAGCGAACCAGCCCGCCGACGCCGACCGTTTTCCCGCCTTCGCCTCCCACGCCATTCCACCAGCGCCAGCACGGTACCCCGCTGCCCCCCGGCGTACAATTAGAAAAGATTCACCGAATGGACCTACAACTGAAAATGTTACCACTTTTTTTAAAAATAATTGTATGGCTTACTTTTTGGATGAAATTAAGTTCGAAATAAATGGATGTGAGATTGATAAAACACGATTTGTCGGTATGACTACAACCCTAAAAAATTATATATCTCTGGATAATCTTCAAAGTCAAAATCTATTAAATTCCGGATGGAGCAGTGAAGACGAAATATCTACGGGACCCCACTTTAATTTTTCTGTACCATTAAAAAATTTATTGGGATTTGCTGAGGATTATAAAAAAGTTTTGTTAAATTGTAAACACGAACTAGTGTTGATGCTAACTAAGAATCTTGGTGATGTATTTGAACAAACCAGAAGTGAACAAACTTCTAAGTTGGAAATGACGAATATAACTTGGAAAATCCCCCATGTAACTCTGAGCGATTTTGCAAAAATTAAGATGTACGATATTATTAAAAGTGGTGTAAACCTACCAATCGCATTCCGGAGTTGGGATTCATATGTTAACCCCAAATTGGGGCTAACCGCGAAAAACCAAGATTTGCTATAATTGGATTTACACTAAATGGAGAACTTATCACAAATAACTTATCAAACTTGAAAGTTCACTTGAATTCAGAGTCATATCCATATGATAATCTGAATGTTGATTTTAGTAAGAATCAGTATGCTCACCTATATGAAATGTATACAAGATTTCAATCTAGTTACTATAATCGTGAGTCACAACCATTTTTGACCCCAAATGAATTTAAATTGAAGGCCATATTATTGTGGTTGATCTTTCATATCAAAACGAATCAGTGAAAACTGGTCCTATTGATGTGAGAATTTCAATAGAACTGAAGACACCAAGTCATGAAAATACCCAAGCTTACTGTCTCCTCATACATGACCGTTTAGTTGAATATAACCCATTAAACGGACTAGTACAACGAGTTGTTTAACATTAGCAAAATGTTGAAAGATACTGTTTCGATTGATGTTCAAGGATTCTTTGATAATAATAATAATTTTATTCTAAAAGAAATTGGAATTGTATTCGAAAAAGATCCAAACTTGAATAATAGTTTATTAATAGAACCACCATATGATTTTACTTTGCTAAATACAAAATCTCGAAAGACTGCAATTTGGTTAACTAATACACACCACTAAATTTTTTGGAACGATGGAGAGAACAGTTTTCCACAAACTCGAAAAAATCTGAGGACAATTACAAGCGGAAACCAAATTATTTGTAAAGGTGTGGAAAAGAAACGATTTCTACAGAAGTTTTTTAGGAGTCGTCAGCTCATTAATATCGAGGAAATGGGCTGTCCGTCATTAAACAGGTTTAAAGGAAACCGGTTTCCCTATTGTAAAACACACCTTAAGGGCGGGGTTTGTGCTCTAAACAATGCATACATTATTTTGACATTTTTTAAAAGTAGCTCCAAAACAATGAAATAATTTTTATACATCATTTTAAAGTTGAGACTAGACGTGCAAGAAAATAAAATTAACAAAATGAAATTTCATGAGGAAATTGACCAATTTATTGAACAATTTAAAGGAGATATAATTGGTCAGCATTTTCAATACCTTCTAAACACAAAAACTATGTTCATGAACCGAGGTGGACATGATCTCAAAACTACGAATTATGGTGAACACTTTACATTTTGTAATCCAGAAATGACGTCGGAAACGTGCGCCTGCTTCTTCTATGCAAATCGCCGGAATCAAAGCAGAAAATTAATTTCTATATACAAGGGTGGTCAAAAGTATTTTCACAAAAAAAAAGTTAAATATATTCAAATTTTTTAACTTACATCTTGTTAACTTTGGCATCAATGGAATGGTAATTTAAATGCCGTTTGAATGATACAATACATTTCTTAACACATTCAGTACTTATTGAAAAGGACGAATTTGTGTGAAAATGTCCTTTTTGAACTTTTTTCCTCGACTTGAAAACTTAAATTTTTTGATGCAAAAAGTTTCTTCAAACAAAAATAATAGTAACTGCAAAAAGAATTTTTCAAAAATCATTTTGCTTATATTTTTTATGGTTTTTTAAAGGTGACACTGTCGGAAAAAATTTGTATGAAAAAGAGAAAAATATGCCTAAAATGCATGTTTCTAAGCATTTTCAAAAAATCATAAAAAATATAAGCAAAATGATTTTTGAAAAATTCTTTTTGCAGTTACTGTTATTTTTGTTTGAAGAAACTTTTTGCATAAAAAAATTTAAGTTTTCAAGTCGAGGAAAAAAGTTCAAAAAGGACATTTTCACACAAATTCGTCCTTTTCAATAAGTACTGAATGTGTTAAGAAATGTATTGTATCATTCAAACGGCATTTAAATTACCTTTCCATTGATGCCAAAGTTAACAAGATGTAAGTTCAAATTATGAATATATTTAACTTTTTTTTTGTGAAAATACTTTTGACCACCCTTGTATAACAAAAATGTTCGCAATACCAAAATAAATGAATAAATGTATTATTATGCTACAAAATAAACTTCTGACTTTTTATTTCGAGTTAAAATTACAGGTGCGGAGAATGGAAAATATTTCCTTGACTGAGATATGTCGGCTACTTGCGAGTTGTTGCGCGGTCGTGATTTCAACCCCTATTATGGGAACGTCGTATGAGGTCGTATGAGGTCGTTGGCGTGAGGCCCATGATCTTGTCAATGAGCGTGCGCCTTCTGGGTTGTGCATGTGTCCCTTTTATTGCGGTCAGGTAATTGACAGGTGCGCATGTTCGGGTAGCTCTTGCTTGAATCCCTTTTATGACATGTTTATGACCCATTTGTGGAAAGGAGAGAATCTTAGACAATTTACCAGTTAAACGTTCTGGGGCGGAAACAAATTAATATGCTAATTGTCCCAGAATCCGCGTTTCCCTACTACTTGTATTGGTCCGTATTTCGTGTTCAATTTCTGTCGTACTAGTTAGTTGGTCTCCCTCCTTAAAAAAAAGTTTGCTAAATCGTTGTACAATGACTTTAATTTCTCAGACTTCTTCTTCATTTAAGTGGTCGAGTTTCAAATTCTTTAAGTTTTTACTGCTACCTTCTAATACAGAAACTTCTTCGTATTGATATGGATTGTTTATAATTACGTTTTCTTTTTGATTTAAAATTAAAACCTTCCTCTCAATGTTTATAAATGCATTCAAAAAATTTAGGAGGTCTATCCCTATGATAAAATTGCATTTTCTTCCCTTAAGCGGGGCTAATTTTCATCGTACTCTTGCGTTATTTGGTAAGTTAAATTCTTTTGGGGCTGTGGTATGAATTTCGTACGCTATTACGTCTTTGCTGTTAATTGTAGTGTATGGTATGGGCGTATTTAGTCTCATTTTTCTGTAACCGTTAATCTGGTCGCTAACTAAACTCAAGGTGGCTCCTGTGTCTATTAAGGCCACGTATTTCTGTTTGTCTATGTTAAGTTCTATTAGTGGTAACCCATCCGAGGCGGCTTCGTAAAAAAAACCGTATTATTGAATTCTGCCTGTGGATAGTTTTCCATTTGATTATTATCGTGTTTACTGTTCGAGTTATGGTCACTGTTGTAGTTGTCATTTTCGTATCTGCTTTGGTCGGTATTGTTTTGGTGTTGGTTGGCTTCTATGTTATCTACCTCCATAGGTACCACATTCGCTGGCCTATTTTGCATAGACTGATGTGATCCTGCTTGTTGATTCCACTGATTATTTTGATATCGTCTACTTTGTCCGGAGTTATTGCCTCTAAAATTCTGAGGGGTATTGTTCTGTCTAACTTGTCCTGAATTGTTGCTCTGATAATTTCGATGTACATTTTGCATTGTATTGTTTTGCTGATTATATTGTTGATTGGTATTCTTATTTTGATGTGCATTTTGCATTGTATTGTTTTGCTGATTATATTGTTGATTGGTATTCTGGTTGTTGTTCCTGTAATTGTTTTGATTAGGTCTACCTTTCCTATACTGATACCTAATGCAACTATTCTCATATCTGCGTTGCATCATTATCTTTAATATAGTGCTTAAATCTCTGACTTCGTAGATCTTGTCTAGTAAAGTGCCTTGTGTCATTTCTTTGGCTGTGTTAACTAATAAAATTTCGACATTACTTAAATCTATAAAATTATCATTCATATGATACACAATTAATTCATCATTTTTATATTTTATATTTTGAATTTCTACTGCAAGCTCGCTCACCGAATTCACTCTCAGGTCACATATCCTCTTGTAGATTTGGTGCGGCTCCGTGTCTGGTCTGTACCTTAACTTCAAGGTGGCTTTTATCAGGTCCCAGTTGTCCGGCTCCGGGATATTTATTACTGCATCCTTTGCTTGACCCTGAATTGTCCTGTAGAATATTGTCCTTGTGGCTTCTCTCTTGAGTTGTGGGTCCTCTACCGTCTGTAACAGGTACTCCACGCTACTGAAGAAGGAGTTGATGGAGATTTCCCCGGTTCCCGTAAAGGTTGCCAAACGATTGATGTTTTTGAACAACCGCTCTTGTTGGGCTGGGTTGTTTCCATTTCCTTGGAGCTGTACATACGCTTGTTGCAGTTGCTCCAGCTGTCTTTCCCTTATGGCCAATTGTTCCAAAAGATCCGCTTGGGGCATCTGGCCGTTATCGTGAGCCATCCTGCTATTGTCGTATGAAGCGATCCTTCGCTGCCTTCTTATATCCAGGTTGAGTTGATTTCCTTCTTAGCGCTGTCTAAGTCGACTTTAGTTCGATCTCTACAGGCATTAATCCACTGATTTTTAGTTGGATTTAATGCTGTTGCGCTGCTTGGTCTGGTTTTGCTTTGATCAATGCACTTTTCTATGCACTGCACCACGTTCACTTAGCGAACTGATTTTTAGTTCGCTTCTGTTCGCTGACTTTTTGTATTTTTTATTTATCACAAAAAATTTTTGTTATATTTTTTTTCTTCACGTTAAGTTCGATTTGAATAATCACTGGACCCTCTTTAATTAAAAAGGATCCTACCGGCTGCGCCAATTTTGTTTAAGGAGTTGCGAAGTTTTAAAAAAAATAAATTATTTGTAAGTAAAACACGTCAAGCGGGTTTGGTGGGCAAAAATCAACTGAATATTTTTTATTGATAATGTTTTAAAGAAAACTTAATTTAGGTTTACAGAAGTGCTTATTAGGTTTTCTTACGAATTATTCTGGTCGACATGTGTAAGATCGTTGGCCTCTAGTTAGCCTGAATTTAATAACGATCGATGAACTATGCATTTCCTGTTTATTGTGTTATATTGCTTATTTGGATTTTATATTTTCTTAGAACTTATTTTGGTTGGCATGTGCCAGATCGTTAACCTGTGCATTTCCTGTTTGCTGTATTACTTTAATATATTGTTTATTTAGCATTTAATGAGTTAAGCAATTTTTGTACTTTATTATTAAGAGGTGGTAATGAAGAAATTGGGTTTTGGACATATGTGGGAAGTGAAGTGGGGTTATACGTAACTCGTGCGCTACCCTATTCGACGAGCTCAACGTAAGAAAACCAGCTTTGGAATGGCCCTCACTCTTGAACTTGAAGAGTATATGCTGTTCTTGCCGGAACGATACTCAACTCTAGAGGATTCAACAAATGAATATATAAAGGATAATTTTGCCATTAAAAGGAATGATATTTCCTCTATTTAGAATTAAATAAAGCTTAAATTGTATTCATTTTTCATATTATTAATGTATCTATTTTGATAAATAAAAATACAAATAAATAAAATTTTATAAAACTCAAACTCAAACCCTTTGTTATAAATATTTAAATTATACTACATTTTTCCCAGTAGCACATGAGTATCAGAGAAAACGACAACAATGAAGCGTAAACTTTTAGAACAGTTGACGAAAAGTAGAAATTAATTAAAAAGAATATTTAATGAATTGAAATTAGAACATCAAATTTGAAGGAAACTTTTAAACTTATTACAGAACCTTTACATGAATTACTCACTGAAAATAAAAAATTGAACAAAAAGGAATATATTAATGATACACATGATATTAAAACTAAGTTCAAGAATGAGAAAATAAGAGTACCTGAAAGTAAAAAAAGGGTACATGAGAGAGTACTCGAAAGTGATAGTGAGAGTGATGCTTATGTTGATCCTTTTTCACAAAACTCTCATATAGATGAATCCGATGTTTCACAACAGTCTCTTATAGATGAATCTGATGCTTCACAACAGCCTCACACAGATTATTTAAATGAAAGTGTATATGAAGATACCGGGGCGAAGTACAATCTCAACATTAATCAGTTAAAGCAAGAAAAGATTTTAGACAATAGTTATGGACCAAGAGAAAAAAATAATATTTTAATGTTGGGTAATAGTACACTTAAAATTAAAAAAAATGTAATGGAATTAGGAAGTGGAAACTTATGGACTCTATCACCAGGTCTATACTCTTTAATTTTTCATAATAGTCCTAAGGATTATACTAAGAATGATTTAGAATTATATAAAAACATTTTTATTGAAACAAGTGCTTTCAAAAGAAACTATCAACCAGATGGTGAAATAAGATGAAATCGTTCGAAAAAATATTCTTCAATTATTAAACCAATAATATCATCTTCAGTAAATGAAAAATATATTGGTTCTGGGTATATAAGACTAAAAGAAATAACACTAAACTATATATATTGGGATAATGTTAATGAACTTGTTGAAAGATTGCAACTCTTAATGGCATCAAGAGCTGCTGGTAATAATAACCATACTAATGAAAATTTTTCAATAAGAGAAGAATTGCGGGAAGCAAAAATTAAATATTAATAAAACAGAAAACATTTTCACATTTAGTTTTATAGTAAAATGTCTATAGACAATTTTGGTCACTTTTTAAATGATAGAGATTTTTCCTGGCTTTTCAAAAGCGAAGTTGAGAGTCTTACAGGTATATATCTAGACACTGATGGTCACACAAATGTTCAGAAAAAAAGAATTAAAAACTCTTCAAAACCAATAAATGGAAATGATTTGGCTATAACATTTTAGGTAGATGATACAATTAATGAGGCGAAATCACATCAAATGGAAACTATAACTAAATCATTTCAACTACGAAATAAAAAAGTATTAGAGCTGGATATGTACAATATCATTTAATATTAACAATTGGAAAACTAAATACAAAAATCTAAACAAATTTTAAGATATATTATAAAAATTATTTGAATGTGATTAATAAATAATTTTCTGAAATAAATATGCAAATAAGAAATATGTATTATTCATGGGATATTATCATAGAGAATGTCAAAACACTAGTTTTATCAGGCATTTTGATGGAAAAATCAAAGTGTTAAATTAATATATATTATTTTTATTATCTAAGTAGAAGAAATTTTTATTTATTATTTTGTTTTTTTTTTGGTCAAGGGATAATATTTTATGAATATTTTCCATTACCTTGACCTTTGCGCCTGCGTCGAGGGATTTTAGCAATCCCTTGTAACATAACTATTTGTGTTGTTGGTAACAGTTATAAATGGTTCGCAAATAAAACATACTTTCCTAATTATATTTTTATGACCTTTTTTATGAAGGGGTAATATTCCAAGAATTTTTTTCCAATACCTTGACCTTTGCGCCTGCGTCGAGGCATTTTAGCAATCCCTTACACCACCACCTGTGTTTATTGTAGGTAACCAACTTGACTCTGGGGCTACGGTACGGATAGCAATGGGTGCTTTGCTTAATGGGATTTAAATTATCGGTGACAAATTTATAAGTCAAAGTCAAAGACATTCTTATGAAGGGATAATATTCCATGAATTTTTTCCAATACCTTGACCTTTGCGCCTGCGTCGAGGCATTTTAGCAATCCTTTGTAACATAACTATTTGTGTTGTTGGTAAAAGTTATAAATGATTCGCAAATAAAAAATACTTTCTTTATTATATTTTTTATGACCATTTTTTATGACCTTTGCGCCTGAGTCGGGGGTTATGGTACGGTTAGCAATGGGTGGTTTGCTTAATGAGATTTAAAATATTGGTGACAAATTTATAAGTGAAAGTCAAAGACATTTTGGACAAAGGATACAATTGGTCACTTAGGTGCGGGTATAGACATTTGTTATGGTGATAGAAAATGGGATAATCACAGTGTTTTTGTTTTAACTGTATTACGCCGGAGCGATTTCAATTACATTCCCAATTAAAGTTAGTTTTAAATCGTTTTTTGACATGCATATATTTTCCTCTTTCTAGACATTTTATTGTAGCTAATAACTATAGTTATGGGATGTAAGGCTAGGTAGCGTTGTTAAAAATACATTTATTATACCTACATAAGATGACAGAATATGAAAAATGGAAATGTTTTATTTTTACAATATACTAGTTAAAGTGGATGAAATTATTATATGTTCTTAACATCTCTCGTTATGAGTCAAAATTGTTTATCAAAACAGCTTATAAACAGCTCTTAGACAGCTTGTGAACAACTTATCCTCTACGATTTATATATCAATCTTCATATATTTTAATTGTGCGTTCGTTCTCACGTACATAGCAAACACATTGAAAATCAGAGTGTACATTTTTACTTCGTCTAGTGATCAAGAATTTGATCATTCTTAACAAAAGACTATAAAAGCACGTAGAAGTTAATAACAACTAGTAACCAGCTAATAATAATAAGTAAACATCAAGTAAACAGATACTAAAGAGCTAGCAACCAGCTAATAACATCTAGTAAACAACTTGTTTACAGATACTAAACAGCTAGTAACAAGATAATAACATCTAGTGAACAACTTGTATACATCTACTTAACATATATAAATCAGATACTAAACAGCTAGTTGACATCTTGTATTCATCTACTAAACATATAGTAACTAGCTAATAAAAAGTAGTAAGCAACTAATAGACAGCTGCTAAGCAGATAGTAACCATCTAATAATAGCTCATAACAGTTAACAACAGCTAGTAAAATAAAACGTTCTCAACCTAAAGTTTCAACCTAAAAAAATTGGCAAACATTAAAATAAACTGTAACGAACTGATTTTTGTGTGTCTGCTCGCTACGAGATTCGTGCGGTTAGCTCAGAAGATTGTGCGTTCGTCCCACCAAATTTATATGACGTGATTGCCCGTAGATCAGTGAGAAAACAAAGTGTTCAAATGGTAACAGTGGGATTTATTCTCGTGGTATTAGTACAGCGGGTGTGTGGCTGGGCTGGCTTCGGTATCTCTTGGCTCTGGTTCCGCCGGCTGCTGGCGCTCCTCTTTCTGGCTCCTCGACGCGTTGACTCGTCCTCCTCTGGATCCTGGGTCTCGGGACGCTCGTAGTGGCCGCCTCTGCTTGCTTGCCGACTCGTTGCTTCGGGGTCGCTTGTTGCGCCTTAGACCCGCAGAGAGTTCGGCCTTGTGGGCTTAGGGAAGCGTCACCGTTCTCAGACTAGGGTGAACAAGCCTTGCTCTCCAGGCTGACGCCTTTCGAGGCAATACCTGTCCCTTGCTCTGTCCCGGACGGTCCCGCTAGGTTCTTGCTCAGTTCGCGCTGACAGTCAAGGCTGCCGCCCGGAGGCTGTCTAGCGGTTTACTTCGCTTTACGCCTAGCGCAGACGAACGTTCCACCCGGCTTCACCCTAATGCGTGACGTCCGCGACGCTCCTGCGCTCCCCAATGAGCTTCGCGCGGCGATGGTAACGTGGCTGCCGGAAATGTCTGCTGGCTTCGCTGTCGATGTCCTCTGCGCTGTCTTCTGACCAGTATCTCGTTGTTCTGGCGCTCGGGGAGCTGGGCGGTCGCTGCTCGGGAACTTCGCCGGTAATCGCAGGGCTCTCCAGGCTGCCGCCTCTTGAAACCGCAAATCGATCTACCGCTCGTCCGTCACGCCAGTTCCTGCTTGGTCGGGCAAGGTACGCTGGGTCTCAGACAACTTTCCTCCCCAAGCTGACGGCTCTTCGTCGTAGGACTCTTTTGCTTGTCTCTGACAGACCCGCCGGGCGACTCGCCAGGGTGTGGTCGTGACAAAGTTAGAAAACAAACGCCTTGACTTAGCCGCGTGATGCCTTTCGGAACTCAGCCACCTGTGTCTCAATTCGGAGATTCCTGGTGTCCTAATCCCGAACGTCTCGACGTGGCGATCTTGCTCCTTGTATGCTTCCCACGGCGCTGCTTCCTACGACTCGCTTGGTTGTAGCTCCCTCGTAGATTATTTGCTTGACTGACTGTTTATTTGGAACTTAAATTGATCTTAAAGGTTTGACTCCTCGTGATCGACTGATCCAGCTGCCAGCGCTCTGCGGCCTTATATAGGGCCTCCAAGCACCGTTATTTCCCTTTTGCGCACGGCCCGCTGGATCTCTCCACTCTGGGTCCAAAGTCCGTGCCTCCTGGATGACCCACTTCTCCTTCACGTACCGCTTTCAATCGATGCTTCCCGGGCCGCTTGTGGCACGCCTGTGTGCCGCTCCACTGCCGAGATGTGACACTTCCTCTCCCGGTCCAAAGTTCACGGGAGAGTCCAAAGTCCGGTGGAGTTCCGTTATCCCCTTTTGCATACGGCACTCTTGCTCTGCCCGCGAAGTCTCCATTCTCTCTCGATCTCCATCCTTGGTCTCCAATCTCTCTCGCTCTCCTTCATTGGTCTCTAAACTCTCTCGCTCTCCTTCGTTGGTCTCCAAACTCTCTCGATCTCCACCCTTGGTCTCCAAACTCTCTCGTTCTCCTCGCCGCGCCGTTACTACGCGAATTCGCCGCGTATCTGGTAAGCGGCCGGCCATCTGCTGCTGCTTCTATTTGTGGGGAGTTATTCAACTCCTCACATTCCCCCCTTACTTCGGGAAACATTTAAGACTGGTTCCTACTCTCCGGCGTTTCCTTGCTTATCCTAGCCTTTGAGTCCTTGTGATTCCCGCGGCGCTCCCTCGTTGCTCCCTCGATGCTCCCTCGACGCTCTTAACTCCCTTGAGTTTCTACAGCGGGGGTCATCCGCCTCGTAGCAACTTTAAGTCTCCCGCGCCGATATTTCCTGTGTTCCCACTGGGCCATCGATACTCCTGGGCTATCGATCCCCAGCTCGCTGCTCATTGCTGCGTCTCACTCCTTTCCATGTTTCCTCCGCCTGGTCACACCATTCGTGCGTGATCGATATTTATTCGCATATCGATACCGACGGTGCGGCGTTGCCACCTGCTCGTTTGCGATATTTCCACCTTGGCCGATATTTCCATTGTCGTGTGCCCATCGATCGCACTATCGTCCAGTGCCAATCGATCGCCTATCGAGGCGCCCCCTTCCCTGGCTCGTGGTGATTTTGCAACTTTCATACTATGAAATTCATAGGTAAGTTTCTTTTGCATTTCCTTCACTCCTTTTCATCTCATCCTTTCGTCCTCTCTCGCCCTTCACTCGTCCTCTGTTGGCAGCATCTGACTCCACATTGGCAGCTTTTGAGAGCGGCTGCGGAGAGGACTCCGCATTCGCTTCGCAACCAGGACAGCCGGTAAGTATTTATGATGTCTTTCTGCTTCCTGCATTAAGCCCCCTTTAAATTTCAGGTTGCTGGTGCGGCCCATGCATGCCCCGTTCCTTTTCTTGTTTTTAGTCAACTGTTGGTGTGGTGCGTGTTTCTGTTTTTTTTTTGTGACCAGCTGGCTACGGTGTAGATCTGATTCTGCACCGTCCTCCCCTTTTCCTCGGGTAACAACTAGACGAGCTCGTCCGGCGCATTCCGTATAGAATCTCCGGATGCTGCGGTGTATGTCTGGACTGCGCGTCTTGTGTTGCTTGTCTCCTTCCGCGCATACTCTCTTCTACGTTACCCGTATCCTTGTGCCGTATTGTAAGTGTCCCTTCCGCCTGGCGTTATCGCGGATGACTCTGGCAACTGCCCGACGCTGAATCCTGTTGCCTTGCGGTCGGGATCACCATCCATCCCTATCCACGTCCTTGTGCCCTACCCTTATGGTTGACCTTTCTGCGTGGCGTGTGGATGACTCTCGCTTCGGCCTGACGCCTAATCCTGTGGCCTCGCAGTCTGGATTAACGTGTGATCCTTATCCATGTCCTTGTTCTATCCTGATTGTCCTTTCCGTGTGGCGTATGGATGACTCTCGCTTCGGCCTGACGCCTAATTCTGCCGCCTCGTACCCGTTGTTAGACATCTGATGTTTCTGCTGTCTGCTCGTTTACTTGTTGCTTGAGCTCGCCAACGTGAACTGTCTTTTCTTTCTTCGACTGTGTGTGGCGAATTTTGCAGATCACTGGAGAGACGAAACCTACAACCTGGTAAGGGCCATCGTACCTCGGGGCTAGTTTTGCAGCGAATCCTTAGGCCGCTTTGGACAGGTGATGTTCCTTGGTCCACACTATGTCGCCCACCGCTGGTGACCATTGCCTCCTTCTCAGATTGTAGTGTCTGGCTTGGTCCTGGGACGCCTTTTCCATATTTCGCTGCACGATCTCGAATACCTCTTTTAGTTTGTTGGCATTTTCCTCAGGGGTCTCCTTATCATATGGGCTGCTGGGTAGACGTCGTTCCCTTCCCTGGGTAAGAAACGCCGGTGTATGGCCAGTGGATTCCGATGTGCTCGTGTTCACTGCTAGCATAATCTCCGGCCACTTCTCGTCCCAGTTTCTCTGGTCCTGCCCTGCGAACTGCGCAATCATGGTCTTGACCGTTCTGTTCGCTCGTTCGGTCGGATTTTCTTGTGGTGTGTATGGTGCAGTGAACTGTTGTCTAATACCCATCTCGGCCAGAAAACTCTTGAAGATACGGCTTGTAAACTGCACTCCGTTTTGCGATTATGCGCTCCCTAAACGCCTTCTTGAGCGACTCTGCTGTCGCACTGCGTAGGGGCACCAGTTCCGTCCATTTCGAAAACCTGTCTATCATGACCAGCAGCATTTGGTTCCCGTGCTTAGATCTTGGTAGGGGTCCAACGAAGTCTGCACATACCGTGGCCCATGGTTCCTCCGGCACTTGGGTCAACATCTTCCCAGCCGCCTGCATCTGATTGGGCTTAAACCGCATGCAAATCTCGCATTTTCGTACGTGGGCTCGGGCGTCTCTATGCATGCCTGGCCAGTAGTATCGGGCTGCCAACCGTGCAATTGTCCTTCGGCTTCCTACGTGTCCCGCGGACGGTGCGTCGTGGTTTTCCCTCAACACTGTTTCTCGTAGCGACTTCGGGACGCACATCTTCCATGACGCGACGTCTTCACTTCCTGCTCGGTGAGGTATGTTTCTGTACAGTGTCTCACCATCCATAACATAGTCCGGGTACTTCTGCGGTTGGGTCCTTATCTTTTCGCCCATGTCCTTGATCCAGCTGCACTCTCCTGAGGTTATTGTTGCCGATGCCTCCTTTACTCCTCGTAGCGTCTCTGGTAGTGGTTGTCTTGATAATGCGTCGGCCACCACGTTTAGCTGGCCCTTTCTGTACGCTATCTCAAAGTCGTACTGTTGTAGCTCCAGGGCCCATCTGGCGATCCTTCCTGAAGGGCTTTCGATGCTGTTGAGCCACTTCAGGGCCATGTGGTCGGTTACTACCTTAAAGTGGTAACCTTCCAGATATGGCCTGAGCTTCCGGATCGCCCAGACGATCGCCAAGCACTCCTTCTCCGTTGTCGAGTAGTTCTTTTCCGCGCCGGTCAGTGTTCGGCTCGAGTAGGAGATTACTCTTTCGCCCTTTTCGGTGTCCTGGGTCAGTATCGCTCCGATGCCGTAGTCGCTGGCGTCTGTTTGCAGGATGAAAGTTCTACTGAAGTCCGGGCATGCTAGCACTGGATCTGCCACGAGTCTTGCCTTAACCTCCTCAAACGCCATCTGGTGCTCTGGTGTCCACTCCCACTTACTGCCTTTGCGCAGCAGGTCGTTCAGGGGTTTGACGATTCTGGAAAAATCTGGTACAAACCGGCGGTACCACGACGCTACTCCTAGGTATTGCCGGAGCTCTTTGACAGTCGATGGCGGTTCTAGTTCGGCGATGGCGGCTACTTTTTCTGGATCTGTTCCTATTCCCTCGCTAGTCACTCGATGACCCAGGTACAGCAGCTCCTTTTTGAAGAATTGGCATTTTTCTGGATTCAGCCTCAGATTTGACTCCTTTAGACGCCGGAACACTTCCTTCAGGTTTCTTTTGTGTTCTTCCAGCGTGCGACCGATCACTATTATGTCATCCTGGTAAGCGAATGCGTGAGGTGACATCTCGGGGCCAATTACTTGGTCCAAGACTCGCTGAAACGTTGCCGACGCCGAGTGAAGTCCGAACGGCATTACCCTCCACTGAAACAGGCCTTTGCCTGGTACCGTAAATGCTGTATATTGCCTGCTGCTTTCTTCCAGTGGGATCTGCCAGTATCCATCCTTCAGGTCCAAACTGCTGATGTACCGCGCTTCTCTTAGTTGATCTAGGATGTAGTTTATGCGGGGCATTGGGTAGGCATCCTTCACTGACTTCGCGTTGATCTGCCTGAAGTCGACACACAGTCTCCACTTGCCTGTCTTCTTTTTCACCATCACGATGGGGGAGCTGTATGGGCTCTTTGAATGCTCTATGAACCCCATTTGGAGAAGCTCGTCCACCTTTGCGTTGATTTCTCCTTGAATTTTTGGGTTCTTTGGGTAGTATCTCTGCTTGATTGGCTTGTCGTCCTTCATTTTGATCTGGTGTTCTGCCATATTCAATGTTCCCGTCATTGTGCTATAGTCTGCCAGCTCTGCTTCAATAAACGCTGTAGTATCGTCCAACTCGTTTACTTGTTGAACGACTGCTACTGATAGCTTCTCCTCGAGCCATCCATTGTGTCGGGTCCTGGCTGGTATTATTATTTCGTGTCCAGCACACCTTATCTCGGTTCCGACTTGTTTCAGGAAGTTCCATCCCAACACTAATGGATCCACTACCCCGGGTAAAATCAACAGGCTCATGGTCGCTTGTTTGTTGCCGAATTTGACCTCCACCTCGAGCTGCGCATTAATTCCGCCGCACCTTCCATCTGCCAACCTAACTTGCCGTCTCGTTCTGGTAATCTTTCCTAGAGCAGCAATATTGTCCGCCAATTCTTCGCTAACGAAGCTTGCCGTTGCTCCGGTGTCGATTGTGGCTTTGTAGCTTTTCCCACCAATCATCACAGCTGCGGACAACTGCTGCTCCTCCTCGATTAGCTCGCCCGTTAGTTTGGAGAGGTGGCATTGTGCGATCCCCGCTCGCCTCTCTGCGGCTGAGATCGCTGGCCATTTCCCGATCGTTGGCAGCAATCGACGCTCCTAACACCCACCTTGCCGCATATCCAGCAAAACAGCAGCCGCTGGTTACGACATCCTCTAGCCCAGTGTCCGTTCCCACCGCATTTCCGACAGGCCTCCTGCGGGTCTGTGATATGGGTGGCATCTTGTGGCCTCTGTGTGGTGCTTGGCGGCCTCCACAAGGTATTGTTTGGCTGTCTCTGTTGCTGTTGGGGTGGTGTCCCATGACCTCCGCGTGGTGCGTCTGTTGCCTGCTGTCGTCTGGCTTGGTGTGGTGGTGACCATTGGTCGTTTCCTCGTATGTCCTGGTTATCTGTCTCCTCGCATCTTCTGCATGTCACCTGTGTTGGTGACGCCGACTTGGTCCTTGAGAACTTGTTCTCCTGTGCGAAAACTTCCCGTTCCTTTTCAAGTTCTTCGTACTCGTCTGCTAATATCATCAGCGTGTCCAGGTCCGACACTTTGTATGCCCTTAGGAAGATCCTTAGACTAGGGGTGCAGTTTTCCTTGATGATCCTTAGGGTCTCTTTAGCGGAGTAATTAAGTGGCCTCACCATCGTCTGCATGTCGATCATGTAGTCCTTGAACGACTCGCTGAAGCCTTGCTTCCTTTGCTGGACCTGGTCCGCCAGCCTGGTGAAGAAATCTCTTGGCAGGAAATATGTGTGGAAACTTTCAATGAATTCTGCCCAAGTTCTCCACTGCTTATTGTTGGCGATGAACCATTTCAAAGCCCTTCCTTTTAGCAACTCCGGCATCGCTCGAGGGATCATATCGAGCTCCAAACCGTACGTGTTGGCGGACCATTCTACTTGCTCCAGGAACTCGAATGGTTTTTCCGCCCCGTCGAACCTGAACGACCATTCACGGACCTGTTTAGCGACCTTTGCATAGTCCGACTGGCTTGGTCTCGGGGTTAGCGCTGCTGCTTTCTTTTCTTGGCTTGATTCTCTCCTGTGGGCCTCTTTTTGCATGTTGTCAATGCTCAGGCTTGCCATAAAGTTGTCCCCTTCAGCGTTCGTTAGCGTAATGCTTGGGCCGGCTCTGTCGTAGTATGTTGCCTCCAGCTCGGCCCAGATATCGACGAGTTGTGGATCATTCTCTGTTTCGGAGTAGTATTCCGATAGTGCCTTCCTCATGTCGTCTAGCCTGCCCTCCAGGGCGACATTGAGCCTCTGTGCGACATGGGCGAAGTCTTCCTTCTTGAGGCGGTAAATCAACTTCTTTCCCATTTTTACTGTGCTGTTCTCACTGTTGGGACAATCACGTTGGGCTCCAGATGTAACGAACTGATTTTTGTGTGTCTGCTCGCTACGAGATTCGTGCGGCTAGCTCAGAAGATTGTGCGTTCGTCCCACCAAATTTATAAGACGTGATTGCACGTAGATCAGTGAGAAAACAAAGTGTTCAAATGGTAACAGTGGGATTTATTCTCGTGGTATTAGTACAGCGGGTGTGTGGCTGGGCTGGCTTCGGTATCTCTTGGCTCTGGTGCCGCCGGCTGCTGGCGCTCCTCTTTCTGGCTCCTCGACGCGTTGACTCGTCCTCCTCTGGATCCTGGGTCTCGGGACGCTCGTAGTGGCCGCCTCTGCTTGCTTGCCGACGCGTTGCCTCGGGGTCGCTTGTTGCGCCTTAGACCCGCAGAGAGTTCGGCCTTGTGGGCTTAGGGAAGCGTCACCGTTCTCAGACTAGGGTGAACAAGCCTTGCTCTCCAGGCTGACGCCTTTCGAGGCAATACCTGTCCCTTGCTCTGTCCCGGATGGTCCCGCTAGGTTCTTGCTCAGTTCGCGCTGACAGTCAAGGCTGCCGCCCGGAGGCTGTCTAGCGGTTCACTTCGCTTTACGCCTAGCGCAGACGAACGTTCCACCCGGCTTCACCCTAATGCGTGACGTCCGCGACGCTCCTGCGCTCCCCAATGAGCTTCGCGCGGCGATGGTAACGTGGCTGCCGGAAATGTCTGCTGGCGTCGCTGTCGATGTCCTCTGCGCTGTCTTCTGACCAGTATCTCGTTGTTCTGGCGCTCGGGGAGCTGGGCGGTCGCTGCTCGGGAACTTCGCCGGTAATCGCAGGGCTCTCCAGGCTGCCGCCTCTTGAAACCGCAAATCGATCTACCGCTCGTCCGTCACGCCAGGTCCTGCTTGGTCGGGCAAGGTACGCTGGGTCGCAGACAACTTTCCTCCCCAAGCTGACGGCTCTTCGTCGTAGGACTCTTTTGCTTGTCTCTGACAGACCCGCCGGGCGACTCGCCAGGGTGTGGTCGTGACAAAGTTAGAAAACAAACGCCTTGACTTAGCCGCGTGATGCCTTTCGGAACTCAGCCACCTGTGTCTCAATTCGGAGATTCCTGATGTCCTAATCCCGAACGTCTCGACGTGGCGATCTTGCTCCTTGTATGCTTCCCACGGCGCTGCTTCCGACGACTCGCTTGGTTGTAGCTCCCTCGTAGATTATTTGCTTGACTGACTGTTTATTTGGTACTTTAATTGATCTTAAAGGTTTGACTCCTCGTGATCGGCTGATCCAGCTGCCAGCGCTCTGCGGCCTTATATAGGGCCTCCAAGCACCGTTATTTCCCTTTTGCGCACGGCCCGCTGGATCTCTCCACTCTGGGTCCAAAGTCCGTGCCTCCTGGATGACCCACTTCTCCTTCACGTACCGCTTTCAATCGATGCTCCGCCCACTGCTGCAGTCCCGCTGATCCCCGGGCCGCTTGTGGCACGCCTGTGTGCCGCTCCACTGCCGAGATGTGGCACTTCCTCTCCCGGTCCAAACTTCACGGGAGAGTCCAAAGTCCGGTGGAGTTCCGTTATCCCCTTTTGCATACGGCACTCTTGCTCTGCCCGCGAAGTCTCCATTCTCTCTCGATCTCCATCCTTGGTCTCCAATCTCTCTCGCTCTCCTTCATTGGTCTCCAAACTCTCTCGCTCTCCTTCGTTGGTCTCCAAACTCTCTCGATCTCCACCTTTGGTCTCCAAACTCTCTCGTTCTCCTCGCCGCGCCGTTACTACGCGAATTCGCCGCGTATCTGGTAAGCGGCCGGCCATCTGCTGCTGCTTCTATTTGTGGGGAGTTATTCAACTCCTCACAAAAACACAACAAACAGCTACAACTGCTAAAAACAGCTGAAAACAAAAACATCAAAAACAGCTACAACTGCTAAAAACAGCTGAAAACAACAACAACAACAACAACTACAAGAAGAAACAACTACAATAGCAAGACTCAAGGATTTTAATGGTAACGCACCAAAACCTCTTTTAACAAAGACGCAGATGGAATCGGACGTGCGCTACCCTATTCGACGAGCTCAACGTAAGAAAACCAGCTTTGGAATGGCCCTCACTCTTGAACTTGAAGAGTATATGCTGTTCTTGCCGGAACGATACTCAACTCTAGAGGATTCAACAATTGAATATATAAGGGATAATTTTACTATTAAAAGGAATGATATTTCCTCTTTTTAGAATTAAATAAAGCTTAAATTTTATTCATTTTTAATATTATTAATGTATCTATTTTGATAAATAAAAATAAAAATAAAATTTCATCAAACTCAAACCCATTGTTATAAATATTTAAATTATACAAGTATACAATTATACAAGTGAGAGTGATGCTTATGTTGATGCTTTTTCACAAAACTCTCATATAGATGAATCCGATGTTTCACAACAGTCCCTTATAGATGAATCTGATGCTTCACAACAGTATCACACAGATAATTTAAATTAAAGTGTATATGAAGAAACTGGGGTGAAGTACAATCTCAACATTAATCAGTTAAAGCAAGAAAGGGTTTTAGACAAAAGTTATGGACCAAGAGAAGAAAATAATATTTTAATGTTGGGTAATAATACACTTAAAATTAAAAAAAAATGTAATGGAATTATGAAGTGGAAACTTATGGACTCTATCACCAGGTCTATACTCTTTAATTTTTCATAATAGTCCTAAGGATTATACTAAGAATGATTTAGAATCATATAAAAACATTTTAATTGAAACAAGGGAGAACGCTATAGTCGAGTACCTCGACTATCAGATACCCGTTACTCAGCTAAATGGAGATATGCAAGCAGCAAAGCGAGATTAAAATGCGCCACCTACCGGCGGTATACAGATTTAAGCGTTATGGGCGTTAGAGTGGGCGTGGCAAATTTTTGTTTGGATCAATCGATAGGTATTGACGAGACCAATACATTTCAGTTAAAATTTTTTATCTAGCATGAAAATTGTGGGCGTCACAGGGTTTTGCGGTTTGTGGGCGTTAAAGTGGGCGTGGCAAACTTTTTTTTGGGTCAATCGATAGGTATTGATGAGAACATTACATTTCAGTTAAAATTTTCTATCTAGCATCAAAACTGTAGGAGCCACAGTTTTGGGTGGTTTGTGGGCGTTAGAGTGGGCGTGGCAGTGACAGACGGACAGACGGACAGACGGACAAGGCTAGATCGACTCGGCTAGTGATCCTGATCAAGAATATATATACTTTATGGGGTCGGAAACGCTTCCTTCTGCCTGTTACATACTTTCCGACGAATCTAGTATACCCTTTTACTCTACGAGTAACGGGTATAACAAGTGCTCACAAAAGAAACTATCAACCAGATGGTGAAATAAGATGAAATCGTTCGAAAAAATATTCTTCAATTATTAAACCAATAATATCATCTTCAGTAAATGAAAAATATATTGGTTCTGGGTATATAAGACTAAAAGAAATAACACTAAACTATATATATTGGGATAATGTTAATGAACTTGTTGAAAGATTGCAACTCTTAATGGCATCAAGAGCTGCTGGTAATAATAACCATACTAATGACATTTTTTCAATAAGAGAAGAATTGCGGGAAGCAAAAATTAAATATTAATAAAACAGAAAACATTTTCACATTTAGTTTTATAGTAAAATGTCTATAGACAATTTTGGTCACTTTTTAAATGATAGAGATTTTTCCTGGCTTTTCAAAAGCGAAGTTGAGAGTCTTACAGGTATATATCTAGACACTGATGGTCACATAAATGTTCAGAAAAAAAGAATTAAAAACTGTTCAAAACCAATAAATGGAAATGATTTGGCTATAACATTTTAGGTAGATGATAAAATTAATGAAGCGAAATCACATCAAATGGAAACTATAACTAAATCATTTCCACTACGAAATAAAAGAATACTAGAGCTGGATATGTACAATATCATTTAATATTAACAATTGGAATACTAAATACAAAAATCTAAAAAAATTTTAAGATATATTATGAAAATTATTTGAATGTGATTAATGAATAATTTTCTGAAATAAATATGCAAATAAGAAATATGTATTATTCATGGGATATTATCATAGAGAATGTCAAAACACTAGTTTTATCAGGCATTTTGATGGAAAAATCAAAGTATTAAATTAATATATATTATTTTTATTATCTAAGTAGAAGAAATTTTAATTTATTATTTTGTTTTTTTTTTTGGTCAAGGGATAATATTTTATGAATATTTTCCATTACCTTGACCTTTGCGCCTGCGTCGAGGGATTTTAGCAATCCCTTGTAACATAACTATTTGTGTTGTTGGTAACAGTTATAAATGGTTCGCAAATAAAAAATACTTTCCTCATTATATTTTTATGACCTTTTTTATGAAGGGGTAATATTCCAAGAATTTTTTTCCAATACCTTGACCTTTGCGCCTGCGTCGAGGCATTTTAGCAATCCCTTACACCACCACCTCTGATTATTGTAGGTAACCAACTTGACTCTGGGGCTACGGTACGGATAGCAATGGGTGCTTTGCTTAATGGGATTTAAATTATCGGTGACAAATTTATAAGTCAAAGTCAAAGACATTCTTATGAAGGGATAATATTCCATGAATTTTTTCCAATACCTTGACCTTTGCGCCTGCGTCGAGGCATTTTAGCAATCCTTTGTAACATAACTATTTGTGTTGTTGGTAAAAGTTATAAATGATTCGCAAATAAAAAATACTTTCTTTATTATATTTTTTATGACCATTTTTTATGAAATTTGCGCCTGCGTCGAGGCATTTTAGCAATCCTTTACACCACCACCTGTGTTTATTGTAGGTAACCAACTTGACTCTGGGGTTATGGTACGGTTAGCAATGGGTGGTTTGCTTAATGAGATTTAAAATATTGGTGACAAATTTATAAGTGAAAGTCAAAGACATTTTGGACATAGGATACAATTGGTCACTTAGGTGCGGGTATAGACATTTGTTATGGTGATAGAAAATGGGATAATCACAGTGTTTTTGTTTTAACTGTATTGCGCCGGAGCGATTTCAATTACTTTTCCAATTAAAGTTAGTTTTAAATCGTTTTTTGACATTCATATATTTTTCTCTTTCTAGACATTTTATTGTAGCTAATAACTATAGTTATGGTGTAAGGCTAGGTATCGTAGTTAAAAATACATTTATTATACCTACATAAGATGACAGAATATGAAAAATGGAAATGTTTTATTTTTACAATATACTAGTTAAAGTGGATGAAATTATTATATGTTCTTAACAATTGTCATTATGAGTCAAAATTGTTTATCAAAACAGCTTATAAACAGCTCTTAGACAGCTTGTGAACAACTTATCCTCTACGATTTATATATCAATCTTCATATATTTTAATTGTGCGTTCGTTCTCACGTACATAGCAAACACATTGAAAATCAGAGTGTAAATTTTTACTTCGTCTAGTGATCAAGAATATTTGATCATTCTTAACAAAAGACTATAAAAGTTCGTAGAAGTTAATAACAACTAGTAACCAGCTAATAATAATAAGTAAACATCAAGTAAACAGATACTAAAGAGCTAGAACCAGCTAATAACATCTAGTAAACAACTTGTTTACAGATACTAAACAGCTAGTAACAAGATAATAACATCTAGTGAACAACTTGTATACATCTACTTAACATATAGAAATCAGAAACTAAACAGCTAGTAAACATCTTGTATACATCTACTAAACATATAGTAACCAGCTAATAACAAGTAGTAAGCAACTAATAGACAGCTGCTAAGCAGATGGTAACCATCTAATAATAGCGCATAACAGTTAACAACAGCTAGTAATCAGTGTCCAAGCAGCTCAACCGCCATCATGAATCAAGAAAACCAGATGTGTATTGTAATTAAAGAGTTTATTAAACTTTCTCCAAAACTTAAACAATGATGCCTTACTCACACAAATAGTATACAAATAGAATAGAACTAGAAAACTAGAACAAGAAAAATAGTTGACAAAAAAAACCTATATTACCAGGTCCCAACACCTCTATCATAAACTTGAATCAGAAATTAAATTGAAAGACGCTCCTATATTAGGTAATGATGCTTTGTTATAATATTAATATGGGTTAGAACAAATGAATGCTTTACAAATAATCCAACATCTGAGAAAGATTACATTGTGAGAACTATTTAACATCTATCTATGGGAACCAAGCGAAAATCTGCGTTTGGAACGAAGATTAATAGCCGTCTTATTTCTTTCAGACGGATGGAGTCAGAAAATTAATTATATACAAATATACATAAAATATAATTATTTTTGAATTTAATGAAATATGTTTAAAATATTAAAATACATAAAAAAATATTGAATGATCCTACAAAGTTGTTTATGACTGTAATTAAAACTAAAGGACAAATGAAGGGAAAGCATTTTATTCAATGTCCTTGGGTCTTGGGCATTTGTCTTTGATGATGGTCAGGTAATGATAGTTGACTGCAAGTGTGTTTGGCTTACACATCTGAGAAACTTTAACTTGTGCAAGACTAAATAGAAAAAACAAATCTGAAACCATCAAAATACTGCTAGGTACTAAATACAACGTGTCAAGTCTATGTCGGTATGACTACTACCCTAAAAAAAAATTGTATATCTCTAAATAATCTTCAAAGTCTATACATTTTAAATTCTGGGTGGAGCAGTGAAGACGAGATTTCTACGGGACCCCACTTCAACTTTTCTAAACCATTTAAAAATTTGTTGGGATTTGCTGAGGATTATAAAAAAGTTTTGTTGACATGTAAACATGAAGAAGTGTTGATGCTAACTAAGAATCTTGGCAAATTTTTTTTTTGACCAATCGGTAGGTATTGTCGAGACCAATACATTTCAGTTAAAATTTTTTATCTAGCATAAAATTGTGGGCGTCACAGGTTTTCGCGGTTTGTGGGCGTTAGAGTGGGCGTGGCATATTCGCGTAACAAACTTGCGCTGCGTATAAGGCTATGGAATCTAAATCTGAAATCCCAATTCTCTATCTTTGATAGTTTCCGAGATATCCACGTTCATATTTACGATATTTTTAAGTTTGTGGGCGGTTTATGGGCGTTAGGGTGGGCCTAGCCAACTTTTTTTGGGTCAATCGATAGGTATTGATGAGAACATTACATTTCAGTTAAAATTTTTATTCTAGCATCAAAACTGTAGGAGCCACAGTTTTGGGCGGTTTGTGGGCGTTAGAGTGGGCGTGGCACTCTACTGACACAAACTTGCGCTGCGTAAGAAGCTCAAGAATCTGCACGCCAAATCTCAATAGCCTAGCTCCAATAGTTTCCGAGATCTCAGCGTTCATCCGGACAGACAGACGGACAGACGGACATGGCTCGATCGACTCGGCTAGTGATCCTGATCAAGAATATATATACTTTATGGGGTCGGAAACGCTTCCTTCTGCCTGTTACATATTTTCCGACGAATCTAGTATACCCTTTTACTCTACGAGTAACGGGTATAATTACGAATAAGACCTGGAAAATTCCCCATATTAAAAGGGGTGTAAACCTACCAATGGCATTCCTGAGTTTCGATTCATATGTTAACCCCAAATTGGGGTATGGTAGTCAACACAGCTGAAATGTTAAACTGTCGGCTAACCGCGAAAAACCAAGATTTGCCATAATTGGATTTACACTAAATGGAAAACTTATCACAAATAACTTATCAAACTTGAAAGTTCACTTGAATTCTGAGTCATATCCATATGATAACATAAATGTTGATTTTAGTAAGAATTAGTATGCTCACCTATATAAAATGTATACAAGATTACTATAATCGTAAATCACAACCATTTTTGACCCCAATTAAATTTGTATTGAAGGCCCCTAATATTGTGGTTGATCTTTCATATCAAAATGCATCAGTGAAAACTGGTCCTATTGAAGTGAGAATTTCAATTGAAGTGAAGACACCAAGTCATGAAAATACCCAAGCTTACTCTCCTCATACATGACCGATTAGTTGATTATAACCCATTAAAAGGGCTAGTAGTTTAGTGTTGAAAGATACTGTTTCGATTGATGTTCAAGGTTTCTTTGATAATAATAATAATTTTATTCTAAAGGAAATTGAAATTGTATTCGAAAAAGTCCAAACTTGAATAATAGTTTTTTAATAGAACCACCATATGATTTTACTTTGCTAACTACAAAATCTCGAAAAACTGCAATTTGGTTAACCAATACACATCACAAAATTTTTTTTGGAACGATGGAAAAAACAGTTTTCCACAAACTAGAAATTATCCAAGGACAATTACAAGCGGAAAACAAATTATATGTCAAGGTGTGGAAAAGAAATGATTTCTACAGGCGCTTTTTGGGAGTCGTAAACTCATTAATATCGAGGAAATGGGTTGCCCGTCATTAAACAGGTTTAAAGGAAACCGGTTTCCCTATTGTCAAACACACTTTAAGGGCGGGGCTTGTGCTCTTAACAATGCATACATTATTTTGACATTTTCTTAAAGTAGCTTCAAAGCAATAAAATAGTTGTTATATATCATTTAAAAGTTGAGTCTAGATGTGTAAAAATCTACAAGATAACAAAATTAAAAAAATGAAATTTCATAAGGAAGTTGATCAATTTATTGAACAATTTAAGGAACTGATAATTTGTCAGCATTTTCAGTACCTTCTACACACAAAAACTATGTTTATGAATCGAGGTGGACATGATCTCAAAACTACGAATTATGGTGAACACTTTACATTTTGTAATCCTGAATTGACGTCGGAAACGTACGCCTGCCTCTTCTATGCAAATCGCCGGAATGAAGCCAGAAAATTAATTTCAATATATAATAAAAAATGTTCGCAATACCAAAATAAATGAATAAATGTATTATTATTTTACAAAATTAACTTCCGAACTTCTATTTCGAGTTAAAATTACAGGTACGGAAAATGGAAAATATTTTCCTTGAGTGAGATATGTCGACTAGTTGCCAGTTGTCAGACTTGTGCATGTGTCCCTTTTATTCCGGTCAGGTAATAGACAGGTGCGCATGTTCCGGTAGCTCTTGCTTGAACCCCTTTTATGATATGTTTATGACCCGTTCTGGGGCGAAAAAAATGTCTGTTTCAAAATATTCCACATCTGAGAATCATTAACTTGTAAGATTTATTTTATTGGGGTTCTTTTGATTTTTAAATTAGTTTTACAATCATAAAAAACATTTTTCCCCAATCATCTTTGAATACTTTGGGTGTGCGACCTTTCTCACGGGCACAGCAACAACTGTGATAATGAGGCAAAAGGGTACGTGATCACACCTTTCCCCAACATGATCGGATATGTTCCTCTAAGATAACAATCTTTGGATACTGTGGTTGTGCGACCTTTCTCACGTGCACCTTTTTTACCTGACTATTAATTGCACATAATGAGGGGAAGGATACATTAATTTATTTAAAAAACTCAATGGAAACTAAAATTAGTTTCCATTGAGTTTTTTAAATAAATTAACACGAATATTATTAAATAAAAACGTATTAGACTAAATAAACGATCTCATTTGTTTTTGTGTATATTCTGTTAGGAACCACCACCACCACCACCTCCACCTCCACTATAGAATTGAAACATTTAAGTTTACCCTCTCCTTAACTTAATACAAGTTAGAAGCAACATACTTTAGATATTCACGCTCACTTTCCCATATAATGCTCGCTAAAGTGGGGGAGGATCTCGAACTCACGCTTGTTTCACACCACAAAAGTATGCGGTCTAATATCCCTCAAACCAACACCTTTTGACCACAAGACCGAAGACAGGTTACACTAACAGATATTATCTACAACCCTAATTGAATCAACAAAACGACCACGCATAATAAAACAACTTCCCCCTCCTCTTCCTCCTAAATATCGTTTTACAAATTCCTACGCATAACAAAAGGGCAAGCATAATAAACAACTTCCCCCTCCTCCTCCTCCTCGGCTTAAATATCGTTTTACTACTTCCGACGCATGAAAAAACACCCCTCTCACACTCCTACACCCCCTATTCGGGTAAAGATCACTATAAACAACCACAAATTCCTACTCATGACAAAACATCCCTCACACACAAGCAATCACAAATTCCTACGCATGACAAAACACCCCTCTTTCACACTCCTACAAACCCTATTCGGGTAAAGATCACTCTAAGCAACCATACATTTTTACGCATGACAAAACAGTGTGTGTGCACTTCTTTAGGGTGAGAAAAAAACCGGACAAGACAGGACATGACAAAACACCCCACCCCCACTTTCACTATTTCTTTGGGGTGATTCTCACCCCCACCCCCTTTTTCCACACTTTTATTACTTAATTATGCTAATTAGGTCATTAAAACACCTGTGTGCAACCATGCGTGACTAATAAGGGTCACCCCAACCCCCTTTTTTGACATGATTTATTACTTAATAATGCTAATTAGGTCAATAAATCACCTGTGTGCAACGATGCGTGACCAATTAGGGTCTCCCCCACCCCCTTTATTGACCTGATTTATTACCTAGTGAGCCAGGACCCATATTATTCAACTACTAATCTGCGTACGACCATCGTTGTCTGTTCCGTGTTTCTTCTCCTTTTTAGGCCCCCAGAGTCTCATGTTTTATCGGCTGAGCTGTCCAGGCTTATATCCTCACTGCTGTTGCTTTATGGTAAGGGTATATTCTGTACCATAGTATTTTTCTTACACTTGGCGCATGGAATCTGTGTTTTGATGTTTCCTCTTTTGATCTAACTGACGATCGATTAAAGCATATTTATAAGAAATGGTTTGATTTATATGTTAATAAGGTGTAAGAACTTTTGTACTATTAGAAAATCTTTGTAGTGCTGGGTATGTTTTTCGAAGTATTTTTTAACCAGCGGTCCACTCGGAGACCCTCCATTTTGAATTCCGCTAAAGAAGATAATGGGGATGTTAGCAGCAAGCCGCCCATCTGGGAGTTTATGTTGTCTTTCAAAAGCTCAACAAATTCATCTTTGATTTTATGCTTTAGTGTGAAATGCAAGCTGTGCATATAGGATACATAATCGTTGAAGGTTTCGTGCTGTCCTTGCTACCGTTTCATTAATTCAATCACTTTCATAAGGTCTTTTCCGGTTGTGGAAAACGCTCGTTCCATCTCCTGTGTCAATAAATAGTAGTCAAAATCGTAGTCTTCTGCCTTGTCCTCCATTAGCTGCCAATACCATTTATTGGCCGCACCTGCCAGCAGGAGATGGCTGAGGTTATACAGTTCTTGCAATCGGTCCACGCGGAACAAGAAGCTCGCAACTGTCATGCCGCGACCACTTGCATCGAACTTTAGGTTCTATCTGTCTAATCTAACGCCTTTTGGACTCGGTCCCTAAAATGATGAGTTCCGATCGATCTCTGGATGCAGTTGGTGACTCGTCTCCCTCTCGTTTGTTCTGGATTGCCTGTGGGACGGGCTATCTATCCGCCTGGGTTTTCTTAACCGATGCACCTGGCTATTGAGCATGTCCTGCGTTACCGGTTCCAAAGGCGGAGTCTCTTGATACCTCAAAAAACTGTTCATGGGACTCGAAACAGGTCGGGGCGGCCAGGGCAGTCCCTTCTGTTCGGGTCTCCTGGATGTCGGAGACTGCAATTCTGCTCTTTGTGCTTTTAGAGCTTCTATCTGGGCGCTCATACCACGCTGCATTTCGTTGCTCTCCCTCAAGATCACGCCGTTCGGCAGCCTCTAAGTTGTCCTCCTCATGCCTCTGAAATTGGGGAAGCATACTTGATCCCCCCTTCGGCGGTCCTAGGGGTAGATTCTCCCCACCGGCGGCTCCTTCCATTTCAGTATACTAATCCAGATTGCTTTTCTTAGACAGGGTATCTACCTGTCCTGGCTGATTCTGTGGGAGCTCCCACAGCTCTCTTTCAGGTGAATCTCCTAGCCTTGGCGCGCTTGCACTGCGGGGTTGGTGATTTTCACCTTCTTCTTGGCCCCCTTCATTTATATGATTGGGCCTTCTTTCAAGGCCTCCGCTTTCTATATAAATTGTCACTTTGTGCTGATTAATACAGGCCCAAAAATTTTCTTCACTTTTTTAGCGTTTGGTATAACAGGATCACGTGATTCCTTTCAAAACACCCGGTCAGCGACGTAAACGCTGAATAAATATCTATAAACTGGGGGAGCTTCTCTCTGCTCCTCAAGTTTCTCTTCGGTCAAGAACCGTTCGATATTTTTGCCCCAAAAATAAAACAAAGTAAATATCCCTAGCTAGGGGTGTTAGCCGCCTGTACACAACCGGGTTCCGCTAAAATAACATGCCCTTACTTCCCATTTGTCTAGTCAGCCCAAACGACCTGACTAACTAGCCTAATACGTTGTGGGGCGTCGGCCACAGAAACTAAAAATATCGTCCACCGCCCAAATATGTCAAGGGAAACAGCAAAGACTCGAACCAATCAAACGACCGGATAAATGCCCAGTACGCCGTGGGGCGTCGGTTTTGCGTTTCCTGTCAGTTCCCCAACCTTCCATTCTGTCCTGGATCGACAAACGAACAGTAGACCCGCACCGCAACTGCTAATTGCGTTACCGAACCTTTCAAACGACCTGGCAAATGCCTAGTACGTCGTGGGGCGTTGGCCAGAAAGCACCTATAAATTGTATTTACATTAACTTCAACAAATAGTCGTTCAGCACGTAGTTTCATGGTATTATAATAAGGAAATCTCATAGTTCTTGATTTAAGGAAATTCTGGTAAATTTGCCCATGAACAAAACAGGGAATTTCTACGGTTAAAAGCTTTTCAAAGTCAGCAACACTGACAGTCACTGAAGTTGGGGACTTTACAGTTGCTAATTTAAAGACAAAAAAAAATAAGTATATAAGTTCCCTGCTCTATAAAACAGTCAAATTACTCATGGCAAATAAAGATGAAAGCTTTGCCATACTTAGGTGCATCCACTCCGATACCGCTGGCATCGAGATGGTTGACCCTAATAAAGTTCCTTAAGGAATATGAAAAATCCCAGCGTTGGGCGCCAATTCTGTTACGTGGGCATTTTAGTTCCCGAGTCCTGACAGGGACTTGGGCCGGGGGAGAGGCGTCCGATGTTCAGGCACCATTTGCCGGCATAAGCTACGTCGTGTTGGGGTCGTGGGATCTTGGTAAGCCTCTCTCCTCTCCAACATAACGAGAATAAATATTAAAAGTGCCTGGAAAATAATATTAGTCCATAAAGTTCGTCAGTCATCAGTTCACACTGCCCACAAGCTTAGCTGTCGCTTGATCGCAATACGATCGGGGTGTGTTTTGGCCATATTCCCTCCCCTTCACACATTCGTGTGCCAATGGATCGTCGCGGGCCGCGCAATACGATCCCCTATTGTCAAGGCTGTCCGTCGAAAGTCACACAGCCACTTTAATAAAGTTCATGTTTTTGATATTTTTTTACATTACAAATTTATTGGGTAACATTTATTTTGGCGTGCGTTGAATAATTTAATTTAATTGAAAATTATTCCGTTAGGGGAGAGTATCACCTGTGAAAGTGCACACATCAGCAAAACGTTGACTATTCACGACTACAAACGTCGCTTAGAGGGCTCTTGCAATTGTCATATAACTACAAGGCTGACCCTCGCCGCTAAAAAAGTTTATAGTAGTGTATTGAACTGATGGATACTGCACGAATATTTATATAAGTAGGTTTATAAGAAGGAAGCGTGTACCGACAAACTTACCCCCTCTTTAAATCCTGGGCGATGAGTTCTCGACGCTCCGGATCCTGGGCTTTGGGAAAATATTATATTGGATATATATATATATAAATATGCGTGCACCAAAATATGGCTGTTCTTAAGTATAGCAATGTACTCAAACACAAAATATATATATTGCCAGAGGCATGCGACTTCTTCAACGGCTGCTGGGGAGAATCGTCCTCTCTAATCATGATTCGCACTTGTCTATTGATTTGGTTGGTTTAAATGTATTTCAATGCATGTTTGAATGCTTCCAATTTATTTTTGATTTTCACTTGTTATCCAATTGTATTACTTAAGGATATTGGTATTTGGTTATGCATGAGTTCACTTTAGCTTTGGTTGGCTCGATTAACACATTTATATTGCATCAATACTTTCTCCGACGTATGCTATTGGTCGCTACGCCTCAGAACGGATGATTTCTACAGCTGAACAAATTTAGGAGCAAGGGGATCACTGATGCTGCGTCTACAAGCATCACAGTATGTCGGATGTCGTCCTTATAGTTGATCGTCTCCACGTTCTTTGACGACAATGGCGGCGCTGGTTCGACACATAAGATCCTTTCGAGCTGCAATTGTGTTTTCCTTAAGGATTGTTGGATATGGTGACTGGTCCTGGTGGCAGAAGACTCCGTGGACGACTACCCCCTGGGTAAGTCGCCTTCCTTCGGAGCTGCCGTCTTCCGTCAGCAAGACACCCAGACCAGAGCTTTTATTTGGCTGCCGGTATGGATCGGATAAACTAGGTGTTCCCACCTTGGATTACTGTTTCTTGATATCTGCTATCTTGGGAGTCAACGGCCGTCTGTTGCCCTTTGCCAGCTACCGGAGTATGGTTACCAGTATATCGATCGTGGCCGTTGTTCTGGCCACGCGACACCCGAGAATTGCCGAATGGCATTTTCTTCTGCCTTTACCAGTATGAGTCTGGTTAGTCATATGCACCCCTCCCCCTGGCTACAGATTCGTCGTTGTTTCTCTATGTGAATCTTTATAAGTGGAGGGCGTACATAACACAAGGGTACTGCTTAGATGAACTGGCAAGAACTGTGTGTTTCGGTGTCAGCAGGGAGGATGTTATTTGCCGCTGACATTGCCCACCCTAACATGATCACCGCAGCCGAATAACCTGACACAGATTGGTGATCCCTTCGACACACGCCTTATTCCTAAAGTTAAAGTTACAAAGTTGAGTATAACATAAGGTTTAAGCTAAGCTCATATTGAAGAGGTATATTTAAACCAAAGCAAGCTAATGAGTATTTAAACATTAAAATATTAAGGCCAGTATTAAATTAAATTTAAGCACTGATCAAGTATTTTAGTCCTGGAGGAATTCATTTTATAATATTAAAATCACTGGAATATTATTGTATACCGACAATCGAAACTTCACTTCAATTGACTGTGGGTAGATATAAGTTGGGGAAAACACTTCCAGGGGCTTCAACAATGGCTCGCTTGTCGGGACTTGCTTATTGCATAATAATTTCATTGATTACACCCGGATTTGGATAATTTACATTAACTCCATAACTATCTAATAATTAATTAATTAATCTAGTGTTCGTTATTTAACTGATATAGGAATTTAATTTATCTTAGGTATATGAATTTAGTTGATGAGCATTTGTTTATTTATGTTTTTTGTTGCTGGCTTGGGCCTGCCCACTTGTACACTTTTAAGTAACGGTTACTCAGTGCTATAAAACTGCAAAGCGGTGCACTATGTTGTTTGCATGTATGTGTGAAAAAGGTTTCACTGTTGTTTGTATGTATGTGCGACAAAGGGTGTACTATGTTGTTTGTGTGCAAATTAAATTCGTCGTTAGTAGATGATTTTAAAAAATTAATTTTTTTATTTTTATAACTCGGGTGATAAACCTTTATTCTTAAAACTCAATTAATACAAGACACTTTTTATAAACTGTGAACCGATCGCGGTCTCGGATAAAATAGGACTGGCTCTTAATTCTAAAAAATTATCCAATGAACCTCGGCCAGAAGCTTTCCTTTTCTTAAGCTTCCAGAACTTTAATTTTTGTTTTAAATAAAAGCTTATGCTGAAACTGTCGCATCTCGTTGTGAAATGAAATTATGCTGACCGATGCAATTTGATTGAAAATCGGAACGCCATATGTTCTGAACTTAGAACGCAATACTGTGGGCTTTGAACGGAAAAGTTTGTGCTTCGAACGGAAGCTTGTGTTTACTTTACGATTGGTTTATTTATCTTAGCAGGACGGTCAAGCGCGGCACTCGAAGTGAATGGCAAAGGCAAAGGCAGAATCTTAAGCAAAGGCAAAGGCAATGTCGCTGAAGGCAAGGGTAACATAGCTGAGATTGAATTCAAAAATTTGTTTATAAATTCCATAAGTGGAACCGTTTCACGGGTTGGATAACTCTCCCCCTTCTAAAATGGATCGTCCCGATTCAATATGAAATTCATTTAATTGATCTCTTAATTCTGTTAAAAAATTTTCTTGGTTAATAGATTTTTCTGGTTCTGGCCGTTGTTTTTTGGTTACAAATAATATGACATTTTTGTATTTTATAATAAGTAAAAAAATCAAATATATAATGATTAAAATTAATAATATAAAGGTAAGTGATATTTTGGTATTATTAATTTTAATGAAAGGATTTAAAATGTTTATATTATCTAAAGAAAGTTCTGAGTTATTTGATAATATGTAATCGGATATTTCATAATTTTTGAAGTGGTTCGTAGTTAAGTAGTAAAGAATTTTGTTTTCCAAAATGGTATAAGAAATATTATTAATTTTGGTTGTACCATTAAATGTTATCAAAAATGAACCGTTTAAATGAGAGTTGTTCACAATATTGTTACCATTTATAAGAATGGCACCATCTTGTATGATGTCTATTTTTTTATTTTTCTCTCTTATTTTTTTACAAGTGGATTTCTCGCCATTTAATAAGCGGGTAAAACAAGTTTTTTCATTATTTAAAGTGCAATAATTATTAAAAAGTTCGTTCTTAAAGTTAGACATTTCATAAAACATATTTGCGCATTTTGCGACTTGATTGCTTAATACTAGTTTCCCATCGATTTGGGAAATCGCTCTAGCGTAATATATTTCGCATCTGTTTTTTATTATTGGGTATTTTATATAAATTATTACAAGTTCTTTATGCAGTGCGATTTTAAAAACAGAGATGTCCATTAAGTCAGCGATAATTACTGGTTTTTGTTCATGTTTTAATATTTCCATGATGTCATCATTGTTTAATATTTTGGTACTAAACACGTCAATTTTTGCTAGTGTGATTGTGTCAAATAAATTTTGCAGATCAAATGTTAATAATCGTAAGCGATGTTTTCGCACGGTAAATCTTGATCAATAAAAACATTTTTAAAGTTTGGAATTGATAATAAATTGCATATTATTATTTTCAATTAATTAATCGATTTTATTCTGTATTTTAATAAAATCATCATGATCCGGAGTTCCAGCTAACCATTTCCACACAGTGCCTATCTCATTTATCCCCCCTTTTGATCTAGTTGATATTAATTGTGATAAAATTAATTCGATTACTTCTATGTCATTTTTAATTTCCCATTGTGACCTTTTATTAGTATCCCTTTTTATATTATCTGATTCCAATTTTATTATTTTCTATATAAAAACTTAAGTTAGTTACGTGGAATAATTCTGCGTATGAATCGTACATCAATACGCCTTTATTGTCCTTGAATAAAAGATACTCGTGACTTGTATAGTCAGTTATTTCTGATTTTGTTAATAAAATAAGGTGTAGTATGAGCACCTGATAAAACATTTTCTGGAAAAGGTAAAAAAAAGTAACATATAAATTTTTAGAATTTTATATTATCTTTGTGAATAATTCTATTTCTATTGTTGATTATTATTTTGTTAGGTAAATTTTCTTTAACTACTTGTTTTTTATATCTAGTTTTAAGTTTATTTCTTTCCCCGTGTTTCTTTTCATAAACTACCTGTCCTACATGATATACTTTTTCTTTTCTGTTTTCATTATGTGTTTCTAACATTTTCTCTTGTGTATTTTTTAAAATATATAGTACGCCAAAAGGTTTTTTGTTCGTTGTAGAATGAATGCTCTGATTATATTCTTGAGCGCCTCTTATTACTATTTCGGAATAGTCGGTTTAATTAAATTCTTCTTTAATGCATCGAGCTAATTCTGTTAATGTAGAATGTGCCCTTTCAACTTGTCCGTTTGAGGTCCTGTGCCTCGGGTCTGCGTAATGTAAAGTTAAACCGCACATTTGTGCAAAAAGATTTAAATTGGGCCGAGGTAAAGCTTGGTTCATTATCGGTCATTATTACTTTGCTTGTGGAAATTGTTGAAGAAGTTCCATTACTTTGTTTTCAATATTTAATTTATTTTGGATTTCTTTTACTACTAAAAATTTTGAGTAAGCGTCAATACAAGTTATGAAAGTAAGACTTTGCGCGTAATATATGTCGATGTGTACATTTTCACCTTCCTTACTCAGGATTGGGGCTTCTCCAATTGGAATTTTAATTGGGTGTCTGTTATATTTGTTTTCATTGCAAATTTTACAATTTTGTATATATTTTTTAATTTTGTAAGTAAGTTTGGCCAATAATACAATCTTCTGATTTGTTTATAATTTTCGTCAAGTCCCCTGTGTGTTCTGCAATGTGTTTCTTCGATTATAAGTGCTCTGTCTTCAGAACTTTCCACATCTTGGACAAATATTCTTGTATACAAAAATTTATTCACTAAATTATTTTTAAGTGGTTTTTGAATTCTATAAAAGTCCTCAGTAGGTAGTTAATACGGGAGCTGGCTCACTAGGTAATAAATCATGTCAAAAAAGGAGGTGGGGGTGACCCTAATTAGTCACGCATGGTTGCACACTGACCCTAATTAGTCACGCATGGTTGCACACAGGTGTTCTAATGACCTACTTAGCATAATTAATTCAAAAAGGGGGGTGTTGTTGACCCTAGTTAGATGAGCATGGTTGCACACAGGTCACTTAATGAGGTTAGAAAGTGGTGTGTAGGAGTGTGAGAGAGTGGTGTTTTGATATGTCTTGTTTTGTCTTGTCTTTTTCTCAAGCTAAAGGTGCGTGTGTGATAGGGGTGTTTTGTCATGCGTGGAATTTTGTGGAGTGCAATGGTTGCACACAGGTCACTATGTTGCTTCTAACTTGTGTTAGAACGCGTTATGCGTGGGCGTTTTGTTGAGTCAATTAGGGTTGTAGGTGACACCTGGCTTGCGTGTGTGATAGGGGTGTTTTGTCATGCGTGGGATTTTGTGGAGTGCAATGGTTGCACACAGATCACTATGTTGCTTCTAACTTGGGTTAGAAGGCGTTATGCGTGGGCGTTTTGTTGAGTCAATTAGGGTTGTAGGTGACACCTGGCTACGGTCTTGTGGTCAAAAGGTGTTGGTTTGAGGGATATTAGACCGCATACTTTTGTGGTGTGAAACAAGCGTGAGTTCGGTAACCTCCCCCTCTTTAGCGAGCATTAGATGGGAAAGTGAGCGTGGGAGTGTAACAAAAACGTTGTTTTGTTATGCGTGGGCGTTTTGTTGATTCAATTAGGGTTGTAGGTGACACCTGTTAGTGTAACCTGCCTACGGTCTTGTGGTCAAAATGGTGACTGTGGTGGTGGTGGTTCCTAACAGAACAAAACCAAATGAGATCGTTTGTTTAGTCAAATACGTTTTTCTTTAATCATATTTGAAAATTTTTTCTCATGCGCTTACATGAGAGAGAAAACGGTTACCTTCTAAGTTTTCAAAAAATGTATGTGTTAAGGAGAAATGTGGAAAGTAGTTCAGTTTTAAAAAACTATTCGTTTTACAAGGGGTGTTTTGTCATGCGTATGAATTTGTAAAACTATATTTAGGCGGAGGAGGAGGAGGAAGGGAAGTTGTTTTTCTATGCGTGGGCGTTTTGTTGATTCAATTAGGGTTGTAGGTGACACCTGTTAGTGTAACCTGGTTACGGTCTTGTGGTCAAAAGGTGTTGGTTTGAGGGATATTAGACCGCATACTTTTGTGGTGTGAAACAAGCGTGAGTTCGGTAACCTCTCCCCTCTTTAGCGAGCATTAGATGGGAAAGTGAGCGTAGGAGTGTAAGAGGGATGGTGGTGGTGGCGGTGCTTGTGGTGGTGGTTCCTAACAGAATATACACATTTATACACAAAAACAAATGAGATCGTTTGTTTAGTCAAATACGTTTTTATTTCTATATATTCGTCTTAAATTAGTTTACATTGAGTCTTTCAAATAAATGAATGTATCTTTCCATCAATTTTAAGGCGTCTTCTTCTCTCTTTTCAACATGCATACACCTGCAAGTGTCAGGTCCAACTTTACAATCATCATATGCCCATGCACAGGATGATAGGTGTTCTCCATACTTTGAATGAATTAGTGGGGTGGCTTCTACATCTTTAAAAAATGTATGAAATGATTTCAATTTCGTAGCATGTTCCTTGAAGATCTCACTTCCATGCTCCCTTAAGAACTCTTCAATTTTTGAGGAAATCATTTTTTCTTTCAACGTAATAGTCTGAATGTTTATCTTAAACTAAAGTTTGGTAGAGATAACTCGTTGTATTATACTTAGAAAACAGATGTTAAAAAATGCAACAGCTGATGATAGACCCACCCTCGAAAACAAATTCAAAACAATAGAAAATTTTTTTTTTTGGTTTTCTCTTTATTTAAAAATTTCAATATATGATGAAATTAATTTTCTAACTCTATATTGTTGAATTACAATATGAAAACAAGCACAAGTTTCTATATTATCATTAGAAAATGTACATAAATTTAAATGTTCTCCAAATGTTGTTTTTATAAACTCCTTTACGTCAGTACCCATGAACATGTTCCTTGTCTCCAGTAGTAATTTCAAGTCCTCTTTTGAAATCATATTTCCAAATGTATTAATAAAAAAATTAATTTTATTTATTAAAGATGAATAAGTCGGTATATTAAGATTGTTATTAGAATCAGTCATTTCGTAAACTTATTTTCCCGACTCTCAAAATGTGAATGAATTGTTTAAAAGGTGTTTAGGAGTTTTCGTTTGTGTAAAAGTTTAAGATTTTATGAGCATTGTTCAGAGAGCAGACACCATCCCGAGCATGTAATGAACAATACGGAAAGTGCTTTCCATCCATTATTTTTAGAGAGGGACAACCAATTTCATCAATGTTAATTACATTATCAATTTTTAACAATTTTTGTAGGAATAACCTTTTTTGATATCCCTTACAAATTATTTCCTGTTTTCTAATTATTTCTCTTAAATACATTTGTGTTTCTTTGAAAAAGTATACTCCATCATTCCAATAAATTTTGTGATGTTTTTTTGTTAGCCAAGTAGCTGTTTTTCTACATTTCTTATTCAATTCAATAAAATCATGTGGAGAGTGTATGATAAAATTAGAGTTCAAGATTGTCTCGTTTTTGAATACCACACCAATTTCCTTTAGAATAAATTTATTGTTGTTCCCAAGAAATCCTTGAACATCAATTGCAACAATATCTTCACTCATGATTGATTGATTGATTAATTGTTAGACAATCCGCTGAACTAGACCATTCAACGGGTTATATTCAACTAAACGATCATGTATGAGCACGCAATATACTTGAACATTTTCGATAGCAGGCTTGGTAAGTTCAATTGAAATCCTAACATCAATGGGTCCCGATTTAACCATTTCATTTTGATATGATAAGTCAATTACGATAATAGGAGCTTTAGTTTTAAAGTCTGTAGGTGATAGTAAAGGAGATTCACTTCGGTTATAGTAGCTAGATTGAAACTTGCAGTACATATCATATAGGTGAGCAAATCGATCTTTATCAAAGTCCAAGTTTAAGTCATCGTAGGGATAAGTTTCAGAGTTTAAGTAAACCTTTAGATTTCTTAAATTGTTTGTAATCAGATAGTGATTATCTTTAAATCCAATTAAAGCAAATCGTGGACGTTCTCGGTTAGCAGCTAATTTAACATTCCAAACATGATTTGTTCCATTACTTAGTTTAGGATTAATGTATGTATCCCAACTACGGAATGCAATCGGTAGATTGGTTCCACTTTTTATAATATCATACATTTTAATTTTCGTTGAATCGCTGGGTGTTATATGAGGAATTTTCCATGTAATATTAGTCATATTGAGATGATATTTTCCGACTAATTGTGCATTCTCAAATTTATCTTGTTCAAGTACATCATTAAAATTTTTTGATATTAATAGTACTAGTTCATGTTTACAATTTAATAATACTTTTTTGAAATCTTCAGCAAATCCAAGTAGGTTTTTAAGGGGTATTGAAAAGTTGAAGTGGGGGGTTAAATTGAAAACTGGTCCTCCACTCCATCCAGAATTGTAAAGTCTCTTGCTTTCAAATTGATTTAAAGAAACAAAGTTTTTTATTGTAGAAGTAATACCACTAAATCCTGTTCTATCTATTTCAACACCATTGATTTCATAGCGTATTTCATCTAAAAAGTATGCCATACAATTATTTCTCATTTTCGCAATAACATTTTGAGTTTCTACCGCTCCCCCTTCCTTAATTAGGGTAATATCTCCTTGAAAATTTAGAAGACTCTCATGGGGGAGTACATATAAATCTTGATTTTGGATTGTAATTCTTATCTCATCATTTGGTTTAAATGATTGTTGATAGGGTTGATAGCTGTGATATTCCTTCTTTGATATACTTTCATCAGAGAAAGGTTTTTCCCGTACTGTCAATATTTCATTCAACCCCATGACTTTAGTTAAACTCGCACTTTGAAGCCCAATGATTTAAGAATTAACTTATTTTTAATGTAAGTGTGTGTCTTTTTGGTTTCGATCCTCTTCCTATAACTTTATGTTTTAAAGTGTGCTGATGATGGTAGGTATCACCTCTTTTATTGTATATAATCATTGTATTAATCTTAAGTGTAAACGAATTGTATAGTTTTCACCGCGTAAATTTATTAATTCACCTTTCTGATCAGTTATGTGAATAGAGAGTGTACTTATTTCTCTAGTGTTGACTGGTAAGTAAATAAGATTGTGTGGTGTGATATTCATTTTATAGCCTGGTGGAACATTAATTCCAAATTCATATAATGAATGATCTTGTCTACTATCAATATATGACCCGCTTATAATATTACATACTAAGCGTATTGTGTTTATTTTTAAAATGTTGACAGGTTGATCAGATATATATGTTTTTTTCAAGTCGGGATAAATTATTTTTTTATTGAAACCAAGCAATTGTCCAATGGAGTTGTTTCTATTAAAATAAATAGGTTCCTTGGTAGTTGTAATATGAACTTGAAGTGTGTTATTATTACTCTCCATTTGAAATGTTTTCTCAAGATCATAATCTTTTAGTTTATTTTTTAGAAAATCATAAATATCATTGAGTTCATATGACCCGATTGGAAGTTGAATTACTTTATCACCAATATGAAATAGATTATTATTTATATCAACATTGGGTATAGAGTTGTACATATGAAAGTCAATGAGTGCACACTCATATTCACCATTTGTCAGTTCAATGGGTGGGAAATAAGAAATGTTTGTAATGGGTTCATTACCATTTATTGTAAGAGTGAATGATCTACTCATTTTGGGATCTATTAATGTACTGTGAAAATATAGCTTACAGAATGAAACTTATAGTCTCAAATAATTATAAATTCATTAAAACCCTTCCTGTATCTTCCTTTTTCCATATCGTTATCTTTACTTATTATGAGGAATCCGTATTTATCACTCCAACACTTTTGACAAATTTTCATAAATGAATCATAGGACATATCAGTATTTACATGATCACGATATATATGACGCATATTTAAATCATCTTGTTTAAACATTATAATCATATTCGCGTTATCACGTATTAGATGTTTTGGAATATGAGTATATGTTTGGCATAGGTAAAAAGAATCTATATTTTTATGACGCCCCATACAGAAATATGAACGAATGTTGTTTTGTTTTTCACAAGCAACATCATCAAAAATCATAATAGAGTTTTCTTTAGCCTTAGCGGGTGGTAAAACTTCATCATTTTGTGAGAACGTATAATATCCCATTCCCTTTATCGGTTTAATTAGTTTCTCTAAATACTCATACTTTGGTTGATATAAACTCTTTGAGAATACATATATATTCTCAAATTTTAGCCCGTTTGGACTTTCAATAAGGCTGAGCATAACATTTGTTTTTCCACAGTTTGAGGGACCGACAACCAATGCTCTTATTGTATTGGGTAATAAAGAACTATGTCGTGGAACTGAATTTGTTAATGAATGATCACCACCCTCGATATTTCTAACACAGATTTCTTGTTTTTGACGTATTAAACGCATATTCACGTGTGTAATGTACTTCATTCGATGAGAAATGCTCCTTGATTAAACATTATATAAAATGGGTAAAAGTTTTTATAATTGTTGCAGTCAGAGTTCAAACTTGAAACGAGGTAGTGGTATTATCAACAAAATAATTAACACACTTCCATTTGAAGTACATATTCCTGGTTATAATTTTTGTGGACCTGGAACAAAGCTAAAACAAAGGTTGGAGCGCGGTGATCGTGGGATAAATCAATTGGATGAAGCTTGTAGAGTACATGATATTGCATATTCACAATATAAGGATCTAGCTGATCGACATAGGGCTGACGCAGTACTAATAAATAAAGCGTGGGAACGTGTTGGTTCAAAAGATAGTAGTATTGCAGAGAAAACAGCAGCATACTTGATTACAAATATTATGAAAACAAAAAAGAAATTCGGAATGGGTGTGAAAAAGGGAACAAAGAGAAAGTGTAAGAAAAGGAAATCAAAGGTAAAGAGTTTTTCAAATGTTATCCAAACAGGAATGCGGGCATTGAAAACTCAGAAGCCACTAGATCTAATGAGTGCGATTAAGGTTGCACGTAAAGCAGTCAATAAATCAATTGGCAGAAATAAAAAAAAAATTAAGATTCCTCGTATTATTAATGTACCGAAAATTGGTGGTTTTTTACCTATTGTACCCATTTTGACTGCACTAAGTGCATTAGGTAGTCTCGCCTCTGGTAGTGCAGCTATTGCTAAAACTATTAATAATGCAAATATGGGGAAAAAACAATTAGAAGAGAGTAAGCAACATAATAAGAAAATGGAAAGTATTAAGGTGGGTGAAGGTATGTTTCTTAAACCTTATAGAAAAGGTTATGGATTATATCTTAATCCATTTAGAGGAAATCCAAAAAACTAATTACTAAGCTACCTAAAAAACCTCTTTCAAATTTCGAAATTTTGAATTTTGCTCAAAAGTACATTCCACATTTCCGAGGTGTGTTTATGAGAGACTCACTCCCCAAATCTCCTTGGAGAGAAGAGTCAGGAATTATAAACCTAGATGATAGTTCATCAAATGGTACACATTGGGTAGCTTATAACAAAAATAAAAAAAGTATACATTACTTTGATAGTTTTGGAAATTTACAACCCCCAAAAGAAATTGTGAAATACTTGGGGAATAACATTAACTATAACTATGAGAGAAAACAAGACTTTAATAGTACCAACTGTGGACACCTGTCCCTCCAATTCTTACTCTCTCTATCCCACCCTAACTTTTACACTATGATCAAGTAATTTCTCTATGATTCTTGAAACCCACCCTATTTACATGCTATTCACTGCTATGATTGGTCGATGCTAAATCAAGAATGAGAGAGAACAGGGAGGGTTAGTTTACCTCAAGGTATAAAAACTCGATCAAAAGTTATTCTAACACACATTTAAAAACCACCTGCAAACAGTCTCAACCTTAAAGTTTCAAGCTAAAACGTTCTCAGCCTAAAGTTTCAACCTAAAAAATCTTGCAATCATCAAAATCAACAACAATAAGAACAACATAAAAAACAGTTAAAACAGTAAGACAACAACAACAATTAAAACAGATACAACTGCTAAAAACAGCTGAAAACAACAACAAAACAGCTACATCCGCTAAAAAACAACTAAAATTAACAACAAAAACAGCTACAACTGCTAAAAACAACTAAAATTAACAACAAAAATAGCTACAACTGCTAAAAACAGGTAAATTAAACAACAAAAAACAGCTACAACTGCTAAAATAACAACTAAAATCAACAACAAAAACAGGTAAAAGCAACAAAAACAACGAAAACAACTACAAGAAGAAACAACTACAAATGGTCAATCCGGGAATGATGAAAGTACTCAAGGAGTTTAATGGTAACGCACCAAAACCTCTCTTAACAAAGGCGAAGATGGAATCGGAGGTGTGCTACCCTATTCGATGTGCTCAACGTAAGAAAACCAGCTTTGGGATGACCCTCACTCTTGAACTTGAAGAGTATATGCTGTACTTGCCGGAACGATACTCAACTTTAGACGATTCAACAATTGATTATATAAAAGATAATCTTTTTTGTATTATTAAAAAGAAGGATAACAATCTCTATTTAAAATTAAATAAAGCTTAATATGTTTTCATTTTTAATATTATTAATGTATCTATTTTGATAAATAAAAATAAAAATAAAAATAAAAAAAAAAGTTTTATAAAACTCAAACTCAAACTCTTTGTTATAAACATTTAAATTATAGTACATTTTTCCCAGTAGCACATGAGTATCAGAGAAAACGACAACAATGAAGCGTAAACTTTTAGAACAGTTGACGAAAAGTAGAAATTCATTAAAAAGAAAATTTAATGAATTGAAACAAATAAAAAATGAGAACGTATCAAATTTGGAGGAAACTTTTAAACCTATTACAGAACCTTTACATGAATTACTCACTGAAAATAAAAAATTGAATAAAAAGGAATATATTAATGATACACATGATATTAAGACTAAGTTCAAGAAAGAGAATATAAGAGTACCTAAAAGTAAGAAAGAAAAAAGGGAACACGAGAGAGTAATCGAAAGTGATAGTGAGAGTGATGCTTATGTTGATGCTTTTTCACGACAGTCTCTTATAGATGAATCTGATGTTTCACAACAGTCTCTTATAGATGAATCCGATGTTTCACAACAACCTCACACAGATGATTTAAATGAAAGTGTATATGAAGAAACCGGGGTGAAGTACAATCTCAACATTAATCAGTTAAAGCAAGAAAAGATTTTAGACAATAGTTATGGACCAAGAGAAGAAAATAATATTTTAATGTTGGGTAATACAACACTTAAAATTAAAAAAAATTTGATGGAATTAGGAAGTGGAAATTTATGGACTCTATCACCAGGTCTATACTCTTTAATTTTTCATAATAGTCCTAAGGATTATACTAAGAACGATTTAGAATCATATAAAAACATTTTAATTGAAACAAGTGCTCACAAAAGAAACTATCAACCAGATGGTCAAGTAAAGGGGAATCGTTCTAAAAAATATTCTTCAATTATTAAACCATTAATATCATCTTCAGTAAATGATGAACATACTGGTTCTGGGTATATGAGACTACAAAAAATACCACCAAACTATGTATATTGGGATAATGTTAATGAACTTGTTGAAAGATTGCAACTCTTAATGGCATCGAGAGCTGCTGGTAATAATAACCATACTAATGAAATTCTTTCAATAATAGAAGAATTGCGGGAAGCAAAAATAATATATTAATAAAATAGAAAACATTTTCTCATTTTGTTTAATAGTAAAATGTCTATTGACAAGTTTGGTTACTTTTCAAATGATAGAGATTTTTCCTTGCTTTTCAAAAGGGAAGTTGAGAGTCTTACAGGTATATATATAGACACTGATGGTCACATAAATGTTCAGAAAAAAAGAATTAAAAACTCTTCAAAACCAATAAACGGGAATGATTTGGCTATTAAATTGTATGTTGATGATAAAATTAATGAAGCGAAATCACATCAAATGGAAACTATAACTAAATCATTTCAACTACGAAATAAAAGAGTATCAGAGCTGGAAAGTAAAGTAATAAAAATGATAACTCAAATGGAGTATATACATAATTCAATAAAAGAGTTTGTTGATAAATTGGAAAATTTTAACAAATTCATAAACCAACATTTAAAAAAACCTCCACCAACCATTCGTTCTGATCAGACACAAATAGATGGAATAATACTTCGGAAAAGTCCATTTGCACATCGTGTAAACGAAGAAGAAGTTTTAACAATTAATGTGGATCATACATAAATATACCACTCTTTCATTATTTATTTTATAATTAAAATGTCAGTTGATAAGTTTGGTTGTTTTTTAAATGAGAAAGAGTACTCAAGAGATATAACAAAAGGTCTAGAAAAATTTCAAAGTATACTTAATGATTATGATGGACATTTAAATGTTCAGAGGAAACGATTTAAAAATTCCCTACCCCCAGTTCATGAAAATGATATTGCAACAAAGATTTATATTGATGATGAAATAAGTAAAGTAGTACAGAATACATCTAATGAAATTTCTAAGCAACCGCAGAAACAACAAATCTTTAGATTATGACCTCGAATCAATAATATTGAGGGAAAAGTGAGTGAAATTTCTAAAAAATTGGAATTTCTCATGAAAACTTTTAATAAGGTAGTGGAGGATATAAATGAAATAGAAAGTAACATTTTCAATTATATAATTGCACCAACCTCAGTTTTAAAAGGTGAAACTGAATCTTTAGAGAAGAAACCATTTATACCAGATAAAATAAAGCTATGAGTAAACGAGATATTGTAAATGAGTTACATCGCCCATCATTCAAGAATTTCCCAAGACGTAGAGTTATAGTAAAGGGTATTAATGATTTATGGCAGGCTGATTTGGTTGAAATGGGGGCATATGCATCATCAAATAAGGGGTATAGGTATTTGTTAACAGTAATAGATACATTTTCTAAATATGGATGGGGTGAAGCAATAAAATCAAAAAATGCAGATGAAGTTACAAAAGCAATGGAAAAAATAATGAAATCTGGTCGTGGAGTACCAAAGAATTTACAAACAGATAATGGAAATGAATTCTATAATAAACAATTTAGAGAATTGATGAAAAGATATGAAATTAATCATTACTCAACATTTAGTACTCTTAAAGCATCTATTGTGGAACGTTTTAATAGAACAATAAAAGAACTTATGTGGCGTGAGTTTAGTTTTAATGGAAAATATACTTGGCTTCAAATATACAAAGAGTTGATTAATAATTATAATAACAGGAAGCATAGAACGATTAAAATGAAGCCTATTGACGTCAATTCTAAAAATGAAAAACAGATTTTGATGAGATCATACAATCATCTAAAAATATTTACAAATGGGGACTTTAAAGAGGGGGATCATGTACGAATAAGTAAATATAAACATGTCTTTGAAAAAGGCTATACCCCAAACTGGACAACGGAAATTTTTCGAATTCGGAAAGTACAAAATACATCCCCCACCACATATTTACTTGAGGACTTGAAGGGTGATCCAGTACAAGGCGGTTTCTATAAACAAGAAATTAAAAAAACAAAATTCCCTAATACTTATCTTGTTGAAAAGATTGTGAAACAAAAAGGTGATTATGTGCTTGTGCGTTGGCTAGGCTTTTCAAAATCAGAAGATAGTTGGATTCATAAAAACGAAATTCTATAAACAACAAGTGGAAGCATAGAACAATTAAAATGTAGGCATTGACGTCAATGCGTGAAAATAAATTATGTTTCCTCTTCACAAGCACGCAATTCCTATTTATAAACGGAACGGAACTTGATTATGAGCTTGTGCATTGGTTAGACTAAAAGAGTATATACAGATAAGAATTTTGGGTGGAACTTGATTATGTGCTTGTGCGTTGGGTAGGCCTTTCAAAATCAGAAGATAGTTGGATTCATAAAAACGAAATTCTATAAACAACAATAAAAATGTAGACATTGACGTCAATGTGTGAAATAAATTATGTTTCTTCACAATCACGCAATTCCTATTTATAAAGTGTGAAGAAAAGCATGTACAGATAAGAATTTAAACAGAACGTTACATATTTATATATACAAATCTGGAGGGTATAAGGGCGGAAGAATTTCAAAAAGTGTTCAGTTTCCATCTATTCGTTCACGCAACTCAATTTCGGATCGTTTGCTTATTCATTCGATAGTTCGTTTGTTCGATTGTCAAAAAAAACAAAATCAAAATTAAAATGACGGTTTTTATAATATTTTTTGTGATACTTTCCCTCTTTAATCCGATGGTGAAAATGGTACCACTCCCCAATGAAATGACTTTAATTGAAAACCCATCGACTTCCAATAATTCGATTGGGTTATTTATCAATGTTCCAAAACTAAAAAAAATCATTAAAATTGACTTAAAATTTGAGATCCTAGAGGACAGTCATATTTTTATGGATCTCATAAACAAGACAAGTGATGAAAAGGAGATACCAAACTTAAAAAGTGAACTCGATACTAAAATATTTAATGCTATTAATGGTAGCATTAATGAAAAAGACTTAACAACAAGTACAAGTGCAAGTACAGTTGAAGAAGAAGAAATATCTACATCAACATCTACTACAACTACATCTACCTCAACTACAACAAGTGCAACTACACCTACAATGAGAAGGGGAATTCTGGAGGAGGAGGAGGAGGAAGAAACAACAACTACAACAGCAGCAACTACATTAAAAAAAGAACTTCTGGAAGAAGATACAACAAAAACAGCTACATCAACAACTACAACCCCAACCAATCTTTTTGATTTTAATAGCGAAAATGAAAGTGTTGATCACATAGAAAATAAGAACATAGGAGAAGAAAAATCAGAAAAAATTGATATGGGTATAAATGATAGTGAGAGAGAATTTGAAAACGTAAGTCGAGCACCAACATTTAGTAATACGTCACAAGAATTAGTGTTGGGGATCAGTGATAGTGATACAGAATTTGAAAGTGTAAGTCGGGTTCCAATAAAAAGGAACACTACTCATAAATTAAAAAGCACTGAAAACATACACAACTCTCAAATCGAATTCACAAAGAGAGGTATAATTGAGAATTTTAAGCAAAAATTAGTTGAAAATGAAAGGAGAATAGGAGGGCATATGGATTTGGGAAGAAGGGGTCTAAACAGATTCTTTACCATCCAATACAAAACTGCTACAGTAGGAGTTAAATGTCATTACAATAATATATATAGAAGAACACATTCTAGACGAAGTCTAAGTAAATCTAAGCGTATGAATTTAAAATATTTATCTAATCGCCACCGCCATCAAAAATCTAAACGCAATACTAATACCCCCTTAGCAACTTTAAGAATAAATTGTTTTGAATTTGCAGAAGTTTTATCCCAAACAGTAATTAATGCAGAGAGACGAAAAGACAGGATTGTCTATGAAAAAATATCAAAGGATGCTGATCTTCTCTCCAAACAAGAGAGTAAAAGAGAAGAGATAGAAGAAGAAGAAACAGGTTATCTTAGTGATGGTCCACAAATCCAAGAAATTGAAATAGAGGAAGCAGAAAGAATTAATGGGATATATTTCAGAAAGAGAAATTTAGCAGCTCAAATGATGCTTGAATATTTAAATAAAAAAGAAAGTCAGATTAGTACAGATAAAATATCAATTAACGATATTAACGATTTCAAAATAACTAATAATCTGATTTAGTAGGGAAATATGTTTATTTTTACAGAATATAAAAATAGAAGATGAAAATAATAATTCGAGTAAATTAAAAAAAGGTGAGTTTAATATATATATATATATATATATAATTTTATATACTAAGATATATATATATATATATTTTCAGAACTCCAAAACATAAATAAAAAAGTTGAAAATAATATTTCGGATGGAGCTCAAAAAGGTTGGTTAAATACATATAAAATAATATTTGTATATATATATATAGTAAAATATTTATATTTTCAGATCTCCAAAACATTAATAAAAAAGAGGATGGCAAATTTTCTCATAATTTGTATGGTGATGACGATGATGATGATGATGACCATGATACAATCCTTTATGATGATGAAAATCCGGAACCATGTATTCCAAGATCATCTAGTGAGGATGAAACTAATCTTGTTGAGGGTGGTATAGATAACTATGTTCAAACTATACCGTTTAATTTAGATGAAGATAATGATAAATACATTAAATCAATTCCTTTAAGTAATGATGACAATAAAGTATATAGATTACAGGGTGGTATAGATAACTATAAACAAACTATACCACTAAATATAGAAGAAAGTAAACAAATTGAATGTAATTCAAAGAAAATATTGTAATTCTTCTGTTAAATTCAAATTTTCATGTTCTGTTAATTCTCATAAATTTTAACATTACCCTGTAAGTAAAAGCGATGTTTGTTCTGTTAAATAAAAATTTTATAATAATAATAATATTGTGAATTGTAATATTTAGTTTATACATTACCTTACATTTTACCCTTTAAATAAAAAAGCGTTGTTTGTTCTGTCTTATTTACAATTATAGAGTACATTTATTCATTTTTTTTACAATCTAATAAATTTAATTCTAGTTCTGTATAAAACATTTCAAATTCACATTCATATATATTTTTCTTAAATTTTTCTATTTCATTCTCTTGATAATTATTTCTATTAGAACAATTCTCTATTTCTTTTATTCTTTCTTCATAAACATAAATATTTGAATCCATTTCATTAAGTTTATTTTCTAATCTTTTTTCATCTATTTTATAATGGCCATATTGTAGTGTATTAATTTTATTGTCTTGTATAAGAACCTTTGTGTCTTTATGACTGAGAACTACTTTTTTACATTTAATTGTTGATAAAAGATGATTTTTAGATCTAATCATTGACATAGAGCCTACCACTTCCTCTTCCGAAAACAAACATTTTTTAAAACTATTAAAAGTTAGTTGATCTATTGCACTTCTTTTAACACCCTTTGATTTTTTCACTGTTTTTTCAGAGCTGTCATTACTATTAGATGTTTTAAAGGCATACATTTTTGATCTCAAACCAACAAATTCAGTCATAGGTCTTCCATTGAGTTCATCTTTAAAAAACCCCAACCTTTTTTTATTAGCTTTAGGAAAATTATAGAGATTAAGTAATTCATCAGAATAATCTGATGTATCAAACTTCATCTCAACATCATTCTGAATATCTTTATAAAAATCTTCAGTGTTAATGGTATATATAAAAGAATCTGTATCCATATAATTTAATTGAACATTTTCATTGTATTTAGGTTTGATATAATTATAATGAAAATCATACATTTTCCATTTCGATAAATCTAATACAGCAAAACCTTAATATAAAGGTTTGTTGTACAACACATTTAATCTTTTCATTTGAAAGGCAAAGAAGTTTTCTGAAAACTGTTTGACACTATGGAAGTTTGACTTTGAAATAAGAGATCTACCGCAATGCCTTTTTGGACCAGAAGAATCGGATGGTGAAGCACTTTCCCATTCAGTAATTAATTTAATATTAACGCGCTTATCTACATTTTCCATCGTTTTACCGTAGACAGCATTATTTAAAAGTTTAAAAAAATCTTTTTCAAATGTATTTTTTGCATTAGTTCTATGGAATGTATTCAAATCAATATATGTTTTTAGCCAAGGTTTCTGAAAGAAGCGAAGACCTCTATGAATTTTTGTTAGAATTAATCCATTTTCTATACACTGTTGAAGATTTTTATAATGAATTATATATTTTTCTTTATCCCTTAAATCAGCAATTAATTTTTTTATTTTGTCTGAGTTTGTTGGTAACTGATTATTACAACAAAATGGAAGGTCATTATGTTTATCGTGCAATTTTAAAGGATATTTTAAATCTACCTCAAAAATGTATCCATATTCACTATCATCTGCAATCTCAGCAATGTTAATACTATCAAGTTCCCCCCTTGAAATCCATTCAAAACCTCCATATGGTAAAGATTGTGACATAGCCCAACCATATAAATTATTTGCATCCAAATAAATCAAATATGATGATTTTTGAGTACTATCAAAATTCTCAACATATTTATTATTTGCTTTAGCATATCTACATGTACATTGAACTAAGCCACCACGAATACCACTTTGAATAAATTTATACTGATCTATATCAGTTAATAAATCTAATTCAATTTTAGTACATTTTAACATAGCTTCCCATGATAATCCTGGTGTAGTGAAAAAATGTGCTGGATCAAGTGAATAAATTTTACTACAAAGTCTTCGAAAGTTTTCAAAGACATCAGACATTAATAAAACATCTGTTTTTAAATATAATTCTAAATAATCTTTAAGATTATTACAAGAAAACTCATTCCATACCTTTTGTGCGTGAGTATAATTTTCAACTGAACATTCATTTTCGGTTAAGGAACTATAGAAAGCTTCTCTAGGAGGTAATTTACTTTCTTTTAATTTCTCAACTGAATCTAAATATTCATATGGAAATACACCCTTTCGTCGCATTAAGTTGAAATGATTTTCATTAGGGAAAAATGATCTTGTTATACACATTTGTTCACTATCTAGATTTGAAGCTAATGTATCTAAAGCAGAAGGCATAAATCGAAACGAGTCTAGAAAACGGATTTCAAAGTTATCACCATTACTTAAAGTTATAATTTTTGAAATTGATATATATTGTTCCTTATTTAATGGAATTACCTTTATTTCACCAGGTATGACTGCCAAATCTTTAATAAATAGATGGCAATCATACCTGGTGAAATTGTGGAAGAAAACAGGAATAAATTTTGGAACTGTATATTTTAAATTACACTCATTATGTGCTGCCCCCCTAAATTTTCCTGTGAAGTGACAGTGATCCCTAACTCTGTCTAATAAAAGAGGAGTGTTGCATATATGACAATTATTAGATTTTTGGAAATCATCTTCTTCAACATCTGACATTATTAAAGAAACAGATTTTGAAATATAGTTTTCATATATAAAACTTAAATTTTCTATTAGTGATAACAGGAAATTCATTCCCGAGTTAAATACAGTTTCTAAGACAAACTTATCTAAACTGTTATCATGTGCACACTTTATATAGTATGCATATGAAACAGGTCTATGTATATTTATAATATTTAAATTTAATGTTTCGTTTTTATTAATTGGTTGAAGGATGCATTCAAAGTCAGCGTAAACTGTGAATGGGACCATCACTTCCTTTTGAACATTTGTATACCGTAAAGTGGCATCCTTCATGTTGGGTAAACGCGAGACTTTTTTCCCACAGACTTCTGAATGCCGGTTGGCAGCATCTTCACTCAATGAGTAATTTAAGCAAATTTGACAGAACCATTTTTTTGATTTGTCTCTCGAAACTCGAAACAAAGATAAACACAAGAAAAAAAAAAAATTTTTTTTAAGTATGAAAGCAAATAAATATTATGAAATTTAAAAACAAAAACAGGTAAAAGATATAATAATGATAAAATGATAAAACAACTTACTTTGAGAGATTTTTTATCCAAGTATAGTGTGCTTTACATCCTTCCTCCAGTATCAACATATTTATATGATTTCTCCTCACTTCAGGAGAGTAAAATATGGGCCCGAATATAACTCCATCGTCGAATCCAAAAAGTGTAATATTTATGTCCTTATTTATTTCCATAAATTTCGATATATCCGCAGGCTTTAGTGGAAATTGCAATCCAGTGAAATTTAGTGTGATCCCATTGACTTGAATTACTTCATCATTTATATTCACTTTATAGCTTGTGCATCTGTTCGCATTCTTATTTAGTTTACTTAATGCTGCGATTAAGCTCCATTTAAAACAATATTCATCATCTGTGTTTTTTACATTTATAATTGCTTTTTTTCCTTCTAAACAAGAGGGTAGTTATACCCGTTACTCGTAGAGTAAAAGGGTATACTAGATTCGTCGGAAAGTATGTAACAGGCAGAAGGAAGCGTTTCCGACCCCATAAAGTATATATATTCTTGATCAGGATCACTAGCCGAGTCGATCTAGCCATGTCCGTCTGTCCGTCTGTCCGTCTGTCCGTCTGACCGTCTGTCCGTCTGTCCGTCTGTCCGTCTGTCTGTCCGTCCGGATGATCGCTGAGATCTCGGAAACTATGAGAGCTAGGCTATTGAGATTTGGCGTACAGATTCCTGAGCTTCTTACGCAGCGCAAGTTTGTTTCAGTAGACTGCCACGCCCACTCTAACGCCCACAAACCGCCCAAAACTGTAACTCCTACAGTTTTGATGCTAGATAGAAAATTTTAACTGAAATGTATTGTTCTCATCAAAACCTATCGATTGACCTAAAAAAAAGTTTGCCACGCCCACTTAAACGCCCACAAACCGCGAAAACCTGTGACGCCCACAATTTGCATGCTAGATAAAAAATTTTAACTGAAATGTATTGGTGTCGTCAATACCTATCGATTGATCCAAAAATAATTCTGCCACGCCCACTCTAACGCCCATAACGCTTAAATCTGTCTACCGCCGGTAGGTGGCGCATTTTAATTTCGCTTTGGTGCTTGCATATCTCCATTTCCCTTTGAGTAACGGGTATCTGATAGTCGAGGTACTCGACTATAGCGTTCTTCCTTGTTTTATATAAGATGATCCTCTTAAGGGTGAATATTGATTAATATTCATCTCCAATCGAGTGAGATGAAGCAAAGTCCATCCACTATCCCTTTCTTGGAATTCTTCCATCCTCGCCAAAATTTTTTCCATGTGCTCCTTATATTCATTTTCAATGTTCGAATAGGCACTAATTATTGTCATCTTACTTTGAAATGACTTTATTTCAATACATTCCTTTTCTTCCTTCAAAAGTCCGTACTCTCCAAAAAGTTCAAAATTTATTTTCACCGATGCATAACTTTCCAACAATGGATACAAGTGAGGTAGAAAAGCTTCTCCTGCTTGCTCCATAAATTGTGTTGGATAAATTACATCATTGTTGGTGTTTTCATATAAGTAGTGAACAATCCTTCCTTGAAATCCAGAACTGATTTTTTTTATCCTTGAATCCACTGGTTCAACAACATTCTTCTTGTGTTGCTCCGTTCGCAGATGATGAGCCCACGAAATGTTACCCGATAGGGTAATGTTGCACTTTCCACAATACTTATCCATTTTTTTTTGTTTTTATTTTTTCCTTTTTTTTTTTTGGAAGTATTGTATTGTTACTTGTACTTTTCACTTTGTTATACTTTACTTTTACTGTAAAGTATTTTATGTTTTATCAATTTGATAAGTTTACACAACACAAATCTGGGTAGTTCACAGTTCACACAACTTTACTTTACACTTGGTAAAGTATTTTAATTTTTATCAATTTGATAATCTCGCACAAATCGAATTCGGATGGAACGTAAGTTAACACAACTTTACTTTAGCTTTGAATTACCGGAGGGTTCACACGACGGTTCTAGATGGTTCGCTCAACTCAAATAGTTTTCTAAAACTGAACTACTTTCCACATTTCTCCTTAACAAATACATTTTTTTGAAAACTTAGAAGGTAACCGTTTTCTCTTTCTATAAGCGCATGAGAAAAAATTTTCAAATATGATTAAAGAAAAACGTATTTGACTAAACAAACGATCTCATTTGGTTTTGTTCTGTTAGGAACCACCACCACAAGCACCGCCACCACCACCATCCCTCTTACACTCCTACGCTCACTTTCCCATCTAATGCTCGCTAAAGAGGGGAGAGGTTACCGAACTCACGCTTGTTTCACACCACAAAAGTATGCGGTCTAATATCCCTCAAACCAACACCTTTTGACCACAAGACCGTAGCCAGGTTACACTAACAGGTGTCACCTACAACCCTAATTGAATCAACAAAACGCCCACGCATAGAAAAACAACTTCCCTTCCTCCTCCTCCTCCGCCTAAATATAGTTTTACAAATTCATACGCATGACAAAACACCCCTTGTAAAACGAATAGTTTTCTAAAACTGAACTACTTTCCACATTTCTCCTTAACACATACATTTTTTGAAAACTTAGAAGGTAACCGTTTTCTCTCTCATGTAAGCGCATGAGAAAAAATTTTCAAATATGATTAAAGAAAAACGTATTTGACTAAACAAACGATCTCATTTGGTTTTGTTCTGTTAGGAACCACCACCACCACAGTCACCATTTTGACCACAAGACCGTAGGCAGGTTACACTAACAGGTGTCACCTACAACCCTAATTGAATCAACAAAACGCCCACGCATAACAAAACAACGTTTTTGTTACACTCCCACGCTCACTTTCCCATCTAATGCTCGCTAAAGAGGGGGAGGTTACCGAACTCACGCTTGTTTCACACCACAAAAGTATGCGGTCTAATATCCCTCAAACCAACACCTTTTGACCACAAGACCGTAGCCAGGTGTCACCTACAACCCTAATTGACTCAACAAAACGCCCACGCATAACGCCTTCTAACCCAAGTTAGAAGCAACATAGTGATCTGTGTGCAACCATTGCACTCCACAAAATCCCACGCATGACAAAACACCCCTATCACACACGCAAGCCAGGTGTCACCTACAACCCTAATTGACTCAACAAAACGCCCACGCATAACGCGTTCTAACACAAGTTAGAAGCAACATAGTGACCTGTGTGCAACCATTGCACTCCACAAAATTCCACGCATGACAAAACACCCCTATCACACACGCACCTTTAGCTTGAGAAAAAGACAAGACAAAACAAGACATATCAAAACACCACTCTCTCACACTCCTACACACCACTTTCTAACCTCATTAAGTGACCTGTGTGCAACCATGCTCATCTAACTAGGGTCAGCAACACCCCCCTTTTTGAATTAATTATGCTAAGTAGGTCATTAGAACACCTGTGTGCAACCATGCGTGACTAATTAGGGTCAGTGTGCAACCATGCGTGACTAATTAGGGTCACCCCCACCTCCTTTTTTGACATGATTTATTACCTAGTGAGCCAGCTCCCGTATTAACTACCTACTGTCCTCTAAGGTACAATGAATGCCTGCTGTTAAATTAGGAGGAATATATTCCCTTATCAAATTTTCGGGAGTATCAAATTCTATTAAATGTCTGGTATTCTCGAATATATAATTCGACTTATGTATTGTATACCTCCCCGTTGCTAGTAGCAATTGTTGCTTAAACTGGTTTAAGGGTTTACGAGTTTCTTGTATAACATTCTCAAAAATACTTTCTGCTGAATGCTGAGTATTTTGATCTGAGACCGATTCGTTACTGTCGGTTAAGTTTTTGATCTGAATCCTTGATAGGGCGCCTGCAACTACATTAGTTGTACCTGGCTTATATATGACTTTTGGAGTGAAACTTTCTATGAAGGAGTACCAGCGTTTTATTTCGGTATTACGGTTTTTATCAGAGGTTGCGAAAGGTAATGTTTGATGATCGGTTTGAGTTTCAATTCCAATCAATCCGTATAAGTAGTTTCTTAGATTTTTAAGAGCCCATACTATGGGTAAAAGTTCCTTCTTATTAGTTGCATAAACTTGTTCCGTTTTAGTCAAGGTTTTTGAAATAAAAGTAATTGCTTTACATCCTTGAGATAATACTGCACCAATTGCGACGTCCGAAGCGTCGGTGGTCAGGGTAAATTTTTTATTATAATCCCGTTGAACTAATTCTACTTGAGCAATGAGATTTTCTTTCAGCTCGTTAAAAGCTTTAATAGCTGGGTCATCCAGCTGAATTAACATTTTTGTTGACATTATTTTTGAAATTTTGCCATTATGACCTCCAAGATATTTTGTTAGAGGTTTGGCTATAGAGGCGTAACTTAAAACAAATTTTCTATAATAGCCCGTAAGGCCTAAGAAACTTCTTAGTTCCCGAATATTTTTTGGAAGCGGATATTTAATTATGGTGTCAATTTTTTCTGGGTCTATCTTGAAGACGTTATAAGATACGATGTATCCTAGAAAACTGGTTTCGCGTTTATATTTATATTTATAATTTTGTATAAGTCTTTATAATGTTGTTCAATCGAGTTTGAGAATATTATAATGTCGTCCATGTAGACATGACATGTTTTCCCTATTTCTTCTCTTAAGATGTCGTCCATTGCTCTCTGAAAAATTCTTGGTGCATTTGTTAGTCCGAATGGCATTCTTAAAAATTCGTAGTTTCCATTATTTATTGAAAAGGATGTTTTTTCTACATCAGATTCTTTCATTAATATCTTATGAAAACCTGATTGTAAATCTATTGTTGAAAAATATCTTGCTTTTCCCAAATTAGATAGTATTACTGATGGGTCTTGCATTGGGTACCTGTCAGGTATGGTATTTTTATTTAAGTTTTTATAGTCAATGACGAGTCTTAATTTACGGCTTCCGTCTTGATTTTCTCCTTTCTTTGGTACTAGCAGAACTGGTGAATTATAAGGGCTTCGACTAGGCCTTATAATTTCCTCTGCTAACATTCTACTGATTTCGCTGTTCACGAAGTCGGTGACAGAAAAAGCGTACGGATATTGTTTCCCGTATATTGGCCTGTCGTGAATAAGATTTATTTCCCCCTTTATGTCTGTTCTAAAAGGAATTTGCATATTTATCTTTGAATGCTCTTTTTGAATATAGAGAACTATTTTTTCCTTTAGTCCGTCTAATTAATCAGTACCTATATTGTTTATCTGTTGTTTGTCGGATAACTCAACGACGGCGGGCTTGAAATTTTTATATTTCAAACGATTTTTATTTATTTGATTTTTGACGGTAGTTACTTCGTCGGCACTCTCAGGATTTTAAATTCCTAAGATATTTGTATTTTTATTGACGGTATTTACTTCGTCGGCATTCTCAGGATTTGGAATTCCCAAGATGTTTGTATTTTTATTGACGGTATTTACTTCGTCGCCACTCTCAGGATTTTGAATTCCCAAGCTTTTTTCACTATTCTTTTGACGGAAGAATATTATGTTCTTCAATTAAACTTATTTCATTTTTTTCCTCATTATCATAATATTTTAACTTTTCTGTTTTCCCTTTATATTCCAAGACTCCCTTTTCTATATTTATTATAGCTACAATTTTTCTTAATAAATTAAATCCAATTAGCAGATCAGATTCTAATCCTTCGATTTCATAAAATAATTGTCTTGTTTCAAATATATTTTTAATATGGTAATACCTAATAATTGAATACCCATGAACTGTAGTTACCTTTTTGTATATTAATAACTCATTTTTATTTTCGAATATTCCCTTTTTTATATAACAAGCAGTGGCTCCTGTATCTATTAAAATCTTTAACTGCTTTTTGGTTTTTCGGTCTGTCCTATTTAAATAAGGCATTCCCCTGTAGGGGTCTGGTCTAAAAAATGATCTTCGTTGATATTGTTTAATCTGGTAACTTTATTAGCTGGCTGATTTACTGTTCCATCTGGTTCCCTTTTCTGAGCTTGAGTTTGCTCTTTATTTTGATTAGCGCGATAGTAATTTGATCGTTTATTATTTTGATAATAATTATTATTGTATCTACCTCGATTTTTATTTGCCTGCCAATTATTATTCGGCTGTCGATTGTAACTAGGTTTATTCTGGAGTTGAATCGATGGATCAACATTCATTGGCTCGACGGCTTGTTGCTTATGTCATTATGGTTTTGTTTATTAGTAGTGTAATTTTTTTATTGACTTCATTATAGTATTCTGTAACTGTCATTCGTCCCTGCCTGAGGGTACTTAGTTCTGACTCGAGAATTTGTATTGGTCGTTTATCGCTATATATAAAGTCCAATCTAGATAAGATTGCTCGAAAGTTTAAAACGGTGCCATGATTGGTAAGAGCATCATGGGCAGCTCCCAAAATTTTATTTCGTAAAATTGTTAAGGCGGTAAAATATTGTTCACTTTGAATTTTATAGAGACTCATTACAGTTTCTGCGGCTTCCCTCCAACCTACATATTGTGTTGGTTCCCCCGTGAATTTTGGTAAAGATTTTACCACTTCAAGTGTTGCATCGTATTTTATAGTTGGGTCGATTATTTGCATTTTATAATCCTCCACAGTGTTTGGATCTGTGGCTAACTTTCCTTCTAAACCTTCGATTTTCCTGCTCACTTCATTTATTTGAACATTTATCAATCTATTTATTAATTCCACTGTTAAGCCGCCTGCTGTGGCTATACTACCTGCAGAAAAATTTGGTGCTGAACCTCCGGTTGCCATGGTTAGATTTATTTCACCAAAGCTATTTATTAAATCTTCCAGATTGTTTCTCAATATTTTTTATTAAATCGTGAATCTATCTTACTTTCTATCAATGCTTAAATCTTATATTATTTTTTTTTTTTAAATTCCCTGATATTAGATGATAGTTATTTTAAATTTAATTTTTTTTTTTTATTGAAAATTATTTTCTTACGAGACTGTCCCGATGGGGTCTTCCTTCTGTGAGGTTGTGGGTTGATCTTCCTTCCTGGATTCAGTAGAAATTATTGGCAATAGAATGCCCTTCCTTCCTTCTTTAATTTTTCCTGTTTCAGCGAGTTGTGATTTTGTTGTTGTTGTTATAAGAGCTGGTTTGTTTAACTGTTTTTGTTTAGTGCGTTTCTGGTTTTGCTTTATTTTGTGTTCTTGTATTTTTTTTTATTTAAGATTTTGGTCCACCTTTTTTTTAAAGTTCACCTTTAAATGGATTATTTCATTTTTTAATTTCCATTTAATTATTGTTAACGACCACTGTCACTTTGTTGTGATGTTTGGTTTATTTTTTAATTTCTCCACTAGATAGGTTGAGTTGTTGGCCGCGCGAGCTCCGTTTATATTTAACTTATTTTTCATTAAATAATTTTTGGAACTTTTTATTTAACGCGGCCCCACGTTGGGCGCCAATTAAATTCGTCGTTAGTGGATGATTTAAAAAAATTTATTTTTTTATTTTTAAAACTCGGGTGATAAACCTTTATTCTTAAAACTCAATTAATACAAGACACTTTTTATAAAATGTGAACCGATCGCGGTCTCGGATAAAATAGAACTGGCTCTTAATTCTAAAAAATTATCCAATGAACCTCGGCCAGAAGCTTTCCTTTTCTTAAGCTTCCAGAACATTAATTTTTGTTTAAAATAAAAGCTTATGCTGAAACTGTCGCATCTCGTTGTGAAATGAAATTATGCTGACCGATGCAATTTGATTGAAAATCGGAACGCAATATGTTCTGAACTTAGAACGCAATACTGTGGGCTTTGAACGGAAAAGTTTGGGCTTCGAACGGAAGCTTGTGTTTACTTGTTTAAACAAAGGCAAAGGCAATGTCGCTGAAGGCAAGGGTAACATAGCTGAGATTGAATTCAAAAATTTGTTTATAAATTCCATAAGTGGAACCGTTTTACGGGTTGGATAACTTGCATGTGCGACAAAGGGTGCACTGTTGCTTGCTTGTATGTGCGACAAAGGGTGCACTGAAAACAGATCCTTTCTCTTAGTTCATTGATGTTTTAGGGTGTATATGAAAAGCTGATGCTGACGACAATCTGGGCCGAAGTTTTCCTGACTTAGGCCACGTGAAACAGTACACTCGACTTTCAAAAACGTACCTGTAAAGCGCAAATTTTATAAGAATCGAGGTTTTTCCACGAAATATTAGTAAAACTTACTTTTTTAGTCCACAGCAACCTACTGGTAACAGAAAACCTTAACAAAGGCCGAGGATGTCTGTTATTTTATTTAATACTGAGGTCGGGTTTAATTACTGAAGAAAATTTCTTCAGAAGTGAACGATCCTCACACGGCCAAGGTCCAAAACGGACGTTGTAAGACCAGAATTACTCAGGAAACTTCATCACACGCGTTTTCCAGTGTTGTAAAGACGGAACTTAATTTTACGGCAGTTTTGAATGCTGGCGGAAATTTTAAAGTATACTTAAAATTTTGCAGTTGAAAATTTTAACGACAAGCTCCCTGCAAAAGCCCCTCGCCAAAATCACTTTTGGGGATGTAATCAATTAAGAGATATTCGCTCTTGGAATATTAACTGTAGCGAATATTTATTGTTTCAAGTCCTTCGCGTGGAACTTTCCAACAAATCTTCTTTTCGAGGAACAGGGAAAGAAAAGTGAGGTTGGCACCTGGGTAGAGTTTTCAAAGAGGTTTCACGTTCAAGAACCAGTGCTCTTAATTGAAAAACTGTTCCTGTTGACTCATACAGTATTTCCTGTAGAATGTCTGGAAGGCGATTAGCTCTAAGAATTTCGAACAAGGCTGTTTCGGACAACAGTTCGGTAACTTTATCCGGTAGTGCGGCGATAACAACATAAAAGCCGTCAAGAGACTCGCTAGATCGCTGTTTGCGTTGTTCGATCCCTGATCGTAAGTTCTGATCGGTCCTCGAATCCTTAAATTGAGCCTGAAGAGCCATGCAAAGGGGTTGCCATTTAACGCAACGCACCTTCTTCCATCAAATAAATTACTAGCAAAGCCAGCTAGTATGTAAGTCTAAGCCACCATTCAAGAATTGCAATGCAATAGCCTCAACACGGTGAAGGATATCGTCTATAGACGAAGAACCCTTTCCAGGAAACTTAAGTATCCAATTGGCTATTGTCTTAATTTCGACAATATAATTTGCGATCTTCGACCATTTTTGGAAGCACCAGACTTGCAAGATAACCCTGAGTTATCCAAGTTATTCTAATACTGAAGATAATGTTGTGGACTGTTCGAATTGACATTGTGTTAGCTTATCATTTGATCTTTCAAGAACTTAGCTAAAATGATTCACTTCTCTGACATGGTTGCAGGCATCGCTTCCACTGTAGCCCTTTAAGTTACCCAGCCATGCTTAGCTAGCTTAAAAACCGTTACTGGGGGAATGGGAGTTATAGCTACTCCTTTTGGAGTAGATGCACTAGAACCAGATGCACACAGGGCACAAGGTCCTTCCTGACTTGTCAAGTTAATGGCATGCTCATTACTGGCATTTCAACACAAAAGTACTTAATTTAATTACAGAAAAATTATTTAAACCTAATTGTTAAAAAAGGGAATTATTTAATTTTGTAAGTGAAAGAAGTGGAATATAAATGTGAATATAAAGAGTTAATCAATCATTAAAGTTTGGAAGCCATGTAGTCAATTCAAAAGATAAGAGTCAAACATCAGCCGAGTATTACAAGGGATATGAAATGTAGAAAACAAAGGAGTGAGGAGTAGAATAACTCCCCACAAATTGCAGCGGCAATTATACACGGTGGCCTGCACCTACCAGAAACGCGCGAATTAGAGCGTAGAAAGAGAGTTTAGAGAATGCTATAGGAGTTTCAGCAGGACAGAGCCAAGACATAGGACTCCAGGTGGTAGCCGTGGGTCTAGGACAAAGAGGCCAAACAGGATCCGGAGTGGAGGGTACCAGCGGGACGTGTGCAAAAGAGAAATGACGTTTCCCGGATGCCCTATATAAGGCCGCTGAGCTCTGGGAGATGCATCAGTCGATCACGAGTAGTCAATCCGTCAAGATCAGTCAGTTATCGAAGTCAAAGAACCAAGTCAACTAGCAGTACGTGAACAACAAGGCAAGTCGTCTTAAGCACCGCCGTGGAAAGCTTACAAGGAGGAAAATCGGTACGTCGAGGCGTTCGGGATTGTGATTTCAGGAATCTCCGAAGTAAGGCACTGGTAGCTGAGGTCCAGAAGGCATCACGTAGCGACTCGTTTCATACTTTGTCACTACCGCACCCTGGCACATCGCCCGGCGGGTCCGTCAGGGTCAAGCACTAGAGTCCTGCGACGAGGAACCGTGAGCTCGAGGGCAAATTTGTCTGTGTGCCTTGCATCGATTTGTGGTTTCAAGAGGCGTTGTCTTGGAGATCCCAGCAATTACCGTCGAGGTCCGGGAACAGCATCCGAACGAAACCCCGAGTGCCAGAGAACCACACTACCAGCCAGAAAGGGCGAGCAGTCGACCGGTGGAGGCATTCAAGAGGCGTTGCCCTGGAGAGGCCCAAGAAGAAGGCAAGAGACAACATCTTTCTGTATCTCACGATCGCAATGTCAATGAAAATTATAAAATACTCAAGCAAAAGTGAAAAAAAATGTTCTCTATTGGACGCGAAGCACAGCCAAAGCTGAAAGGCAAACTAACTTTCCGTCACTCACTCAAATTAACTTTTAGGGTATGCCAGCTAAATCACTGTTAGAAGACGGGATAGCCGTAGCACTTACATCCACGTAAAACCAACAAACAACGCCTCCTAATCACAATTAGCCTAAAAATTTTTGTTTGTGGGCGTTAGAGTGGGCGTGGCAAACTTTTTTTGGATCAATCGATAGGTATTAACAAGATTAATACATTTCAGTTAAAAATTGGGCGGTTTGTGGGCGTCAAAGTGGGCGTGGCATCTTCGCGTAAAAAACTTGCACTGCGTACAGGGCTACGGAATCTAAATCTGAAATTCCAATTCTGTATCTTCTATAGTTTCTGAGATATCTGAGATATCTGTGGGCGTTACAGTGGGCGTGGAAAACTTTTTTTTGGGTTAATCGATAGGTATTGATGAGGACAATACATTTCAGTTACAATTTTTGTTCTATCATCAAAACTGTAGGAGCCACAGTTTTGGGCGGCTTGTGGGCGTGAGAGTGGGCGTGGCACATTGCTGAAACAAACTTGCGCTGCGTAAGAAGCTCAGCTCATGCCAAATCTCAATAGCCAAGATCTTATAGTTTCCGAGATCTCAGCGTTCATCCAATCGGACAGACAGACGGTCAGACGGACATGAATATATCTACTTTATGGGGTCGGAAACGCTTTTTTCTGCCTGTAACATACTTTCCAACGAATCTAGAATACCCTTTTACTCTACGAGTAACGGGTATAATAATGTTCAACTGCTAGTGTAGGCAATAAATAAATTATTGAATCCACAGAGCTATACAGCTAAACAAGAAAAAGGGAGAAACAAAAAACAGTACGAACTTCAAAGTCTGAAATATAAGCCTAGTCACGTGGAAGTGACTGTCCTCTTCAAAATATTTTGTAATCGGGCTATGGCGGTTTCGTCCCATTCGTTGGGCGCCAAAATAAGATTATTATGATTTAAGCAGCAACGAAAGATGGTGGGTGCAGCTTCCAGTGGGGCACGCGCTAGTTCCGGCTCTTGTTTTCGTCGGTAAAGGGAGTGAGTTTCCAATTTAATCCAGAGTGCTACTTGCTCGCATATGCGACGAGGAACCGTGAGCTCGAGGGCAAATTTGTCTGTGTGCCTTGCATCGATTTGTGGTTTCAAGAGGCGTTGTCTTGGAGATCCCAGCAATTACCGTCGAGGTCCGGGAACAGCATCCGAACGAAACCCCGAGTGCCAGAGAACCACACTACCAGCCAGAAAGGGCGAGCAGTCGACCGGTGGAGGCATTCAAGAGGCGTTGCCCTGGAGAGGCCCAAGAAGAAGGCAAGAGACAACATCTTTCTGTATCTCACGATCGCAATGTCAATGAAAATTATAAAATACTCAAGCAAAAGTGAAAAAAAATGTTCTCTATTGGACGCGAAGCACAGCCAAAGCTGAAAGGCAAACTAACTTTCCGTCACTCACTCAAATTAACTTTTAGGGTATGCCAGCTAAATCACTGTTAGAAGACGGGATAGCCGTAGCACTTACATCCACGTAAAACCAACAAACAACGCCTCCTAATCACAATTAGCCTAAAAATTTTTGTTTGTGGGCGTTAGAGTGGGCGTGGCAAACTTTTTTTGGATCAATCGATAGGTATTAACAAGATTAATACATTTCAGTTAAAAATTGGGCGGTTTGTGGGCGTCAAAGTGGGCGTGGCATCTTCGCGTAAAAAACTTGCACTGCGTACAGGGCTACGGAATCTAAATCTGAAATTCCAATTCTGTATCTTCTATAGTTTCTGAGATATCTGAGATATCTGTGGGCGTTACAGTGGGCGTGGAAAACTTTTTTTTGGGTTAATCGATAGGTATTGATGAGGACAATACATTTCAGTTACAATTTTTGTTCTATCATCAAAACTGTAGGAGCCACAGTTTTGGGCGGCTTGTGGGCGTGAGAGTGGGCGTGGCACATTGCTGAAACAAACTTGCGCTGCGTAAGAAGCTCAGCTCATGCCAAATCTCAATAGCCAAGATCTTATAGTTTCCGAGATCTCAGCGTTCATCCAATCGGACAGACAGACGGTCAGACGGACATGAATATATCTACTTTATGGGGTCGGAAACGCTTTTTTCTGCCTGTAACATACTTTCCAACGAATCTAGAATACCCTTTTACTCTACGAGTAACGGGTATAATAATGTTCAACTGCTAGTGTAGGCAATAAATAAATTATTGAATCCACAGAGCTATACAGCTAAACAAGAAAAAGGGAGAAACAAAAAACAGTACGAACTTCAAAGTCTGAAATATAAGCCTAGTCACGTGGAAGTGACTGTCCTCTTCAAAATATTTTGTAATCGGGCTATGGCGGTTTCGTCCCATTCGTTGGGCGCCAAAATAAGATTATTATGATTTAAGCAGCAACGAAAGATGGTGGGTGCAGCTTCCAGTGGGGCACGCGCTAGTTCCGGCTCTTGTTTTCGTCGGTAAAGGGAGTGAGTTTCCAATTTAATCCAGAGTGCTACTTGCTCGCATATGTATATAAAAAAGCGGTCGGCACACACCTTCACTAGTCAGCTTTGCATTAGCGTGCGTGTAAAAACACGAAGTTGGCGCGGAGCGCGCTGAAGCGTGACGTTTCTCAGCTTTGCACTGAGCAAAAATAGTTTGAACAAAATTAAGGGGAATATTTCTTTCAATTATTTTAAAACGTAAGAAAGAGCATAAAACAAATAAAATACAAGATAACAAAAGAAAACCCATGAATTAAGAACCATAAAATCAGAGAATTTAACAAATTATGAAACAATACACAAAAATAATAATCGGAATTATTTTTTATTTCATAAAATAAAACATAGATACAAACTAAACAAGAAAGGTTATTTCCTTGCAGTTCTATTTATTAAATTTAATAATACAAAAATGATGTTCCCAATATTATACATATATGTCAGAAAACACCGAAGATATAATTTGTTTCATATTATTTTCCCACCAATTTTTCGATCGTTCCTATGGCAGCTGTATTATATAGTCGTCAGATTTTGATAAAACTAAATTCGAAATTCAAAACTAATAAAAAAATGTTATTTCCAAGCGTAGAAGTTTATATTTTAAAGAACACCGAAGATATAATTTGTTTCATATTATTTTCCCACCAATTTCCGATAAGATAAGATAATGTTGTGGACTGTTCGAATTGACATTGTGTTAGCTTATCATTTGATCTTTCAAGAACTTAGCTAAAATGATTCACTTCTCTGACATGGTTGCAGGCATCGCTTCCACTGTAGCCCTTTAAGTTACCCAGCCATGCTTAGCTAGCTTAAAAACCGTTACTGGGGGAATGGGAGTTATAGCTACTCCTTTTGGAGTAGATGCACTAGAACCAGATGCACACAGGGCACAAGGTCCTTCCTGACTTGTCAAGTTAATGGCATGCTCATTACTGGCATTTCAACACAAAAGTACTTAATTTAATTACAGAAAAATTATTTAAACCTAATTGTTAAAAAAGGGAATTATTTAATTTTGTAAGTGAAAGATGTGGAATATAAATGTGAATATAAAGAGTTAATCAATCATTAAAGTTTGGAAGCCATGTAGTCAATTCAAAAGATAAGAGTCAAACATCAGCCGAGTATTACAAGGGATATGAAATGTAGAAAACAAAGGAGTGAGGAGTAGAATAACTCCCCACAAATTGCAGCGGCAATTATACACGGTGGCCTGCACCTACCAGAAACGCGCGAATTAGAGCGTAGAAAGAGAGTTTAGAGAATGCTATAGGAGTTTCAGCAGGACAGAGCCAAGACATAGGACTCCAGGTGGTAGCCGTGGGTCTAGGACAAAGAGGCCAAACAGGATCCGGAGTGGAGGGTACCAGCGGGACGTGTGCAAAAGAGAAATGACGTTTCCCGGATGCCCTATATAAGGCCGCTGAGCTCTGGGAGATGCATCAGTCGATCACGAGTAGTCAATCCGTCAAGATCAGTCAGTTATCGAAGTCAAAGAACCAAGTCAACTAGCAGTACGTGAACAACAAGGCAAGTCGTCTTAAGCACCGCCGTGGAAAGCTTACAAGGAGGAAAATCGGTACGTCGAGGCGTTCGGGATTGTGATTTCAGGAATCTCCGAAGTAAGGCACTGGTAGCTGAGGTCCAGAAGGCATCACGTAGCGACTCGTTTCATACTTTGTCACAACCGCACCCTGGCACATCGCCCGGCGGGTCCGTCAGGGTCAAGCACTAGAGTCCTGCGACGAGGAACCGTGAGCTCGAGGGCAAATTTGTCTGTGTGCCTTGCATCGATTTGTGGTTTCAAGAGGCGTTGTCTTGGAGATCCCAGCAATTACCGTCGAGGTCCGGGAACAGCATCCGAACGAAACCCCGAGTGCCAGAGAACCACACTACCAGCCAGAAAGGGCGAGCAGTCGACCGGTGGAGGCATTCAAGAGGCGTTGCCCTGGAGAGGCCCAAGAAGAAGGCAAGAGACAACATCTTTCTGTATCTCACGATCGCAATGTCAATGAAAATTATAAAATACTCAAGCAAAAGTGAAAAAAAATGTTCTCTATTGGACGCGAAGCACAGCCAAAGCTGAAAGGCAAACTAACTTTCCGTCACTCACTCAAATTAACTTTTAGGGTATGCCAGCTAAAACACTGTTAGAAGACGGGATAGCCGTAGCACTTACATCCACGTAAAACCAACAAACAACGCCTCCTAATCACAATTAGCCTAAAAATTTTTGTTTGTGGGCGTTAGAGTGGGCGTGGCAAACTTTTTTTGGATCAATCGATAGGTATTAACAAGATTAATACATTTCAGTTAAAAATTGGGCGGTTTGTGGGCGTCAAAGTGGGCGTGGCATCTTCGCGTAAAAAACTTGCACTGCGTACAGGGCTACGGAATCTAAATCTGAAATTCCAATTCTGTATCTTCTATAGTTTCTGAGATATCTGAGATATCTGTGGGCGTTACAGTGGGCGTGGAAAACTTTTTTTTGGGTTAATCGATAGGTATTGATGAGGACAATACATTTCAGTTACAATTTTTGTTCTATCATCAAAACTGTAGGAGCCACAGTTTTGGGCGGCTTGTGGGCGTGAGAGTGGGCGTGGCACATTGCTGAAACAAACTTGCGCTACGTAAGAAGCTCAGCTCATGCCAAATCTCAATAGCCAAGATCTTATAGTTTCCGAGATCTCAGCGTTCATCCAATCGGACAGACAGACGGTCAGACGGACATGAATATATCTACTTTATGGGGTCGGAAACGCTTCCTTCTGCCTGTAACATACTTTCCAACGAATCTAGAATACCCTTTTACTCTACGAGTAACGGGTATAATAATGTTCAACTGCTAGTGTAGGCAATAAATAAATTATTGAATCCACAGAGCTATACAGCTAAACAAGAAAAAGGGAGAAACAAAAAACAGTACGAACTTCAAAGTCTGAAATATAAGCCTAGTCACGTGGAAGTGACTGTCCTCTTCAAAATATTTTGTAATCGGGCTATGGCGGTTTCGTCCCATTCGTTGGGCGCCAAAATAAGATTATTATGATTTAAGCAGCAACGAAAGATGGTGGGTGCAGCTTCCAGTGGGGCACGCGCTAGTTCCGGCTCTTGTTTTCGTCGGTAAAGGGAGTGAGTTTCCAATTTAATCCAGAGTGCTACTTGCTCGCATATGCGACGAGGAACCGTGAGCTCGAGGGCAAATTTGTCTGGTCCGGGAACAGCATCCGAACGAAACCCCGAGTGCCAGAGAACCACACTACCAGCCAGAAAGGGCGAGCAGTCGACCGGTGGAGGCATTCAAGAGGCGTTGCCCTGGAGAGGCCCAAGAAGAAGGCAAGAGACAACATCTTTCTGTATCTCACGATCGCAATGTCAATGAAAATTATAAAATACTCAAGCAAAAGTGAAAAAAAATGTTCTCTATTGGACGCGAAGCACAGCCAAAGCTGAAAGGCAAACTAACTTTCCGTCACTCACTCAAATTAACTTTTAGGGTATGCCAGCTAAATCACTGTTAGAAGACGGGATAGCCGTAGCACTTACATCCACGTAAAACCAACAAACAACGCCTCCTAATCACAATTAGCCTAAAAATTTTTGTTTGTGGGCGTTAGAGTGGGCGTGGCAAACTTTTTTTGGATCAATCGATAGGTATTAACAAGATTAATACATTTCAGTTAAAAATTGGGCGGTTTGTGGGCGTCAAAGTGGGCGTGGCATCTTCGCGTAAAAAACTTGCACTGCGTACAGGGCTACGGAATCTAAATCTGAAATTCCAATTCTGTATCTTCTATAGTTTCTGAGATATCTGAGATATCTGTGGGCGTTACAGTGGGCGTGGAAAACTTTTTTTTGGGTTAATCGATAGGTATTGATGAGGACAATACATTTCAGTTACAATTTTTGTTCTATCATCAAAACTGTAGGAGCCACAGTTTTGGGCGGCTTGTGGGCGTGAGAGTGGGCGTGGCACATTGCTGAAACAAACTTGCGCTGCGTAAGAAGCTCAGCTCATGCCAAATCTCAATAGCCAAGATCTTATAGTTTCCGAGATCTCAGCGTTCATCCAATCGGACAGACAGACGGTCAGACGGACATGAATATATCTACTTTATGGGGTCGGAAACGCTTTTTTCTGCCTGTAACATACTTTCCAACGAATCTAGAATACCCTTTTACTCTACGAGTAACGGGTATAATAATGTTCAACTGCTAGTGTAGGCAATAAATAAATTATTGAATCCACAGAGCTATACAGCTAAACAAGAAAAAGGGAGAAACAAAAAACAGTACGAACTTCAAAGTCTGAAATATAAGCCTAGTCACGTGGAAGTGACTGTCCTCTTCAAAATATTTTGTAATCGGGCTATGGCGGTTTCGTCCCATTCGTTGGGCGCCAAAATAAGATTATTATGATTTAAGCAGCTTCCAGTGGGGCACGCGCTAGTTCCGGCTCTTGTTTTCGTCGGTAAAGGGAGTGAGTTTCCAATTTAATCCAGAGTGCTACTTGCTCGCATATGTATATAAAAAAGTGGTCGGCACACACCTTCACTAGTCAGCTTTGCATTAGCGTGCGTGTAAAAACACGAAGTTGGCGCAGAGCGCGCTGAAGCGTGACGTTTCTCAGCTTTGCACTGAGCAAAAATAGTTTGAACAAAATTAAGGGGAATATTTCTTTCAATTATTTTAAAACGTAAGAAAGAGCATAAAACAAATAAAATACAAGATAACAAAAGAAAACCCATGAATTAAGAACCATAAAATCAGAGAATTTAACAAATTATGAAACAATACACAAAAATAATAATCGGAATTATTTTTTATTTCATAAAATAAAACATAGATACAAACTAAACAAGAAAGGCTATTTCCTTGCAGTTCTATTTATTAAATTTAATAATACAAAAATGATGTTCCCAATATTATACATATATGTCAGAAAACACCGAAGATATAATTTGTTTCATATTATTTTCCCACCAATTTTTCGATCGTTCCTATGGCAGCTGTATTATATAGTCGTCAGATTTTGATAAAACTAAATTCGAAATTCAAAACTAATAAAAAAATGTTATTTCCAAGCGTAGAAGTTTATATGTTAAAGAACACCGAAGATATAATTTGTTTCATATTATTTTCCCACCAATTTCCGATCGTTCTTATGGCAGCTATATGATATAGTCTTCAGATTTTGATAAAATTTAATTCGAAAATCAAAACTAATTAAAAAATGTTATTTCCTAAGCTAGGTTATATGTTAAAAACACCAAATTTTTTAAAATATTTTTTCCGAATATTCCTATGGGAGCTGTAAGATATAGTTGTCCGATCCGGCTGGTTCCGACTTTTATACTACCTGCAAAAGATATACGACTTTTGGGAAAGTTTCAGCCCGATAGCTTTAAAATTGAGAGACTAGTTTGCGTAGAAACGGATGAATAGACGGACATGGCTAGATCGACTCGCCTAGTCATGCTGACCAAGAATATATATACTTTATGGGGTCGGAAACGTAGCCTTCACTGCGTTGCAAACTTCTGACTGAAATCAATTTACCCTCTGCAAGAGTATAAAAATCCACAAAAACGTAAAAAGACCAAATTTATCTGGATTGGGGCATCAGGAATCTCCGAAGTAAGGCACAGGTAGCTGAGGTCCAGAGGGCATCACGTGGCTACGTCATTGAACACGAAGCACAGCCAAAGCTGAAAGGCAAACAAATTAACTTCCTGTCACTCAAATAAACTTGTAGGGTATGCCAGCTAAATCAGTGTTATTAGACCGGATGGCCGTAGCAATTACATCCACCTAAAACCATAAAACAACGCCTCCTTATCACACGTTGCCTACACAAGATGATTATTTAGTTAAGTTTCAGTGTTATAAAATTAGCTATATCGCATTCAGATAACCCAACAAAAAAATTATGTTCAACTGTTAGTGTAGGCAATAAGTAAATTATTGAATACTCAGAACCATACAGCTAAACCAGAAAAAGGGAGAAACAAAAAACACTCAGAGCTTCAAAGTCTGTAACAGAAACCTAGTCAGATGGAAGTGACTGTCCTTTTCAAAATATTTGGCGGTTTTGCCGCATTCTTTGGGCGCCCAAATAAGATTATTGTGATAAGAACAGCAACGAAAGTGGGCGTAGCTTTAAGTGGGGCACGCGCTAGTTCCGGCTGTTGTCTTCGTCGGTAAGGGGAGTGAGTTTCCAATTTAATCCACAGTGCTACTGGTTTGCATTTGTGTATAAATCATTCATATTTAAATTCTCTGGCGAACTGACTTTGAGGGTAACTGTAAGGGGAACAGAACTTAGAATGGGGTAAAGAGGGAAAGAGTACCTCAAAAGAAGGGTGCTGCTTAGATGAACTGGCAGCAGCTGATGTGTGTATGTCGGTGTCAGCAGCGAGGATGTTATTTGCCGCTGACATTGCCCACCCTATCGTGATCACCGTAGCCGCATAACGATTAACTCCTAATCATCTTCAATAATGAGAGCTTCCATTGAACAAAATTTAGCATATCATGTTTATAATATGATAAATACGAGGGCAGTCCGATAAGTACTTAGCTTTGTACATTCTCGTAGACGGCTACTGTCGAAATTTCGTAGTTACTCGTTTCGTTTACTCGTAGAGTAAAAGGGTATACTAGATTCGTCGAAAAGTATGTAACAGGCAGAAGGAAGCGTTTCCGACCCCATAAAATATATATATTCTTGATCAGGATCACTAGCCGAGTCGATCTAGCCATGTCCGTCTGTCCGACTGTCCGACTGTCCGTCTGTCTGTCTGGATGAACGCTGAGATCTCGGAAACTATAAGAGCTAGGCTATTGAGATTTGGCGTGCAGATTCCTTAATTTCTTACGCAGCGCAAGTTTGTTTCAGCAGAGTGCCACGCCCACTCTAACGCCCACAAACCGCCCAAAACTGTGGCTCCTACAGTTTTGATGCTAGAATAAAAATTTTAACTGAAATGTATTGTTCTCATCAAGTCCTATCGATTGACCCAAAATTGCCACGCCCACTTTAACGCCCACAAGCCGCCTAAACCTGTGACAAAATTTTCATGCTAGATAAAAAATTTTAACTGAAATGTATTGGTCTCGCCAATACCTATCGATTGATCCAACAAATTTTGCAACGCCCACTCGAACTCCCGTAACGCTTAAATCTGTCTAACGCCGGTAGGTGGCGCAAATCGCGCAGCGAAATCAAAGAGATCTTGGATGCTTTACGATTTTCAACGTGGTCGCACGTCGGTTTTTGATGAGACACGCCCAGGTGCCCCGAAGACGGCTACCACGGAGGATAACTTGACAAAAATCCACGATCTCGTATTGGCAGACCGCCGATTGAAGATACGCGAGATAGCTGAGACAGTAGGCATGTCAAAAGACCGCGTGGGTCATATCCTGCATGAAATGTTGGGCATGAGAAAGCTGTCGGCGCGATGGGTGCCGCGTTTGCTCACTCCGGACAACAAACGCAACCGTGAGACCACTTCAGAGCAGTGTTTGACGCTGTTGTAGCGCAATCCGAAGGAGTTTCTGCGTCGTTTCGTGACTGTCGACTAAACATGGATCCACTGGTACACACCAGAGACCAAGGAACAGTCGAAACAGTGGACTTCACCCGGCGAACCAGCTCCGAAGAAGGCGAAGACTGTCCCATCGGCCGGAAAGGTGATGGCCACCGTTTTTTGGGATTCACAAGGTATGATCTACATCGACTACCTGGCGAAGGGCAAAACGGTCACAGGGCTGTACTATGCCGAATTAAAGGTCCGATTCGCCGCAGAATTGCAGAAAATACGGCCCTATTTGGCGAAGAAAAAAGGGCTCTTCCATCATGACAACGCACCGGCCCATACTTCCGCCCTCGCCAAGGCCAAACTGGTCGAATTGGGCTACGAATTGGGCCACCATATTCTCCAGATTTGGCTCCGTGTGACTTCTTCTTGTTTCAAAACTTGAAAAATTCACTCGCTGGACAGAAATTTGACTCGAATGAGGATGTTGTCACCGCCACAGAGGCCTATTTTACAGACCTCGAGAAAACGTATATTTCAGACGGGTTAAAGAAGTTGGAGCATCGCTGGGTCGAGTTTATAGAGCTAAAAGGAGATTATGTTGAGAAATAAACCACTTTTCCTAAATTTTCGTTTTTCTTTTGGATGCTAAGTACATATCGGACCACCCTCGTATAGGAAAAGTAGTACTAACAAAGATGATAATTCAAGTTACAAAGTTGTGTATCACGTTAAGTTTATATTGAGGCTAAGCTCATATTGAAGAGGTATATATAAGTTAAAGCAAGCAAAATAGAATTTAAGCATTAAAACATTATAAGAAGTATCAGATTTAATATATTCCCTGAGCAAGTATATAATGGAGGAATTCGTTTTATAATATCAAGATCATTGGAATATTATTGTATATAGTCAATCAAAACATGTAGGATATCGAACGGTGCCGATCACTTACCCACCATATCTAACGTTGAAAGCGCTTTCAATAAATTGCATTATTGTCTGAAATTTTGTATATAAATTTAAAAAACTTCACATCAATTAACTGTGGGTAGTGCATAATTATTTCCTTGATTACACTAGGTCTTGGATAATTTACTTTAACTTCTTATTAGATCTTTTATTTTAGTTAATTAACTTATATAAGAATTTCATTTAGCTTAGGTATATGAATTTAGTTGATAATAATTTGTTTATTTATGTTGTTTGTTGCTGGTTTGGGCCTGCCCACTTGTTCACTTTCAATAACGGGTGCACTGTGTTATAAGACTTCAAAGTGGTGCACTATGTTGTTTTCATGTAAGTGTGAGAAAGGTGTTACTGTTGTTTGTATGTATGTGGCCCCATTAATTCCGCAGTGATGCAAATGTTCTTGGGACAACGACGTGTTCAATTATTATGTGTAATGTTTATTTTATATTATTATTTGGAATCAGAAATACAAAAACTTAAGTTGTAGTGTTACATTTGATGATGTACAAAGGGTATGCTTATTGGCATGCGTAGCGCATGAGATCTTGGCACCGACTGACTTTATTAGAGTTTTATTCTCTCTCGCGCTCTCTGGATCATTAAAAACGACGACCACTCCTGGTCTCTCTGATTGCTTGCTCTTCTGGTATTTTGCGACCATCCCTGTTTCCTACATGTGTGAACAGCGCCTAATATAGTATATACCAAACCTTCAATATTAGTGTAGAGTAAGTCCTTTTTATAATGTTACCAGACTCTACAAATGTAAAGTAGTCGAGACAGAGTCGTACTCAAGAGCAGAACGTGCGCAGAACACTTATAGATATAATTTCTATATGTAACCTTATATCCAACACAACTATCCTAAAATAAACCTACACCACTCGAAAAGCTACCCTTCTCAGTTCAGAAGTGGGATCAGTGTGGTTGGATATGTGTGAAGCGGAGGAGTTGGGCCAAGAACTCTAAGAAAGCAGCAAGAATCGTTGGCGTGGAAAGTTTGCAATGGGATGTGTTCCCAGGTCTATGTGACAGCTTAAATTGCAAATTACGGATGTGTTCCAGTTCTACGTGGCAGGCGGATTCAAGGAAAGCAGATCGGGAATCTTAGTGAACCCGTGGAGTCAAGCACATCAGTTAGATCAGGATTCTTAGTGAGCCTGTGGCCGCAGAAGTCTCAAGAGCAGCAGAAGTCTCAAGAGAAGCCAAAGCACATACACACAAAGCGGTTGTGAGTATTGGTGAATTTTACAAGTCGATGCAAGTCAGAATTTTCTAGAAGCCGGAGCACATACATGCATACAAGGAGTTTGTGTGTATTGGTCAAGGGAGAAAGCAGATGCAGAACTTTGTGACGTACAAAGAGAACTGCCAACCTAGTCGCTAAAACAACATTAAAATGCCGAAAATAGCAGAACTTAAAGGCGACGTGTTAAGATTCCTGCTGAAATCTAGAAACGTGTCAGTTTCGGGCACCAGAGCCGAATTGGTTCAAAGACTAATACAGTTTGAACAATCGGAGGACGTAGAACCGCCAGCAGCAGTGGGTATCAACATGCAGCAAGAAGGAACGATGTCAGCACAGTCAGCGGCAATTTCACAATTGCAAAACGACATGTAGGAACTAAAGGACATGTTAGCTCAATTAGTTACCGTTCAAATGGGAAACGCAGCACCAGCACATGCAGGAAATCAGCAACAGCTCCAAATAATCGATTTGGATATCAACGAGGTTAACAACGAGAGCATTCCTGTACAGGCTACTAGCAACGTGAGGCAAGCTTCAGTCAAGGAAATTGCCAACACCTTGCCAGAATTTGATCCCAACGACGACAACGCCATTTCAGTCAACCAGTTCATCGATCGTGTCAACAAAGTGGTTGATGCCTACCAGTGGGACGAGAAGTTCCTGTTACTCGCCATTTATACAAAGCTTAAAGGTCCAGCCAAGATGTGGCTTGATTCATCACCCATTCTACACACTACGTGGAAAAGCTTCGCCGAAGCTATACAGGATGAGTTCGGAGCAAATCCAGACGAAGCAGAAGTGCATTTCAACATGGCCAATGCAACCAGGCGACCAAAGGAGACGGTAAAGGAGTACTGTTTCAGGATGTCAGCTCAGCGAGGCAGCGATCATCAGATATGTTCGCGCGGGTCTACAGCATCGTGAATTGCAAAACAGTATTGCAGCAATTCATTTCGCCACAATGAAACAGCTTCGTGATGCAGCCGAATTGTATTTCGTTAATCGAGGTCGGTCAAGTACGAGCAAGAAAGAGTATTCAGAGAAAGCCAGCAACTTCGAGCAGAAGCCAGAGAGCGATCTTAAACCACCAAGGTCAAAGGAATCCGTAATATGTTACAACTGCGGAGAAAGGGGACACTTTGCTAATTCGTGTCCAAAGGAGAAGAAAAAGTCACGATGTACCAAATGCAACAAGTTCCACGAGCCAAATGGAAGTTGCCAAGCCGCCAATGTCATGCGTTTAGGAGCCGCAAATCAGGACAAACTTTTCACGAGGAAAATCTGCGTACACTCGCACGATTATAGCGCCTTCATCGACACAGGTAGTCAAGCCAGTCTCATCCGACAATCGGTTGCCGAGCAAATTAACGCCAAGCGCCACAAGTGCTCTATGAAGATTAGAGGCATTTGCGGAGGTTCATGTATCCTCACAGAAGCGATGACTGTGGATATGGATATCGATGGGAAGACGATTACAGCGAAAGTGTATATAGCAGACAACGATCTATTGTAGGAGGACTTTCTGTTGGGACAGGACGTCATCATCTCCGCTCATCTCGAGCTCAACTTTGAGTCAGGCGATTCTAAAATCGAACGAGCAGTCCATCAGCCAACAACCCCTGTAAGCACCAATATCGGGAAGCTGCTAGAAAATTTAACTTAAAATAAGAACGACAAAGAATGTAAGCAAATGCGCAGCTTACTGGAGAACTTCGCCGATGTTTTCTCGACAGGATTGGAAGGCATAGGAAAGACAAGCGTGGTCAAAGCAGACATCACCGTCGAAAGCAATCAGGTAGTAGCGCAAGCCCCATACCGAGTATCCGAGCCAAAGAAAGAAATCGTAAGCAGCATGGTCGACGAGCTGCTAAAGCAGGATATCATCACGTTGTCAACATCAGAGTACGCCAGCCCGGTGGTGCTCATCAAGAAGCCGAATGGTAGCGATCGAATGTGCGTCGATTACCGTCGCCTAGACAAGCTGATCAAGAAGGAGAATTTTCCAGTGCCGAACATCGAAGAACGTCTGCAGCAGGCGAAAAGGTTTAAGTACTTCTCATCCCTAGACCTCAACAGTGGATACTATCAGATAGAGATAGTCCCAGAGAGCCGAAAGTTTACTGCCTTCATCACCACAGATGGATTATACGAATTCAAGCGACTTCCGTTCGGATTGAAGAACGCACCTGCGGTTTTTAATCGACTCATGGCAGAGTTACAAAAGAGAGTGCAGAAAGGCGACATGATACACTACATGGACGACATCCTTATTGGCAGTCAAACATTTGATGATATGTACGAGAAGCTTGAGAGGATCCTAAAAGTTTTAAAGGAGTGCGGATTAACGCTAAACCTGGACAAATGTGAGTTATATAAGCAGTCAATAACATTCCTTGGTCACCAGATACACGCAGAAGGAAGCAGTCCTGCAGAAATTAAGACGAACGCCATCAGAATGTTCCCAAAACCAGCCAATGTTACCGATGTGAGAAAGTTTTTGGGTCTCACTGGTTATTTCCGCAAATTCGTTCCTGGGTATGCCATCATTTCAGCGCCATTAAGAATCCTATTGCGCAAGGATCAGCCGTTTTCTTGGAAAGCGCCACAAGAAGAAGCCTTCGACGAATTAAAAAAATGTCTAATATCAAATCCAGTTGTCACCAGCTATCGTCTAGACGCAGAGCATGAACTACATACCGATGCCAGCGCCGTTGGTTTAGCCGGAGTTTTGCTACAACGTGAGGAGGACCAGCTGAAACCTATCGCTTATTATAGCCGAGCTACTTCTAAGCCGGAGAAAAATTACCACAGCTACGACTTGAGGCTCTAGCCATCGTGGAATCGTTGGAGCGATTCAAATACTACATTTATGGCAAAAAGATAAAGGTTATCACCGACTGCAATGCTCTAAAGACGTCGATGGAGATACCCCGGATTGCAAGATGGTGGTTACGCATTCAAGAATTCGACATAGATATCGTTCATCGAGCAGGAACACAGATGAACCACGTGGACGCACTCAGTCGAGCTCCGTTCGAAGATGCTCGAGAGATGGATACCGCAAGTCTGAAAATAGCAAAAACGATAATCGACGAAGAGGACTGGCTATTTTCCATACAACTACAGGACGAGAAAACACAAAAAATTGTCGCAAACATGAAATTGGAAAAGAAATCTGAAAGCGACGAGTATGTGATCGAGCAAGATCGCTTGTTTCGAAAACATGGCAACAATTTATTATGGGTTGTGCCGAAGCAGTTAAGATTCCACATTTTACATGAATGTCACGATAAGGCCGGACATATGAGCACGGATAAGACTATGGCAAGAATTCTAAACTTATTTTGGTTTCCCCGAATGCGAAACTATGTCAAAAGCTACATAAAATCCTGTGTGGGCTGTACGTTTTATAAAACACCAGGTGGAAGTCAGGAAGGTCAGTACCACTACGATGACATCAAGCCGATTCCCTTTTCCACGATACACATGGACCACCTGGGGCCATTTCCAAAGAGTTCCAAGAGAAACGAGCATATTTTGGTAATAGTCGATGCATTCACCAAATTCACCATTGTACGAGCGGTCAAAAGTACAGCAACTAAACACGTCCTAGATGTCCTGCAAGATGTAACCAGCTACCTGGGAATGCCAGATCGAATTGTAACAGATCGTGGTACAGCATTTACATCAAAAGATTTCGAGAAGTACTGCAAGTCAAACAATGTGAAGCACATTTTAAATGCTGTAAGAACACCCAGAGCCAATGGTCACGCAGAGCGCACAAATCGCATCATTTTGTCAATGTTGTTACCTTCCAATGACATCGATAAGCGTTGGGATGACAATATCCGATCAATCCAGTGGAGCATTAATACCATGGTAAATAGTACTACTAAATGCTCTCCCTTTCAGCTCCTGTATGGGTATGAACCTCGAGATATCCTAAAGAACGCGATAACCAACATTATTCAAAGCCAAGACCAAAAGATGCTAACCGATGCGGAATTGGATCAACTTAGAGCAGATGCTGCGAGAACTGTCAACGATCACCGAGCTGCCGCCAAGAAACGCTACGATGCCAAACATGCGAAGCCAACTGTTTACAGCCTTGGAGACCTTGTGCTGGTCGAGAATGAGCCATTCAGCACGGGCACATCACGCAAATTGGAGCCGCGCTACAAAGGACCTTTTATAATCACCAAGGTCCTGCCGAACGACAGATATCTTGTAGAAGATATCCCTCACGCACTACGAAAGCAGAGACACTACAAGTCGGTGTATTCGTCCGACAAGATGAAGCGCTGGTGTGAGCTGCCACCGGAGGAGCCCGATGAAGATGACGACTTTGAAGATGATCCACCCCATGAATCCTGCGAGGACGCAGAGATTTGTCAGGAGAGGCCGACTGTGAACAGCGCCTAATATAGTATGTACCAAACCTTCAATATTAGTGTAGAATAAGTCCTTTTTTATAATGTTACCAGACTCTACAAATGTAAAGTAGTCGAGACAGAGTCGTACTCAAGAGCAGAACGTGCGCAGAACACTTATAGATATAATTTCTATATGTAACCTTATATCCAACACAACTATCCTAAAATAAACCTACACCACTCGAAAAGCTACCCATCTCACATGTATGAGCGACAAACGATGGACTAAGTATATTGTGTGCATCTGAGACAAAGGGTGCACTGAGAATAGAGCCTTTCACTAATTGCACGGACGTACATGAACTTGCACAGGTATGTATGTTTAGGTTTTTCAGAGTGTATGTTGAAAAGCTGATGCTGACGATAATCCGGGCAGAAATTTTCCTAACTTTAAGCTGTAGGCTTACCTGTACTGCGCAAACTTTTATGAGAATCGGGGTTTTTAAACGAAATATTAGTAAAGCTTACCTTTTTAATCAACAGCAACCTACTGGTAACAGAAAACCCTAACAAAGACCGAAGATGTCTGTTATTTTTGCCGATATAATTTTGGTAGATCACTGAGTTTGGGTTTAATTACTGAAGAAAATTTGTTTAGGAGAGAACGAACCTCACACGGTCCAAGGTCCAAAACGGAAAGGCCGAGTAATCTATATGCGCAAGTCAGCAAGTCTGGCTTATCGAAAAATTGTAGGAACGCGTTTTTCAGTATTTTAAAGACGAAACTTGGTTGAATTTTATTCGGCCATTTTAGTTTCTAACGGCAATTTTGAATGCAGGCGAAAATTTTAAATTGTAGTAAAAATTTTGTCTGTTGAAAATTTTAACGACAAGCTCCCTACAAAAGGCCCCCCACCAAAACCACTTGCGGGGATGAAACTTTAAAACAAATGTACTTTTTGAGGAACAGGGAAAGAAAAGTGAGGTTGGGACTTGGGTAGAGTTTTCAAAAATGTTTCACGTTCAAGCACCAGTGCTCCTAATTGAACAACTGTACTTGTTGACTCATACAGTATTTCCTGTTGAACGTCCGGAAGGAAGTGAGCTCTAAGAATTTCGATCATGGCTGTTTTGTCCAACGGTTCAGTAACTTAATCCGCTAGTGCGGCGATAACAACACAAAAAGCCGTCAAAGGACTCGCTAGATCGTAAATTCTGATCGGTCTTTGAATCCATAAACTGAGCCTGAAGAGCCATGCATAGGGGTTGCCATTTAACGCAACGTATGTTCTTATGGTATCGCCAACACCACTCACTTGCTGTTCCCTCAAATAAATTACTAGCAAAGGCAGCTAGTAAGTCTAAGCCACCATTCAAAGTTTCAATGCAACAGCCTCAACACGGTGAAGGAAAAGGTCTATAGACAAAGAACCCTTTCCAGAAAACTTAAGTATCCAATTGTTATTGTAGTTATTCCGACAATATAATTTGCGATCTTCGACCATTTTCGGAACCACCAGACTTGCAAGGTAACCCTGAATTATCCAAGTTATTCTAATACTGAAGATAATGTTGTAAACTGTTCGAATTGATGTTATTTTTTCTTTTTCTTCTTTCTTGGACGTTAATGCACTATGGTCAGTACAAACAAGTGGCCCTACGATACCAACCAATGCTTGTTACGCACGGAGCCCTTCACCGTTTTGGGCGCGTAAACGAAATCGCGGACAAAAAAAAAGACAATGTAACAATAGACAATTAAAAATACAGGTCAAAATACGAATAGACAAAATACATCAAGTAAAACTAATTAGTTACTAGGGAGGATAGTTTTATTGATTTAAAGATAGGAAGTGAGTCGGCAGTAGATATTAGATGATACAGTCTATTATAATCATTGCAAAGTACTCTAAAAGGTTCATGCATTGCATAATTAGAGATACAGTGATTTAATACTAAAGGAATATAGTTTCTAGTGAATCTATTTGGCACATTAAAATGCATGCGACACAGTAACGCGGGACCCTTTACATCACCATGAATAAGATTTCTAATAAACGAAATACCAAGCATAGTTCTACGGTTAGCATACGATGGTAAGTTAATTAGAAGTAGTTTACTAGAGAAGGATGGTACTATTAGGCTTGTATCCCAGTTAAGTCTCCGTAAGGCAAATATTAAGAAGTTTTTTTGCACAGACTCAATCCGGTCTATATGCACCCCATATTGGGGACAATATTGTTAAGTCCTGTTGTGATAGATTGTGTTAGCTTATAGTTTGATCCTTCATGGACCTAGCTAAAATGACTTACTTCTCTGACATGCTTGCAGCCATCGCTTCCGCTCTAGCCTTGCCTCAGACTCAGCCATGCTTAGCTATTTTGCCTGCAGCAGTGGAGCTGTGTTATTTCAGGACTTACCATGTTCAGACTTGTATCCTCCAGGCGCTTACTTTGTGATCGGGTCAAAACCGATATTGGGGGAATGGGAGTCTTAACTACTCCTTTTGAAGTAGGTGCACCAGAACCAGATGCACACAGGGCACAAGGTCCTTCCTGGTTTGTCAAGTAACTGTCATGCCCGTTACTGACATTTCACCATCAAAATACTTAATGTAATTACAGAAAAATTATTTTAACCTAATTATTGGAAACAAAAACGAATTATTCAATATTTTAAATGAAAGAAATGGAATAAAAATGTGAATATAAATGTTAACCAATCATAATAGTTTGGAAGCCATGTAATCAATTCACAAGATAAGAGTCAAACATCAGCTAGGTATTACAAGGGATTATGAAGTGTAGCAAACAAAAAAGTGAGGAGTAGAATGATTCCCCAAGAATGGCAGCTACCAGATACGCGTCGATTTTGGGTGTGGTAACGGCACGGCGAAGGGAGTTTGAAAAAAGAGAAGTTGGAGAAAAAGAGTTTGGAGAAAGAGAGTTTGAAGAACCAGAGAACGAGAGGTGGGGGAGAGATAGAGAGAGTATAGACTTCGATGGCAGAGACTTTGAACCAGGAGATGAAGCGCCACATCTCAGCAGCAGGAAGGGCGCGCCAGCGTCCCACATGCCACAGGAGGATTAGCAGGACAGAGCCAAGACATAGCACTCCAGATGGTAGCCGTGAATGTAGGACAAAGAGGCCAAACAGGATCCGTAAGCTTTGTATCTGGAGTGGAGGGTACCAGCGGGACGTGCGCAAAAGGGAAATGACGTTTCCCGGATGCCCTATATAAGGCCGGTGAGCTCTGGGAGATGCATCAGTCGATCACGAGTAGTCAATCCGTCAAGATCAGTCAGTTATCGAAGTCAAAGAACCAAGTCAACCAGCAGTACGTGAACAACAAGTCAACAACATCAAGGAAAGTCGTCTTAAGCACCGCCGTAAAAAGCCTACAAGGAAAAAAATAGCTACGTCGAGGCGTTCGGGATTGGGATATCAGGAATCTCCGAGGTAAGGCAGAGGTAACTGAGGTCCAGAAGGCATCACGTGGCTACGTCATGGCGACTCGTTTCATACTTTGTCACTACCGCACCCTGGCACATCGCCCGAAGGATCCGGCAAAGTCGAGCAATAGAGTCCTGCGACGAGGAACCGTAGCCTCGAGGGTAAAATTTGTCAAAACCCAGTGTGCCTTGCATCGATTTGTGGTTTCAAGAGGAGTCGTCCTGGAGAGCCCAGCGATTTCCGACAAAAACACCGGGTGACAGAGAACCACACTACCAGCCAGAAAGGGCGAGCAGTCCTGGAGAGGCCCAAGAAGAAGGCAAGAGACAACACCTTTCTGTATCTTACGATTGCAATGTCAATGAAAGCATTAAAATACTTACGCGAAAGTGAAAAAAACTGTTCTCTATTGAACAAGAAGCACAGCCAAAGCTGAGAGGCAAAAGGCAACAAACTAACTTTCCGTCACTCACTCGAATTCACTGGTAGGGTATGCCAGCTAAATTAGTTTTAGAAGACGGGATGACCGCAGCAAATACATCCACGTAAAACCAATAAACGACGCCTCCTTATCACAATTAGGCTACACACGATGATTTTTTAGTTCCATTTCGGAGTTTTAAAATTAATTATACCACATTCAGAAAATTCAACAAATTCAAGTTCCGGCTCTTGTCTTCGTCGGTAAAGGGAGTGAGTTTCCAATTTAATCCAGAGTACTACTTGCTCGCATATGTAAATAAAACAGCGGTCGGCACACACCATCACTTGTTTGCCTTGCATTAGTGTGAGTGTAAAAAACACGAAATTGGCGCGGAGCGCGCTGAAGCGTGACGTTCTCAGCTTTGCACTGAGCAAAAATAATTTGAACAAAATTGGGGGTTGTTGAAAATATTAGTATATGCACCACTGTATATCTTATTCTTCTTTGGTTTTTTGCGCGAAAGTAACGGTGCGTTCTTTTTCCTTCTCTTCCTTAAGTTATCGTTCTGCCTGCGTGCAGCATTTTTAAGTTCAGTCTCTAATAAATCGTCAAACTCAATAGGTTATGGGCCCAGCAAGCTTATAAAACTTGCGCGTAATAATCGAAGAGATTAAATATTTAGAGATTCGGTGGTGTTTCAGTAAAATAAACAAAATGAGTTCACAATACTCAATAGAAAAACTGGATAGTGAAAATTATAGGTCATGGGCAGTGCAGATGAAAAGTTTGCTAATACACTCGGAACTTTGGTCAGTTGTGTGCGGTCGTGAAATTAAAAACGAAAGTGGAACAGTAGAACAACAGACAAACTTTGATATAAAAGATGAAAAGGCCCTCGCGAGTATTTTGTTGTGTATTAAGCCGTCGCAGATTAACTATGTTAAACACTGCACATCATCAATGGAAGCTTGGAAAAAGCTGGCTAGTGTTCACATGCCTTCTGGACCGGCCCGTAGAATACAGTTATTCAAACAATTGCTGTACATGAAGATGTCAGAGACAGACAGTATCACAGTGCATTTGAGTAATTTTAGTGACGTAATTGAAAAACTACAAGAAATTGATCAAACAGTGCCAGATTAAATGCTTGTAATAATTTTGTTGTCAAGTCTATGTGATTTGTACGAAAACTTCGTAGTCGCCATTGAAACGCGTGATTCTTTGCCTTCCTTGAGTTCTCTAAAAAATAAAATTACTGGAAGAGGGAGAACGACGAAAAGTGAGTGACAAAACGGCCGTTGGAATGGAGCAGAAGATGTACGCGTCGCGCGCCGAAAAAGGAAGAGACAAGTATAAGAAAGACATGAGAAATGTGGAATGCTGGAACTGCGGTCGTCATGGACATGTTTCGGCAAAGTGCAACTCAAAAGAGAAACTCGCAAGATCGGAAAAAGACAACAATAAAGAGAAGAAACGCGAAGAGAACAAAAAGTCTTACTCAGTTTTCGCTGCAGCAGCAGGTCAAGTAGGACTAACGAAAAATATTTGGTGCGTGGACAGTGGGGCAACAGCCCATTTATGTGCAAACAAATCATTATTTGTTTCAATCCGTGAACATAAAGAAAAAATAATACTAGTTGGAGAAAATTACATTGAAGGTGAAGGCATTGGAACAGTGAAACTATACTGGCAAGAGAACATTATTAAATTGGTTCATGTGTTGTTTGTAAAAAATCTTTAGTGTAACTTTATTTCCGTGTCAAAAGCAACGAACAACGGGTTCGAAATATGTTTTTCGAAAAATAATGCAAGCGTCAAAAATAAGAATGGTGAAACTGTGTTGAAGCAAACAAAAAGAATGACTTGTTTATTGTCGAAAATGAAAAGAAAATGGCTTTTGCTGCAAACGGGAAAATAAACCAAGTAATAACGTGGCACAACAGATTCGGACATTTGAATTTTCAAAGTTTAAAAACCATGATTCGAAAAGAATTAGTGTATGGTCTGGATGGAGTTACCGGTGACATAAATGACTTTGTTTGCAAGACGTGTGCGAAAAGCAAGATTTGCGTAAAACAGTTCCCAAAAATGTCGGAAAATCGTTCGAGTAAAGTGTTGGGTCTGATTCATACGGACGTATGCGGTCCTATGAGTACTGTTTCTAAAGCAGGAGCGCGATATTTTGCTACATTTATCGACGACAAGACGCGTTACGTATCGGTGTATATGCTAAAAACAAAAGATCAAGTTTTCGACAAATTCAAAGAATTTAAATTGTTGTCTGAGAACCAAACTGGACAGCAGATTAAAGCCATACGGAGCGACAATGGTAGAGAGTACATCAATGGTGCGTTTGAAAATTTTTTGATAAGCCATGGGATTAAGAGGCAGCTTACCGTTCCCCATACTCCGCAGCAAAACGGTGTTGCTGAGCGTGCCAATAGGACGCTAGTGCTGATAAATCACTGTGGGGGGAAGCGATAATGACAGCGATGTACTTGAGAAACAGATCTGAAACGTCTACATTACCAGATATGACTCCGTACGAAGCATGGTTTGGGAAAAAACCCGGAGTGTCCCACCTGAAAGTTTTTGGTACAAAAGCCGTAGTTCTAGACAAGACAAGGAAAGGAAAATTTTCTCAGAAAGGGATAGAGCATATCTTGGTAGGTTACTCAGAAACTGCCAAAGCATATAGGCTCTTCAATCCTGATACGCAAACTATCAAGGAAGCCAGGGATGTTGTGTTCCTTGAGCACGATATGATGAAAAACGAGGATGTATCGTCCGTAGAGTTGACAGAGAACTCAAACATATTAAATATGCAGACAAATGGTGAGCAAGATAAAAACAACGAAGATCCAGAAAGGGATGAACAGTCAGAGGCTAATGATGATGAAGACAAGTTAGTTGAGAACGTCAATCGAGTCCAGAGAGGCCCAGGGAGGCCGAAGTTAATCCGTACGGGAAAGCCAGGACGACCACGTAAGGCATACAATAAGCTAAACGCTATTGGAGTTGCCAACATCCAAGTGCCGAGCGGAGTCAAGGAGGCGCTGAGCATGGAACATGCAGAAGAATGGAAGGCTGCGATGCAGAAGGAGTATTCTCAACTACAGTCCAGCAAGACATGGAGTCTTGTTGATCTTTTTGCTGGCGAAAGGACTGTTGGGAGCAAATGGGTCTTTGCCATCAAGGGTAACCAGTATGGCTACGTGGAACGATTCAAGGCTCGCTTAGTCGCAAAAGGTTGTGGACAGGAGTACGGAGTGAATTACACAGAAACATTTTCCCCCGTGGCACGGTCTTCCATCCGATTGGTGATTGCACTGGCTGTCGAAAATAAAATATTTGAGCACCAAATGGACGTCTCAGCTGCGTATCTCAACAGTGATCTACAAGATGTAGTATACATGCGGCAGCCTCAGGGATTCGTGGACACTGCGTATCCAAAGCGGGTGCTAAGGTTGCACAAGTCGTTGTACGGTCTGAAGCAGAGTGGACGGGAATGGAAATAGAAATTGGATAGTACTCTTCAGCATATTGGTTTTGTCCAGTGCCCTAGGGAGCCATGCATTTACACCAAGAAAATTGGCGGAAATCTTAACATTATTGTTGTATATGTTGATGATCTAATTACAAGGTGAGTTCTAAGGTAAACAGGACTTTTTTAATCTAGCGCCCTCTAGTGGCGCCATCTATATGTCAACTTGTGCGTTAGAATCTGCTATCGCTTATCGACTTCCAGTAAAAATTTCATGACATTTCATCTATTGGAAGTGAGGTTATTGCGTTTAAAGTGTCAGTATGTTTTTGTCTTCGGTGCGAAAATGAGCTTCGAACAAAGAGCCAACATAAAATTTTGTTTTAAAATTGGTAAAACTTTTACCGAAACGTTTCAATTGATGAAACAAGTTTATGGCGATGATTGCCTATCCCGTAGCAGAGAGCACGAGTGGTTTCAACGTTTTCAAAGTGGTCGTGAGGACATAAATGACGATGAACATGTGGGCCAACCAAAATCCGTGATCACCGAAAATTCCATCGAAACCGTGTGTGAATTCATAAAAAATCAGCCGAAATCATCATTGAAATTCATGGAAATTGAATTGAACATCTCCAAAACATCGATTTATCGCATTTTGACCGAACATTTGGGCTTACAAAAGGTGTGTGCACGGTTTGTTCCGCACAAATTGACTGCCGTCCAAAAATTGCTCAGAATTTAACATTCGAAGGACATCTTTAAAGAGGCAAAAAAAGATCCAAACTTCCTTTACAAGATTGTGACTGGTGACGAAACATGGTGTTTTCAATATGATCCCGGAACGAAACGCCAGAATGCTGAACAGAAGGCGCCGGACGAGCCGAAACCCAAAAAATCGCGCCTGGTGAAGTCAAAAGTGAAGACAATGCTGATTCGTTTTTATGATTCCAAGGGTATTGTCCACAAAGAATTTGTTCCACCCGGCCAAAACGTTAATGCGGTATTCTACCTTGGAGTTTTGAAGCGCTTGGTGCGCCGTATTCGACGTGCTCGGCCCGAATATTGCGAAGATGGAAGTTGGCGTTTGTTGCACGATAATGCGCCGTCTCATCTCAGACTATTTGGAATAAAACAAATTGATTTTGCCGAAAAAACTATTTGTTCTGTCTTTTTTTTAAAAGTCCTGTTTACTTTGGAACTCACTTTGTATTTCTTGTTCCAGAAAAGAAGACCTTGTCAACATTAAACTTCAAATCATACAGGAATTTGATGTAGTAGATAGCGGAGAGCTGAACCATTTCCTGGGCATGGAAATCGAACGAAATGGAGAGACGATTAGTCATAAGCAGTATATCGACGGGCTGTTACGAGTATGGCATGGAAGACTGTAAGTCGAATGCCACACCTTTAGAGGTTGTTTATCTGAGCCTGTGTACTGTGGATGACTGCCCAAGAGCTAACCAAAAGCAGTATCAATCACTTATTGGATCATTGCTGTACTTAGCCATGACCACAAGACCAGACATTGTACATTCCGTGGCAAAGTTGGCACAGAGGTGCAGTGACCCCCATAAGGAACATGAGGTGGCTGCTAAGAGAGTCCTTCGCTACCTAAAAGGAACTTCGGGCTTGCAGTTGCATTATGCTCGATCTGGTATGCCTGTTCACTGCTATGTCGATGCAGATTGGGCAGGAGACAGCATTGACCGCAAATCATTCAGCGGTTGGGCGTTCTTCATGGCTGGAGCAGCTTTTTCGTGGGAGTCAAAGAAACAGAGCATCATAGCACTCAGTAGCACAGAGGCAGAGTATGTAGCGCTTTCAACATCAGCTAATAATAATATCTGAAAAGGGGTTTTAAGACGGCGTCAACATAGATGATCTACAGTGACAATCAGAGCGCTAAATGTCTAGCTAAGAATGCTATTTTTCATGCAAGAAGTAAATATATAAATATTAAGTATCACTATATAAGAGATTTATATAAGAAAGAAATCAATGATAATGAATATGTACCAACCGAAAATATGATTTCAGATGTGTTAACTAAGAACTTAAGGGGTTATATACCTTTTTTTTCAAAAAAACGAAAATTTTTTTTTTTGCTGAATCCTAAAGTATAACATTTTCCCAAATTTTCATAGAGATCCGACTAATAGTTCTACGATGACTTGTAAGTTTGTCTGCTCGACTTCAATAGTTGCATATACTCAACGTAAAACTTTGAATGCGATTATCTCAAAGTCGTGTTTTTCCAAAAGTGCCTTTGCTGTGACCGCGATTGCACAAGAACTATTTGATCGATCTTATTCATTTTTTTTTTTAATTATTCGTAATGATTGTGCCGAGTTCGTGAACGATTTAGTTTTTATGCGCCAATTTTGATTTTGCAGATCAGAATTTTTTAATAAAATTATTAGAACTCGAAAAATCAACTTTTTAGAAAAATCGTTAATGTATGCAGAAAAAACGAAATATTCTTGAAAATAATCGTTCACGAACTGGAAATAATACTGTCCGGCGAATCTGGACTGGCCCCGCTATCCAGCTGCACCAGCGGCACCGCTCTACCGCTCTCCCGCTCTCTCGCGCTCCCGCTCTCCTGCGCTGTTCCTAGCTCCCTCCATGAAGTTTCCGCTGCGCTTTGGAGCGCAGAGGGGAGCTTAGACTAAGTTAGTTTGATTTCTAGAGTTCACCTGAATAAACCGCGGTCGTACCCCCGCCTACTTTCGAAGTTCACTTTTTCTCGAGTTCTTATTTTTCGATCAAGGGGCAAACGCGTTCGAGTGGTTTCTGCCCTACAGCTTCCGCAGCACCAGCAGCAAACGCACCAGCAGCAAGCCAGCGAAGCAGCCCGCCGACGCCGCCAGTTTTCCCGCCGTCGCCTCCCACGCCATTCCACCAGCGCCACCACGGTACCCCGCTACCCCTCGGCGTACATTTTGGTCCTTCGAGCCGGATAAGATAAGTAAAGCTTTTCGTCTTATTAATTGCCGGTCTGCAGTCAGCCACTCGAAAATATAATTCGTTTGACTTTCTGTACGATTAATTTTACAATTAAAAATTACTTCGCCATTTTTTTCTTCGATTTTCCTTTTGCTACGTGCGGCCATATTGCCAATTTTTTCCGACTCCTTTTTTTAATTGCATTTGGCCGCTCATCCATACTTACATACACATATACAAAATCGAGAAAAAATTCCAAGCTTAGAAAAAATATTGTGCAAATATAAGCCAAGCATACAGTGAGAATTATTAAATTTCTAGTGTTCTGCCAATTCAGGCCCCCAAAACTTTTCAAGATTTTTCTCACTGTATATCCGCAGCCGCTAAAATACTTGCACATATTTTTTCGTTTTTCCAAATACAGTCAACACACAATAAATCGAAAACTTCCACAACAACACATACCCCGCCGGCAATAATTATTTAATAAATTTAAAACCGGCGAAAATTACATACATGCAAATATCTACATACATACAAATATCTACATACATATAAATATCTACATCCATACAAATATCTACATACATACAAATATCTACATATATACAAATATCTACATCCATACAAATATCTACATACATACAAATATCTACATATATACAAATATCTACATACATATAAATATCTACATCCATACAAATATCTACATACAGTCACATATAATTTTTAACTCCACCATCCCGTTCCGACTAATAAATGTTTTCCGTCGGCCATCTTGTCAAAAATAATAAAATAAAAAATTACACCAACCAAAGTGAAAATTTTTTGGTCATTGTGTTTTATTTACCATCAAACTTTTTAGTATTTTTTTCGGTATTTGGTATTTACTCCGTAAAATTTATTTTATTTAAACGAGAAAAATACTAGCACTCCACCGCATGCAGAGCATCTTCCGTCAACCAATTTTTTTGGTATATTTTTAGTATTTTTCCCTCGGAATATTAAATCAAATTAAAGCAACACTCCAATATTAAATAATCAACCGATCGCATCCTCCGGCCAACAACTTATTGGCATAACTTGGTATTTTTTCTTCATTCAGAAGTTTAAATAAAGGCGAAATATTAGAATTACTTCACCGGGGACTACAGATTAACACATATTTGGTATTTTTGCCCCTCAATTTATTTCAAACGCAAAAAATACCAGCACTAAAAAAAAACAAATACATACCAAACTTGATCCCAATTACAATATACATATACCAAAAAGGTTAAATATTATAGTAATATTTCTCCACGGGTGATATACGAACTCCTCACTCACCGTTCCTAATCCGTATTATTGGGTTTAATTCCGCAAAGTAACCAGGTCAGTACTTGCTTCCAATTTCTATTTCTCCGATCCACTACTTTTTTTGTCGACACCTCGTTCCACTGTTCCAGAAGTTGGCCAGGATTCCTATTTATCCGGCATAAATAAAGGCGAGCAGATTCTGACCCAAAAAAAGGTCATTTCTCTTTAAATGTCCGCTGGAAGTGATAACAACAAGTTGTCTATTCCACCTGCCGTAGTCCCAGGCATATCCGTAGATCCGCCCACACCCGAACTAACCGCCAAGACCTCGTCGCCTCGAAAAAGGGTCACCCGTGCAAACGTCAAAATGGCATTAACACCTTCCCAAATCGCTCTAAGCAAATTTACTGAGGTATCAGATCGGCTGAGTGAGTTTGAATCCAGAGCAAACACTCCTTCGCCGATCCCTCCTACTCTGCCCATGCTGAACATCCGCCGCGAAGAAATACGCGCGTTATGGGACCGCATCAAGGCAGAATACGATGAATGCACCGGGTGCATAGCAGAAGCCGGAGACAGTGCAGCTGATAGTTTGCCAGTTCTCAAGGCCAAATACGGCTACTGCTATTTCGTTTACGAGAGATGTGGGGCTCAGATCGCGGATTTGATAGCCCAGGCTCCCCAAGTTCAAGCTGTTCCTACCCAGACTTACATTTCCTCTGGATGTCGGCTGCCTCCGTGCGATACCGAAGTTTTCACCGGAGATTATCTGCAGTGGCCGACCTTTAGGGATTTGTTTACGTCCATTTATACGAACAATCCAAGGCTGACGCCAGTCGAAAAATTGTTTCACCTAAATGCCAAAACAAGCGGCGATGCACACACGATAATGTCGAACTCCCCCCTTACTAACGACGTCTTTCGCTCAGCTTGGGCTAACCTAACTGAGCGTTTCGAAAACAAGCGGTTGTTAGTAAATAGCCAATTAAATATACTTTTCAATGTGCAGTCCGTTAATCAGGAATATGGGTCAGCTATCCGTGAACTTCAACGTACCATCCAGAGTTGCCTTACGGCTTTAGAAATGTCCGGAAATTGGGATTTCCTCTTAGTGTACATGTGCTCCTCCAAACTTCCTAACCTCACGCTATCCTTGTGGGAGCAGTCCCTGCACAATAAGGCAGAGATTCCGACGTGGCAGGAACTGAACGCCTTCCTTACGGAGCGTCACCGGACCTTAGAAGCTGTAGACGACGTACGGCCGTCAGGCTCGAGTCAATCTCTGCCAAAAACATCCGCCCCCACTGCAGCGCCTCGAAGAATAAATTCTTACGAGACAAGGGTAGCACCCAAGCCAAAAGGATGTGACCTTTGTAAGAAGGAAAACCATCCTGTCCGCACATGTGCACGGTTCCTCCAGATGACGGTCGACGAGCGGTCGGCATATATAAAGAGGAAGCAGCTGTGTCTGAACTGCTTGGCACGAGGGCATCAGCTTCGTGATTGTGAAAGCACTCATAGCTGCTTTACGTGCCGCGGCCGCCATCACACCTTACTACACAGAGGCAACTCCTCCCAATCGCCTTCGAATCCCTCCCCAAGACCCAGATCAAGACCAAGTACACCAGTTGCCACCGCTTCCCGGTCCACGGACTCTACAGTCCAAAATTACTTCGCGACGGGGTATAGATCCGTCTTGCTGGGCACCGCCATAATTGACATATGTCACCTGGGGTCGAATTTTAAAGCTCGTGTCTTGATAGATTCAGGATCAGAGGCAACCTTTATTTCTGAGCGGCTGTTCAAACTAATTAAGTTGCCTCACCAGGTAATCCGAGCCCAAGTATCAGGCTTAAACCAGACAGTATCCGCTGAATCCAAAAAGCTCTGTCAGTTTACCATCCGTTCTCCGACCAGGCCTGGCTTGCAAATAAACACGACGGCCTATGTTCTTCCTCAATTAGCTGGAAACCTTCCATCTTGTCCGATTCCGCAACAGTTTCTACGGGATCTTCCCGAACTGTCACTAGCGGATCCAAAGTCCTACGAGAGCGCACAGATAGATATTCTGTTCGGGGCCGACATACTGCCATCCATTCTCCTAAGCGGCACCAAAGAAACCATTTTCGGGTGGATCCTAACAGGTCCCGTTCCTGCTCCAAGGGAAAATCAGATTTCCGTTTTTTCCACACGAATCTCCCACACAGTTGACACGGCCCTGGATAGACTTCTCACCAAACTTTGGGAGGTGGAGGATCTGCCAGTAAAAGTGACAAAATCTTCCGATTTGACATGTGAGGAAAATTTTCTCCGAACGACTATGAGAGAAGATAACGTTGTCCCCAAAACGTAAAATCCGCCCTCGGCCACTCCAGATCCTCCGCGTTGGGGACAGTCAGTCAGGGACAGTCAGCTGAAAGCCAAATACGACTCCGTGATTCAAGAGTATCTCGACCCCAATCACATGAAAGAAGCCCGTCCTACCCATAATTCTGCCAGTTATTACCTTCCGCATCATGCCGTGCTCAAGCCGGAAAGTACAACCACCAAGTTACGTGTGCTTTTCAATGCCTCCAGCCCTTCAGAGAATTGGGTCAGTTTAAATGATATCCTTCATGCTGGCCCAGTCTTACAGTCCGATCTAACTATCCAGATCCTGAAGTGGCTATACTTCCGATACGTCTACAGTGCCGATATCGAGAAAATGTATCGGCAGATATGGGTAGATCCGAAACATTCCCCGTTCCAGCGCATCTTATTCCGCAACAGCGAGGGGCACATTCGAGATTTCGAATTACAGACGGTAACTTTTGGAGTCAATTGCGCGCCATTCCTGGCCATTCGAGTCCTGCAACAGCTGGCAACTGACGTGCAGCTCAGCCATCCAAGAGCGAGCAACGTCATTCGAAATCATATGTATGTAGACGATGTCCTTTCGAAAGCTGACTCCGCCGAGGACGCTAAGTTTATTGTTCGCGAGCTACAAAGTGCTCTAGATTCCGCGGGGTTTCCATTGAGAAAGTGGACCTCCAACAACAATGAAATATTAGCTTATATCCAAAGCGGTCATCTTCTGACAACCGACTTCCTCGAGATTGACACTGAGAGCACTGCCAAAACTCTCGGCGTACGATGGAAGGCGACGTCCGATGAGTTCTTTTTAGTCCCACCAGATTTAGCAACGGAAATCTCCCACACGAAACGCCAAGTCCTTTTCCAAATTGCCAAGCTGTTTGATCCAGCAGGCTGGCTCGCTCCATTTGTTGTGTGTGCCAAAATCTTTATGCAAGAGATTTGGCTTCAGGATCTAGGCTGGGACGATAAACTTCCAATTGAGCTGTGCCAAAGGTGGAACAGCTTTCTCCAGAGCTATTCGGTCCTAGACCAGGTCAGAATACCCAGATGGGTTTCCTTCCGTCCAGAGTTCCGCGTAGAGCATCACGGATTCTGTGACGCCTCGCAAAAGGCATACTGTGCTGCGATCTATGTGCGCGTAGAAGTGGGTCACAAGACGATGGTGCACTTGCTCACGGCCAAGACGTGTGTGGCGCCAGTCAAAACGGTGCCCTTCCCAGGCTGGAGTTATCTGGGGCTCTCCTTTTGTCAGAGATGGCCGACGCCATTCTTCCTAATATGCCGAGGCTGACCTCAAAATTCTATTGTTGGACCGATTCCACGATTGTGCTAGCATGGTTAGCCAAACCAGCGTGCCATTGGACAACGTTCGCTGGTGGATACCCCCCTTTGGTGGCATGGACCCACTTGGCTGCAACGTCCACGCGATCATTGGCCCAGCCAGGGAACCGACATGCCGGTGACTGAGATCGAAAAGCGTGCGTTAAAGTCCATGTGGCGTCTATGCCGACAGAAGATTTCCTAGATCGCTTTTCCAATTTAGATAGAGCTTTGCGGGTCCTCGCGTATGTCCATCGATTTGTCCAAAGATGTCGAAGTCGATCGCCGCTTTCCGGGGTCCGTCTAGAGGCCCAGGACGTTACCGCCGCGGAAGAACTCATGACAATTTGCACTCAGCGCAGGTATTTTTCTGAAGAATACCGCTGCTTAAGTCAGAAGCGTCCTGTGCCCGCGGCAAGTTCGATTCTCACCCTGAACCCCTTTCTAGATCAGAAAGGGGTAATCAGGGCATGCGGCCGCGTAACGACCTCCGACAGTTTGCGGTATGATGAACGACATCCGATAATCCTGCCGTACGAATGTGCACTCTCGCGGCTTCTGGTAAAATTCACGCATCTCATTACGTTACATGGTGGTAACCAGTTAATGGTGCGTCTCACTCGGTCCAGATACTGGGTTCCGAGAGTAAAGAACTTGGTGAAGGCAGTGGTTAACTCCTGCAAGGTCTGCGTTATCCACAAAAAGAGATTGCAAGTCCAGATGATGGGAAGTTTTCCGAAAGAGCGAGTGCCTTTTTCCCGTCCGTTCACGTACACAGGGATGGACTACGCCGGCCCGTTTGACATAAAAAATTATACCGGAAGAGCTTGTCTCATTACGAAAGGGTATGTGGTGGTTTTCGTTTGTTTTTCTACAAAAGCCATCCATCTAGAGCCTACATCCGACTAAACGACTGAAAAGTTTCTTGCCGCTTTCGCTCGTTTCGTCTCTAGAAGAGGGTGTCCTCGCCAAGTCCAGTCCGACAATGGAAACCCTTCGTCAGCGCCTCCACCGTGCTTTCCCAAGACTTCCTGCAAGCCGTTAAGGAGTCTGTGACCGATGCGTATAGTCATCAGCACCTCACCTGGCAATTCATTCCTCCTGGGGCACCCCATATGGGAGGCCTATGGGAAGCTGGTGTCAAGAGCTTCAAGACTTTGTTTTACAAGTCCACCGCTACGCGGAAGTACACCTTTGAAGAGCTGTCCACCTTCCTAGCGAGAATCGAAGCTTGTCTGAATTCCAGACCGCTATCTCCCATGTCCGAGGATCCAACTGATCTCTTAGCGTTGACACCAGGGCACTTTCTTGTTGGTGGACCTCTTCTATCCATAGTGGAACCTGAAGTAAAGGGCGAATCCAAGTCCATTCTGAACCGGTGGCAGCACTTAAAGTCTCTCCATCAACAATTCCGCACTCGATAGAAGGATGAGTACCTTAAGGAGCTCCACAAGCGCAACAAGTGGCAAGTCCCCACAGAAAATCATTAAGGATGACAATTTGCCCTCCAATGAGTGGCGACTCGGAAGAATAGACTCCGTTTTTCCGGGAGCCGATGGTAATGTCCGCGTAGTCGACATTCGTACGACACGCGGCATTGTCAAACGTCCAGTGACCAAGGTGGTTCTTCTTCCAAGAGAGCCGCCCAAAACTACCTCGTAGCGAGCCGCGTTTCTTACACACCTTAGTCCGTAGCCATTATCCACGTTAGTGTTAATCAGCCCTGTTTGTTTTTTCTTATCCACACTCTAAACAGGAAAATGGCTCCCCGTCCACGTTGCGCTCAGGCTCTGGATAGCAGACGTACTCGAGGTACTCAGTCCTACCGATGCCGAGTCTGCCGCGGAATCCATCCTCTTCGGAAGTGTCAGAGGTTCCTAAAGCTGAGCGCAGAGAAGCGGCTGCGGGCAGTTCTTATTAACAAGTACTGCGCGAACTGTCTCGCACACGAGCACTCCACTGGGAGCTGTCGTAGCGGTGACCGGTGCAGAACGTGCAACCGGAATCATCACACGCTGCTGCACATGCACGACCTTGTTTCCCGGAAAAAGTCCGGCTCCAAGCAAAAGTCCCGCTCCAAGCAACAGCCCGCTTCTCCGCAGCGTTCGCGCCGGCAAGATCCGCCAACTCGCCAAACGCCTGCTCCTCCACCGCGCTCAGCATCCTCGACACCAGCTCCGTCGCTCGCCGCACTTCTCCAGCGTCATAGCGCTAATGTCCTCCCGACTGCTGTGGTGATCGTCGAGACCGGAGAGAAGAAGTTCGACACCGCCGCACTCATCGATCCGTGCACCCCGACAAGCTCCATCGATGCATCCCTGGCCGCCGCGATGCGTTTGCCGACAACGAACGTGGGCGATGAGAGCATATGCACGGCGACGATTCGTCCGAAGGTCGACGAGGCCATCAAGCTGGAGGTGGTCCTCAAGATCGAGCCGAACGTGCGCATCCGCACCCCCATCCGTGCGCTCAGTGAGAGCTTCGTCCAGAAATTTAAGGAGCTTCCGCTCGCGGATGAGCGTTTCCACCGGCCAGCCACTATTTCACTGATCCTGAGCGCGGACGTCTACCCGAAGGTGATACAGCCGGGCTTCCACATGGTCGACGAGGGACTGCCAGTAGCCCAGAAGACGGTGTTCGGGTGGATCCTATCCGGCGCCTGTACGCAGGCTTGAGGCGTAGGCGACTGGCCGAAGTTCCGTCTCCTTTATTTTTTTGCAACGCTAGCGATTGCAAGGGGGGCGGAATGTTCAGGCCCACTATCCGGCGTATCTGGACCGGCCCCGCTATCCAGCTGCACCGCTCTACCGCTCTCCCGCTCTCTCGCGTTCCCGCTCTCCTGCGCTGTTCCTAGCTCCCTCCATGAAGTCTCCGCCGCTGTCGTACCTCCGCCTATTTTACCAGTTAACTTTTTTTCGAGTACTTCTTTTCGATCAAGGGGCAATACGCGTTTCGAGTGGTTTCTTCCCTACAGCTTCCGCAGCACCAGCAGCAAGCCGCCGAAGCCCAGCGCAGCAGCCCGCCGACGCCGCCATTTTCCCGCCGTCGCCTCCCACGCCATTCCATCAGCGCCACCACGGTACCCCGCTACCCCCCGGCGTACATTTTGATCTATTCGAGCCGATAAGATAAGTAAAGCTTTTCGTCTTATTAATTTCCGGTCTGCAGTCAGCCACTCGAAAATATAATTCGTTTGACTTTCTGTACGATTTGTCCAAAATCTTAGTCCGATTAAATCTGACAACGGCAATTAATAAATTACTTCGCCATTTTTTTCTTCGATTTTCCTTTTGCTACGTGCGGCCATATTGCCAATTTTTTCCGACTCCTTTTTTTAATTGCATTTGGCCGCTCATCTATACTTACATACACATATACAAAATCGAGAAAAAATTCCAAGCTTAGAAAAAATATTGTGCAAATATAAGCCAAGCATACAGTGAGAATTATTAAATTTCTAGTGTTCTGCCAATTCAGGCCCCCAAAACTTTTCAAGATTTTTCTCACTGTATATCCGCAGCCGCTAAAATACTTGCACATATTTTTTCGTTTTTCCAAATACAGTCCACACACAATAAATCGAAAACTTCCACAACAACACATACCCCGCCGGCAATAATTATTTAATAAATTTAAAACCGGCGAAAATTACATACATGCAAATATCTACATACATACAAATATCTACATACATATAAATATCTACATCCATACAAATATCTACATACATACAAATATCTACATATATACAAATATCTACATCCATACAAATATCTACATACATACAAATATCTACATATATACAAATATCTACATACATATAAATATCTACATCCATACAAATATCTACATACAGTCACATATAATTTTTAACTCCACCATCCCGTTCCGACTAATTAATGTTTTCCGTCGGCCATCTTGTCAAAAATAATAAAATAAAAAATTACACAAACCAAAGTGAAAATTTTTTGGTCATTGTGTTTTATTTACCATCAAACTTTTTAGTATTTCTTTCGGTATTTGGTATTTACTCCGTAAAATTTATTTTATTTAAACGAGAAAAATACTAGCACTCCACCGCATGCAGAGCATCTTCCGTCAACCAATTTTTTTGGTATATTTTTAGTATTTTTCCCTCGGAATATTAAATCAAATTAAAGCAACACTCCAATATTAAATAATCAACCGATCGCATCCTCCGGCCAACAACTTATTGGCATAACTTGGTATTTTTTCTTCATTCAGAAGTTTAAATAAAGGCGAAATATTAGAATTACTTCACCGGGGACTACAGATTAACACATATTTGGTATTTTTGCCCCTCAATTTATTTCAAACGCAAAAAATACCAGCACTAAAAAAAAACAAATATATACCAAACTTGATCCCAATTACAATATACATATACCAAAAAGGTTAAATATTATAGTATTATTTCTCCACGGGTGATATACGAACTCCTCACTCACCGTTCCTAATCCCTATTATTGGGCTTAATTCCGCAAAGTAACCAGGTCAGTACTTGCTTCCAATTTCTATTTCTCCGATCCACTACTTTTTTTGTCGACACCTCGTTCCACTGTTCCAGAAGTTGGCCAGGTTTCCTATTTATCCGGCATACATAAAGGCGAGCAGATTCTGACCCAAAAAAAGGTCATTTAACTTTAAATGTCCGCTGGAAGTGATAACAACAAGTTGTCTATTCCACCTGCCGTAGTCCCAGGCATATCCGTAGATCCGCCCACACCCGAACTAACCGCCAAGACCTCGTCGCCTCGAAAAAGGGTCACCCGTGCAAACGTCAAAATGGCATTAACACCTTCCCAAATCGCTCTAAGCAAATTTACTGAGGTATCAGATCGGCTGAGTGAGTTTGAATCCAGAGCAAACACTCCTTCGCCGATCCCTCCTACTCTGCCCATGCTGAACATCCGCCGCGAAGAAATACGCGCGTTATGGGACCGCATCAAGGCAGAATACGATGAATGCACCGGGTGCATAGCAGAAGCCGGAGACAGTGCAGCTGATAGTTTGCCAGTTCTCAAGGCCAAATACGGCTACTGCTATTTCGTTTACGAGAGATGTGGGGCTCAGATCGCGGATTTGATAGCCCAGGCTCCCCAAGTTCAAGCTGTTCCTACCCAGACTTAAATTTCCTCTGGATGTCGGCTGCCTCCGTGCGATACCGAAGTTTTCACCGGAGATTATCTGCAGTGGCCGACCTTTAGGGATTTGTTTACGTCCATTTATACAAACAATCCAAGGCTGACGCCAGTCGAAAAATTGTTTCACCTAAATGCCAAAACAAGCGGCGATGCACACACGATAATGTCGAACTCCCCCCTTACTAACGACGTCTTTCGCTCAGCTTGGGCTAACCTAACTGAGCGTTTCGAAAACAAGCGGTTGTTAGTAAATAGCCAATTAAATATACTTTTCAATGTGCAGTCCGTTAATCAGGAATATGGGTCAGCTATCCGTGAACTTCAACGTACCATCCAGAGTTGCCTTACGGCTTTAGAAATGTCCGGAAATTGGGATTTCCTCTTAGTGTACATGTGCTCCTCCAAACTTCCTAACCTCACGCTATCCTTGTGGGAGCAGTCCCTGCACAATAAGGCAGAGATTCCGACGTGGCAGGAACTGAACGCCTTCCTTACGGAGCGTCACCGGACCTTAGAAGCTGTAGACGACGTACGGCCGTCAGGCTCGAGTCAATCTCTGCCAAAAACATCCGCCCCCACTGCAGCGCCTCGAAGAATAAATTCTTACGAGACAAGGGTAGCCCCCAAGCCAAAAGGATGTGACCTTTGTGAGAAGGAAAACCATCCTGTCCGCACATGTGCACGGTTCCTCCAGATGACGGTCGACGAGCGGTCGGCATATATAAAGAGGAAGCAGCTGTGTCTGAACTGCTTGGCACGAGGGCATCAGCTTCGTGATTGTGAAAGCACTCATAGCTGCTTTACGTGCCGCGGCCGCCATCACACCTTACTACACAGAGGCAACTCCTCCCAATCGCCTTCGAATCCCTCCCCAAGACCCAGATCAAGACCAAGTACACCAGTTGCCACCGCTTCCCGGTCCACGGACTCTACAGTCCAAAATTACTTCGCGACGGGGTATAGATCCGTCTTGCTGGGCACCGCCATAATTGACATATGTCACCTGGGGTCGAATTTTAAAGCTCGTGTCTTGATAGATTCAGGATCAGAGGCAACCTTTATTTCTGAGCGGCTGTTCAAACTAATTAAGTTGCCTCACCAGGTAATCCGAGCCCAAGTATCAGGCTTAAACCAGACAGTATCCGCTGAATCCAAAAAGCTCTGTCAGTTTACCATCCGTTCTCCGACCAGGCCTGGCTTGCAAATAAACACGACGGCCTATGTTCTTCCTCAATTAGCTGGAAACCTTCCATCTTGTCCGATTCCGCAACAGTTTCTACGGGATCTTCCCGAACTGTCACTAGCGGATCCAAAGTTCTCCGAGAGCGCACAGATAGATATTCTGTTCGGGGCCGACATACTGCCATCCATTCTCCTAAGCGGCACCAAAGAAACCATTTTCGGGTGGATCCTAACAGGTCCCGTTCCTGCTCCAAGGGAAAATCAGATTTCCGTTTACGGCCCTGGATAGACTTCTCACCAAACTTTGGGAGGTGGAGGATCTGCCAGTAAAAGTGACAAAATCTTCCGATTTGACATGTGAGGAAAATTTTCTCCGAACGACTATGAGAGACGATAACGTTGTCCCCAAAACGTAAAATCCGCCCTCGGCCACTCCAGATCCTCCGCGTTGGGGACAGTCAGTCAGGGACAGTCAGCTAAAAGCCAAATACGACTCCGTGATTCAAGAGTATCTCGACCCCAATCACATGAAAGAAGTTTTTACAAAAAAACAAGGAAGAACGCTATAGTCGGGTACCTCGACTATCAGATACCCGTTACTCAGCTAAATAGAGATATGCAAGTAGCAAAGCGAGATTAAAATGCGCCATCTACCGGCGGTATACAGATTTAAGCGTTATGCGCGTTAGAGTGGGCGTGGCAAATTTTGGATTTTTGGATCAATCGATAGGTATTCTCGAGACCAATACATTTCAGTTAAAATTTTGTATCTAGCATAAAAATTGTGGGCGTCACACGTTTTCGCGGTTTGTGGGCGTTAGAGTGGACGTGGCATATTTGCGTAACAAACTTGCGCTGCGTATAAGGCTACGGAATCTAAATCTGAAATCCTAATTCTTTATCTTTGATAGTTTCCAAGATATCCAAGTTCATATTTACGATTTTTTTAAGTTTGTGGGCGGTTTATGGGCGTTAGGGTGGGCGTGGCAAACTTTTTTTTGGTCAATCGATAGGTATTGATGAGAACATTACATTTCAGTTAAAATTTGTATTCTAGCATCAAAACTGTAGAAGCCACAGTTTTGGGCGGTTTTTGGGCGTTAGAGTGGGCGTGGCACTCTACTGAAACAAACTTGCGCTGCGTAAGAAGCTCAGGAATCTGCAAGCCAAATCTCAATAGCCTAGCTCCCATAGTTTCCGAGATCTCAGCGTTCATCCGGACAGACAGACGGACATGGCTAGATCGACTCGGCTAGTGATCCTGATCAAGAATATATATACTTTATGGGGTCGGAAACGCTTCCTTCTGCCTGTTACATACTTTCCGACGAATCTAGTATACCCTTTTACTCTACGAGTAACGGGTATAATAAAATAAAATGTTTAATTCGAGGTTCCAGAACATTATTAAGCTAAGGCAAATTAAAATCCGTGCTATTATAGCCAATATATGAGCTTTGATAGTTGAAATAAAAAACAGTTTCTGTAAAACTGCAAAATTAAAATCAGTACCAAATTATAAAAAAATTAAATAAAATTTTTACCTAGAGGTTTCAGAAAATTATTAACCTATGGCAAATTAAAATCCGTGCTAGATTAGCTGTTGAAAATATTAGTATATGCACCACTCTGTATCTTATTCTTCTTTTGTTTTTTGCACGAAAGTAACGGTGCCTTCTTTTTCTCTCTCTTCCTTAAGTTATTGTTCTGCCTGCGTGCAGCATTTTTCAGTTCAGTATCTTATAAATCGTCAAGCCGAATAGGTTATGGGCCCAGCAAGCTATAAGACTTGCGCGTAATAATCGAAGAGATTAAATATTTAGAGATTCGGTGGTGTTTCAGTACAATGAACAAAATGAGTTCACAATTCTCAATAGAAAAACTGGATAGTGAAAATTATAGTTCATGGACAGTGCAGATTAAAAGTTTGCTAATACACTCGGAACTTTGGTCAGCTGTGTGCAGTCGTTAAATTTAAAACGAAAGTGGAACAGTACAACAAGAGACAAACTTTGATATTAAAGATGAAACGGCCCTCGCGAGTCGCAGATTAACTATGTTAAACACTGCACATCATCAATGGAAGCTTGGAAAAAGCTGGCTAGTGTTCACATGCCTTCTGGACCGGCCCGTAGAATACAGTTATTCAAACAGTTGCTGTACATGAAGATGTCAGAGTCAGACAGTATCACAGTGCATTTGAGTAATTTTAGTGACATAATTGAAAAACTACAAGAAATTGATCAAACAGTGCCTGATGAAATGTTTGTAATAATTTTTATTTGTACGAAAATTGCGTAGTCGCCATTGAAACGCGTGATTCTTTGCATTCCTTGAGTTCTCTGAAAATAAAATTACTGGAAGAGGGAGAACGACGAAAAGTGTGTTACAAAACGGCCGATGGAACGGAGCAGAAGATGTACGCGTCGCGCGCCAAAAAAGGAAGAGACAAGTACACCTATCCCTCGCTTTGCGTCGATTCGTTTTGCGTTTTTTCGAAGTTGCGTCGCTTCTTAATTATAACTAATTTTCATTATGCGTCGTTAGATTTTCGATGTTGCGTTGTTTTGGGATGAAGTCGTTATATATATATGTTAAAAAAAAAAAAGTTCAGCAAACATTGCACCAATTTTTTGAAAGAAAGCCGGCCTACGACAACAGACACTAAAGACTCGTCAGAGAGTGATTAATTCTAATTTTATTTCTCATAATTGAGTATGTAATTGAAGATTTTATTTTGTTTTAAATGAATAAGTTTTTTTTTTTTTATATGTATAATATGTAATAAAATAAAATGTTAATTTAGTTTTTTTTAATGATCTCTTTGCTGAATTTTCCTTTTAAAAAGTAGTATTTTTGTAACCCTGGAACCCATCTTCAAACTTTACATGGTTTGCTATAGAAAATCCTAATTCACTTTGCGTCGTTTCAATTTGCGTCGTATTTTTTTGGAACGTATCCCCGACGCAAAGCGAGGGATAGGTGTATAAGAAAGACATGAGAAATGTGGAATGCTGGAACTGCGGTCGTCATGGACATGTTTCGGCAAAGTGCAACTCAAACGATAAACTCGCAAGATCGTAAAAGACAACAATAAAGAAAAGAAACGAAAAGAGAACAAAAAGTCTTACTCAGTTTTCGCTGCAGCAGCAGGTCAAGTAAGACTAACGGAAAATATTTGGTGCGTGGACAGCGGGGCAACAGCCCATTTATGTGCAAACAAATCATTATTTGTTTCAACCCGTGAACATAAAGAAAAAATAATGCTAGTTGGAGAAAATTACATTGAAGGTGAAGGCATTGGAACAGTGAAACTATACTGGCAAGAGAACATTATTAAATTGGTTCATGTGTTGTTTGTAAAAAATCTTTAGTGTAACTTTATTTCCGTGTCAAAAGCAACGAACAACGGGTTCGAAATATGTTTTTCGAAAAATAATGCAAGCGTCAAAAATAAGAATGGTGAAACTGTGTTGAAGCAAACAAAAAGAATGACTTGTTTATTGTCGAAAATGAAAAGAAAATGGCTTTTGCTGCAAACGGGAAAATAAACCAAGTAATAACGTGGCACAACAGATTCGGACATTTGAATTTTCAAAGTTTAAAAACCATGATTCGAAAAGAATTAGTGTATGGTCTGGATATAGTTACCGGTAACATAAATGACTTTGCTTGCAAGACGTGTGCGAAAAGCAAGATTTGCGTAAAAAAGTTCAAAAAAAAAAACAAAAGATCAAGTTTTCGACAAATTTAAAGAATTTAAAGTGTTGTCTGAGAAGCAAACTGGACAGAACATTAAATCCATACGGAGCGATAATGGTAGAGAATAAATCAATTCCCCATACTCCGCAGCAAAACGGCGTTGCTGAGCGTGCCAATAGGACGCTAGTGGAAATGGCAAGAAGCATGATGGTTCATTCCAGTGCTGATTAATCACTATGGGGAAAGCGATAATGACAGCGATGTACTTGAGAAACAGATCTGAAACGTCTACATTACCAGATATGACTCGGTACGAAGCATGGTTTTGGGAAAAAACCCGGAGTGTCCCACCTGAAAGTTTTTGGTACAAAAGCCGTAGTTCTAGACAAGGCAAGGAAAGGAAAATTTTCTCACAAAGGGATAGAGCATATCTTGGTTGGTTACTCAGAAACTGCCAAAGCAAACTATCAAGGAAGCCAGGGATGTTGTGTTCCTTGAGCACGATATGATGAAAAACAAGGAACTATCGTCCGTAGAGTTGACAGAGAACTCAAACATATTGAATGTGCAGACAAATGGTGAGCAAGATAAAAATAACGAAGATCCAGAAAGGGATGAACAGTCAGAGGCTAATGATGATGAAGACAAGTTAGTTGAGAACGTCAATCGAGTCCAGAGAGGCCCAGGGAGGCCGAAGTTAATCCGTACGGGAAAGCCAGGACGACCACGTAAGGCATACAATAAGCTAAACGCTATTGGAGTTGCCAACATCCAAGTGCCGAGCGGAGTCAAGGAGGCGCTGAGCATGGAACATGCAGAAGAATGGAAGGCTGCGATGCAGAAGGAGTATTCTCAACTACAGTCCAGCAAGACATGGAGTCTTGTTGATCTTTTTGCTGGCGAAAGGACTGTTGGGAGCAAATGGGTCTTTGCCATCAAGGGTGACCAGTATGGCTACGTGGAACGATTCAAGGCTCGCTTAGTCGCAAAAGGTTGTGGACAGGAGTACGGAGTGAATTACACAGAAACATTTTCCCCCGTGGCACGGTCTTCCATCCGATTGGTGATTGCACTGGCTGTCGAAAATAAAATATTTGAGCACCAAATGGACGTCTCAGCTGCGTATCTCAACAGTGATCTACAAGATGTAGTATACATGCGGCAGCCTCAGGGATTCGTGGACACTGCGTATCCAAAGCGGGTGCTAAGGTTGCACAAGTCGTTGTACGGTCTGAAGCAGAGTGGACGGGAATGGAAATAGAAATTGGATAGTACTCTTCAGCATATTGGTTTTGTCCAGTGCCCTAGGGAGCCATGCATTTACACCAAGAAAATTGGCGGAAATCTTAACATTATTGTTGTATATGTTGATGATCTAATTACAAGGTGAGTTCTAAGGTAAACAGGACTTTTTTAATCTAGCGCCCTCTAGTGGCGCCATCTATATGTCAACTTGTGCGTTAGAATCTGCTATCGCTTATCGACTTCCAGTAAAAATTTCATGACATTTCATCTATTGGAAGTGAGGTTATTGCGTTTAAAGTGTCAGTATGTTTTTGTCTTCGGTGCGAAAATGAGCTTCGAACAAAGAGCCAACATAAAATTTTGTTTTAAAATTGGTAAAACTTTTACCGAAACGTTTCAATTGATGAAACAAGTTTATGGCGATGATTGCCTATCCCGTAGCAGAGAGCACGAGTGGTTTCAACGTTTTCAAAGTGGTCGTGAGGACATAAATGACGATGAACATGTGGGCCAACCAAAATCCGTGATCACCGAAAATTCCATCGAAACCGTGTGTGAATTCATAAAAAATCAGCCGAAATCATCATTGAAATTCATGGAAATTGAATTGAACATCTCCAAAACATCGATTTATCGCATTTTGACCGAACATTTGGGCTTACAAAAGGTGTGTGCACGGTTTGTTCCGCACAAATTGACTGCCGTCCAAAAATTGCTCAGAATTTAACATTCGAAGGACATCTTTAAAGAGGCAAAAAAAGATCCAAACTTCCTTTACAAGATTGTGACTGGTGACGAAACATGGTGTTTTCAATATGATCCCGGAACGAAACGCCAGAATGCTGAACAGAAGGCGCCGGACGAGCCGAAACCCAAAAAATCGCGCCTGGTGAAGTCAAAAGTGAAGACAATGCTGATTCGTTTTTATGATTCCAAGGGTATTGTCCACAAAGAATTTGTTCCACCCGGCCAAAACGTTAATGCGGTATTCTACCTTGGAGTTTTGAAGCGCTTGGTGCGCCGTATTCGACGTGCTCGGCCCGAATATTGCGAAGATGGAAGTTGGCGTTTGTTGCACGATAATGCGCCGTCTCATCTCAGACTATTTGGAATAAAACAAATTGATTTTGCCGAAAAAACTATTTGTTCTGTCTTTTTTTTAAAAGTCCTGTTTACTTTTGAACTCACTTTGTATTTCTTGTTCCAGAAAAGAAGACCTTGTCAACATTAAACTTCAAATCACACAGGAATTTGATGTAGTAGATGGCGGAGAGCTGAACCATTTCTTGGGCATGGAAATCGAACGAGATGGAGAGACGGGCAGCGTGACGATTGGTCATAAGCAGTATATCGACGGGCTGTTACGAGAATATGGCATGGAAGACTGTAAGCCGAATGCCACACCTTTAGAGGTTGGTTATCAGAGCCTGTGTACTGTGGATGACTGCCCAAGATCTCACCAAAAGCAGTATCAATCACTTATTGGATCATTGCTGTACTTAGCCATGACCACAAGACCAGACATTGTACATTCCGTGGCAAAGTTGGCACAGAGGTGCAGTGACCCCCATAAGGAACATGAGGTGGCTGCTAAGAGAGTCCTTCGCTACCTAAAAGGAACTTCGGGCTTGCAGTTGCATTATGCTCAATCTGGTATGCCTGTTCACTGCTATGTCGATGCAGATTGGGCAGGAGACAGCATTGACCGCAAATCATTCAGCGGTTGGGCGTTCTTCATGGCTGGAGCAGCATTTTCGTGGGAGTCAAAGAAGCAGAGCATCATAGCACTCAGTAGCACGGAGGCAGAGTATGTAGCGCTTTCAAAATCAGCTAAGGAGGCTGCTTACGTCCAGAAAATAATATCTGAAATGGGTTTTAAGACGGCGTCAACATTGATGATCTACAGTGACAATCAGAGCGCTCAATGTCTAGCTAAGAATGCTACTTTTCATGCAAGAAGTAAACATATAGATATTAAGTATCACTATATAAGAGATTTATATAAGAAGAAAATCATTGATATTGAATATGTACCAACCGAAGATATGATTTCAGATGTGTTAACTAAGAATTTAAGTAAAGTTAAGCACATAAAATGTATAAGTTCGCTAGGGTTAAACTGAAAAAGAGCACATCTAAAATATACCGCGGTGAGAAGGAGTGTTGAAAATATTAGTATATGCACCACTGTATATCTTATTCTTCTTTGGTTTTTTGCACGAAAGTAACGGTGCGTTCTTTTTCCTTCTCTTCCTTAAGTTATCGTTCTGCCTGCGTGCAGCATTTTTAAGTTCAGTCTCTAATAAATCGTCAAACTCAATAGGGGTATATTTCTTTCAATTATTTTAAAAATACGAAATAACAAAAGAAAACCAAAGAACTAAGGACCATAAAATAAGGGAATTTAACTTAATTATGAAATAATACACAAAAATAATATTGGGAATTATTTTTTTTTCATAAAATAAAACATAGAAACAAAATAAAAAATCCAAAATACGTAAAAAAACCAAATTTTAAAACAAATGGGAAGAAAATAATATATTTTAGTTTTCTTCAGAGCTTTAGAGTTGTTCCAAATTGGCTTCCTCGTTATATTTTTTGATCCGCAAATGTGAATGTTGGTGAATGGGCGACATTGCTTTGCTAAAGCTAACGCTTCGACATATGACGCATTTTTTAAAGCTAAATTGTCTTTATTCGAAATTGTATGGGCAACATGTAATATAATATATTTTGCCTTTAGCTCCTACAATTTTCCTTTACGCCCCTAAATTAAATCCTTAAAGGCTGAATGTTAAGGCAATAATGTCTTTTTATATTATATAATTTACTAATTGGAAAAATATAATTACATATTACGCGTTCTGCGTCCCCATAAATATTTTCTATAATGACATATTGCGTTTCCCAATATTGATCGAATTTTATTTTTCTCATTGTGAATAAAAAATGTTGAGCAGCGTGATCTTTCTCTGTCGACGGCTGTTGCATCTGTCATCAATTCAAGATCATAGAAATGTATTGTATTCACGATCTCGTATTGGCAGACCGCCGATTGAAGAAACGCGAGATAACTGACAGGTGACAGCTAGGCATGTAAAAAGACCGCGTGGGTAATATCCTGCATGAAATTTTGGGCATGAGAAGGCTGTCGGCGCGATGGGTGCCGCGAAACAGTAAAATTCACCCGGCGAAGAAGGCAAAGACTGTCCCATCGGCCGGAAAGGTGATGGCCACCGTTTTTTGGGATTCACAAGGTGTGATCTACATCGACTACCTGTAGAAGGGCAAAACGGTCACAGGGCTCCACTATGCCGAATTATTGCGCCGATTCGCCGCCGAATTGCAGAACATACGGCCGCATTTGGCGAACAAAAAAGTGCTCTTCCATCATGACAACGCACCGGCTCACACTTCCGCTCTTGCCAAGGCCAAACTGGTCGAATTGGGCTACGAATTGGGCCACCATATTCTCCAGATTTGGCCCCGTGTGACTTCTTTTTGTTTCCAAACTTGAAAAATTCACTCGCTGGACAGAAATTTGACTCGAATGAGGAGGTCGTCACCGCCACAGAGGCCAAGTGTATCGAGCTAAAAAGAGATTATGTTGAGAAATAAATCGCCACTTTTCAAAAATTTTCTTTTTTTTTTGGAGGCTAAGTACTTATCGGACCACCCTCGTTGCAAACACATTGAAAATCACAGTGTAAGTGTTTACTTCACATCGAAAGTCGACTAGTGTTCATTCTTAACAAAAGACCTTAACAGCTCGTAGAAGTTAAGAACAGCTAAAAACCAGCTAATAACAATTAGTAAGCATCAAGTAAACAGATACTAAACAGCTAGTTACCAGCTAATAACATCTAGTAAACATTTTGTATACACCTAATAACATAAAGTAACAGCTAATAACAACAAGTAATCAACAAGTAAATATAATAACCATCTAATAATAGCTCATAACAGTTAATAACAGCTAGAAATCAAAGTCCAAGCAGATCAACCCCCCATAATGAATCACGAAAACCAGGTGAGTATTGTAACTAAAGAGTTTATTTAAATTATTCAAAATCTTAGACAATGATGCCTAACTCATACAAATAGAGTACAAATAGAATAGAACTAGAAAACTAGAACTAGAAAAATAGTTGGCAACTTTGGTTTTTTGCACGAAAGTAACGGTGCGTTCTTTTTCCTTCTCTTCCTTAAGTTATCGTTCTGCCTGCGTGCAGCATTTTTAAGTTCAGTCTCTAATAAATCGTCAAACTCAATAGGGGTATATTTCTTTCAATTATTTTAAAAATACGAAATAACAAAAGAAAACCAAAGAACTAAGGACCATAAAATAAGGGAATTTAACTTAATTATGAAATAATACACAAAAATAATATTGGGAATTATTTTTTTTTCATAAAATAAAACATAGAAACAAAATAAAAAATCCAAAATACGTAAAAAAACCAAATTTTAAAACAAATGGGAAGAAAATAATATATTTTAGTTTTCTTCAGAGCTTTAGAGTTGTTCCAAATTGGCTTCCTCGTTATATTTTTTGATCCGCAAATGTGAATGTTGGTGAATGGGCGACATTGCTTTGCTAAAGCTAACGCTTCGACATATGACGCATTTTTTAAAGCTAAATTGTCTTTATTCGAAATTGTATGGGCAACATGTAATATAATATATTTTGCCTTTAGCTCCTACAATTTTCCTTTACGCCCCTAAATTAAATCCTTAAAGGCTGAATGTTAAGGCAATAATGTCTTTTTATATTATATAATTTACTAATTGGAAAAATATAATTACATATTACGCGTTCTGCGTCCCCATAAATATTTTCTATAATGACATATTGCGTTTCCCAATATTGATCGAATTTTATTTTTCTCATTGTGAATAAAAAATGTTGAGCAGCGTGATCTTTCTCTGTCGACGGCTGTTGCATCTGTCATCAATTCAAGATCATAGAAATGTATTGGCGTTGCTCTTCATACTTAATTTACTTGGTGTGAAAATGGATTGCCTTGTCTTGATAAATAATATTATTCTGTCTGTACCAAGGCGCAGGACGACTGATACATCCCAATACCATTGATAAGGGATGAAATTACGACCGTGCAACAACTCACAAGTAGCCGACGTACCTCATTGTATAAAATACTTTCGCTTCTTTTATACCTGTAGTTTTAATTGCAGTCAAAAATATATTTTGTAGGATCATTTAGTATTTTTAAAATTTTTTTTATTACTGTAAACATATTTAATCAACTTAATGTTTCTCAGATGTTGGATTATTTTTAAAGCATACATTTGTTCCATCCCACATAAGCAATTGCTGATTAAATTTTGTGATAGAGGTGTTTGGACCTGGTAATATCTGTTTTAAGTTGCCAACTAATTTTCTAGTTCTAGTTTTCTCGTTCTATTCTATTTGTACACTATTTGTATGAGTAAGGCATCATTGTCTAAGATTTTGAATAAGTTTAATAAACTTTTTTATTACAATACTCATCTGGTTTTCGTGATTCATGATGTGGGTTGAGCTGCTTGGACTTTGATTACTAGCTATTATTTACTGTTATGACCTACTATTAGATGGTTACTCTCTGCTTAGTAGATGTAAACTAGTTGTTTACTTGTTGTTATTAGCTGCTTACTACTTACTAGAACGCCTAGAAAGAAACAAAAATATGAATGTCAATAAACGATTTGAAACTACCTATAATTGGGAAAGTAGTTGAAATCGCTCCGACGTAATACAGTAAAAATAAAAACACTGTAAATATCCCATTTTCTATCACCATAACAACACACCTATATGACCATTTGTATTTTTTCTCCAAAATTTCTGTGACTTTCACTTATAAATTTGTCACAGTGTTTTTTGTTTGTAACAGTTATAAATGGTTCGCAAATAAAAAAATACGTTCCCAATAATTTTTTTGGTTGTTTTTTTTATTAAGGTATAAAATTCCAAGAATTCTTTCCATTACCTTGACCTTTGCGGCTGCGTCGAGACATTTTCGCAGTCCTTTACACCTCCACGTTTTGTATTGTTGGTAACAGCTTATAATAGTTCGCAAATAAAAAATACTTCCGCAATTATATATTTTATGACGTTTTTTATGAAGGGATAAGGGATAAATTCCATGCATTTTTTTCATTATCTTGACATTTACGCCTGCGTCGAGGCATTTTAGCAAGCCTTTACACCCCCACGTTTTGTATTGTAGACAATTAAGATGACTCTGGGATTATGGTACGGTTACCAATGGGTGGTTTGCTTAATGGGACTTAAATTATCGGTGACAAATTTATAAGTGAAAGCCACAGACATTTGGGACAAAGGACACAATTGGTCATTTTGGGGTGGGTACACACATTTGTTATGGTCATAGAAAATGGGATAATCACAGTGTTTTTGTTTATACTGTAATACGCCGAAGTGATTTCCATTACTTTCAAATCGGTCATTTTGGTGTGGGTACACACATTTGTTATGGTCATAGAAAATGGGATAATCACTGTGTTTTTGTTTTTACTGTAATACGCCGGAGCGATTTCCATTACTTTCCCAAGTTTCAAATCGTTTTTTGACATTCATATGTTTGTTTCTTTCTAGACGTTTTATTGTAGCTAAGAACTATAATTATGGGATGTAAAGCTAGATATCGTAGTTAAGGATAATTTTGTTATAGGACTTGAGAAACAATCGATACCTACAAAAAATGGAAGGATAGGAAAGAAGGAAATAATTTATTTTTACAATATACTAGTTTAAGTGGATGATATTATTATATTCTGTTAATATCTGTCAATATGAATCAAAATTGTTTATGAAAACAGCTTCTACTCGTAAACAGCTCTGAAAGCTAGTGAACAACTAATCGGGTTCCTTTGATTTCTTAATTAGATTTACAATCAGTATACATCTTTCCCCAACATAATCGGTCATGTTCCTATCAGATATCAATCTTCAGATATTTTGGTTTTGCAATCTTTCTCGCGTTCCCGATAAGTACTTAGCCTCACCGTCCGATGGCGTCACTATCGCAAGAGAAATTTACTATCGTGTAGTACATTCTCGTCAGGGCTACTGTCGAAATTTCAGCCGAATCGGACTCGTAGTTTTGTTTTGACTGCGTGTGGAATCGGACGTGTCCGCGGATTTTAGAAAAATGGAGAAAGAGCAATATCAGTCTGTGATTCGATTCTTGTGACAAAAATTCACGATCTCGTATTGGCAGACCGCCGATTGAAGAAACGCGAGATAACTGACAGGTGACAGCTAGGCATGTAAAAAGACCGCGTGGGTAATATCCTGCATGAAATTTTGGGCATGAGAAGGCTGTCGGCGCGATGGGTGCCGCGAAACAGTAAAATTCACCCGGCGAAGAAGGCAAAGACTGTCCCATCGGCCGGAAAGGTGATGGCCACCGTTTTTTGGGATTCACAAGGTGTGATCTACATCGACTACCTGTAGATGGGCAAAACGGTCACAGGGCTCCACTATGCCGAATTATTGCGCCGATTCGCCGCCGAATTGCAGAACATACGGCCGCATTTGGCGAACAAAAAAGTGCTCTTCCATCATGACAACGCACCGGCTCACACTTCCGCTCTTGCCAAGGCCAAACTGGTCGAATTGGGCTACGAATTGGGCCACCATATTCTCCAGATTTGGCCCCGTGTGACTTCTTTTTGTTTCCAAACTTGAAAAATTCACTCGCTGGACAGAAATTTGACTCGAATGAGGAGGTCGTCACCGCCACAGAGGCCAAGTGTATCGAGCTAAAAAGAGATTATGTTGAGAAATAAATCGCCACTTTTCAAAAATTTTCTTTTTTTTTTGGAGGCTAAGTACTTATCGGACCACCCTCGTTGCAAACACATTGAAAATCACAGTGTAAGTGTTTACTTCACATCGAAAGTCGACTAGTGTTCATTCTTAACAAAAGACCTTAACAGCTCGTAGAAGTTAAGAACAGCTAAAAACCAGCTAATAACAATTAGTAAGCATCAAGTAAACAGATACTAAACAGCTAGTTACCAGCTAATAACATCTAGTAAACATTTTGTATACACCTAATAACATAAAGTAACAGCTAATAACAACAAGTAATCAACAAGTAAATATAATAACCATCTAATAATAGCTCATAACAGTTAATAACAGCTAGAAATCAAAGTCCAAGCAGATCAACCCCCCATAATGAATCACGAAAACCAGGTGAGTATTGTAACTAAAGAGTTTATTTAAATTATTCAAAATCTTAGACAATGATGCCTAACTCATACAAATAGAGTACAAATAGAATAGAACTAGAAAACTAGAACTAGAAAAATAGTTGGCAACTTAAAACAGATATTACCAGGTTCCAATACCTCTATCATAAACTTGAACCAGAAATAAGATTAAAAAACGCTCCTATGTTAGGCAATGATGCCCTCGAAACATGTTATAATGTTAATGTGAGATAAACAAATTAATGCTTTAAAAATAATCTAACATCTGAGAAAGTATTTTATTCAATGCGGTACGTCGGCTAATTGCGAGTTGTTGCACGGTCGTAATTTCATCCTCTTGAGATATAGATCTTATCAGTCGTGCCGCGCCTTGGGTCTTGGGCATGTGATTTTTATCACTGTCAGGTAATGATAGTTCACAGCAGGTTGGTTTTTCGTAAGTGAGGTGTATGATCTTTCTCATTTTTATAGTTCATGATTCTGGGATGGAATGGCTAACACAGCTAAGAAACATTAACTTGTGTGATTTGATCATTCCTGATAAGACACTATAACAACTCGTTAACAGTTAGTTATCATCTAAAACCATGGACCTTACAGATACTATACAGATAGTAACCATCCGAAACCAAGTACTTTACAGGTACTTTACAGATAGTAACCAGCCAAATCCAAGACTAAACAGATAGTAACCATCAAAATACTGCTAGGTAACAACTAAATACAACGTTTCCCACGTGTCAAGTGCATGTCGGTATGACTTATGACCCTTAAAAATGTTATATATCTGGATAATCTTCAAATTCAAAATCTATTATCTTCAGGTTAGAACAGTGGAGACGAAATTTCTACGGGACCCCACTTCAACTTTTTTGTACCATTAAAAAATTTGTTGGGTCAAATTGTAAACACGAACTAGTATTGATGCTAACTTGGCGATGTTTTTGAACAAACCAAAAATGACCAAACTCTTAAACTGGAAATGACGAACATAACCTCAAAAACTCGCCATGTAACTTCCAGCGATTTTGCAAAAATTAGATGTACGATATTATTAAAAGTGGTGTAATCCTTCCAACCGCATTCCGGTGTTAGGATTAATATGTTAACCCCAAATTGGGATATGGGAGTCAACACAGATAGAATGTGAAATTGTCGGCTAACCGCGAAAAACCAAGATTTAAAATAATTGGATTTACGCTAAATGGAAAATTAATCACAAATAATTTATCAAACTTGAAAGTTCACTTGAATTCTGAGTCATATCCATATGATAATCTGAATGTTGATTTTAGTAAGAATCAGTATGCTCACCTATATGAAATGTGTGCAAGATATCAATCTAGTTACCATAATCGTGACTCACAACCATTTTTGACCCCAAATGAATTTAAATTGCAGGTCCATATTATTGTGGTTGATCTTTCATATCAAAACGAATCAGTGAAAACTGGTCCTACACTATGTGAGAATTTCAATAGAACTGAAGACACCAAGTCATGAAAAAACCCAAGCCTATTGTCTCCTCATACATGACCGTTCAGTTGAATATAACCCGTAAAGCGGATTAGTACAACGAGTTGTTTAACATTAGAAAATTGTTGAAAGATACTGTTACGATTGATGTTTAATGTTTCTTTGATAATAATAATAAATATATTCTAAAGGAAATTGGAATTGTATTCGAAAAAGGTTCAAGCTTGCATAAAAGTTTTTTAATATAACCACCATATGATATTACGTTGCTAAATACAAAATCTCGTAAGACTGCAATTTTGTTAACCAATACGCATCACAAAATTTTTAGAACGATGGAGAAAACAATTTTTACGCAAGCTCGGTACGGTACTTGGTTCATCCACACAGCAGATAGCGCTTGCAACTGAATACGAGGGTCAATCCAACTGGCAATTCTACAGAACTTGAGAAAAGAAAAGGGAACATGAGCTTCAGCGACCGGAACAACATGGTTCCTTTTTCTTTTCTGTCCATTGCGACCCCATTTCTTAAAAGTTAATTAATGAACAATCGTGAAGTGTAAACATTATAAGCTAATAAATTAAAGGTTGAATTGTTATATTTGAACATCAGGCCTTTAACTACTCCCAAGAACCGCTCATACTATGACAGCCGTGTAGATCATTTTCGGCACGGCGTCACAACTGAACATGCAGGACCATGAGGGGAACCAGTAAGCCCCCCTGCTAACCCAAGCCTACAATGTTATTCTTCCACAGCCTCCTATGCAACGCGACAGAATATCTTGTTAGCTACCGCACGTTCTATTGTCTGCCACCCCCAGAGCGGCGCTCAAGAATCAATAACTGCCCTCATTGATCAGGGGTCGGGAACTACAATAATCTCAGAGCATACAGTCCAAGCTCTGCAGCTTCCACGATGCAGAATCCGCGCTTCGATCGCCGGTGTCAGCCAAACTACTGGTCAACGGAGCAACTTTACGGCAAGATGCTGCATCCGAACGTCGCTAAGCCCAACGTTCAATCTGAATGTCGACCCTGCGTACGTTTTGAACTCGCTCACCTCACATCTACCAAACCACTCGTTTTCGCCTCAAAATTGGAAACACATCAACGGGCTCCAGCTATCGGATCCTCAATATCACTTAAAGCGCATAGATCTCAGGTTTCTGCAATTAGAGCGGCGTTATCAACGGGATGCGGACAAACAGCGCATTGTATTCGACGCATCGGCGAAGACCTCAAACGGTCGATCTCTAAACGATGTATTGTCCGTAGGATCCACTCTACAAAATGATCTCCCTGCATTGTTGCTAAGTTCGAGACAGTACCGACATGTTTTCACCGCCGACATCCAGGGCATGTACTGTTGCTTCGACGTACATCCAGACTTCACGCAGTACCAGCGGATTGGGCGGCGAATGGAAACATCAAGGAATATTGTCTCTGAACTGTAACTTTCGGTACCGCTTCTGCACCATTCACCGGCATCAGAATCATTCGTCAACTTGCAGAAGATGAACGCGAAAATTATCCACTGGCGGAAGAGGTCTTTCGGTAATTTTGCAGTCAAATAATGAGCGAGCCAGTGATCATCGTCCTGCAGTGACGTGTTGATGTTGTTACAGGCGGCTGCTCAGATATATGATGGACGTTGATGCACTACGAGCAGTACAAACAAGTGGCCCAACGACACCAAGCACGTGCTTGTTACGCGCGGGGCCCTTTTATCAATTTGGGCAAAAAATACGAGTTCGCGAGGAAGATACAAAAAACAAATAGAGACGGGACACAAATGAAAATAAAAGAAGCATCTAAGAATGAAGCAAATGAGTTAAAATATTAGTTTTTAATACCGGGATAGAAGTTGAAGTGCAAATTAAATGATAAAGGTTGTTATAATTATTACATAGAACGTAGAAAAATTAGATGTACATCGTGGTAAATTTAGGGGATAATAATTTCGTGTTAGTCTAACAGGAACTTTGAAAGTTAGGCGGTTTACAAGTTCTACAGAATCAATATCACCTCTTATAAGATTTTGCATAAAAATAGTACCAAGCATTGTTCTACGATTTGCAAGGGTAGGTAAATTAAGCAATAGTAATCTACTCTGATAGGAAGGTAGCCTTATGTTTTGATCCCAGTTCAAACTACGAAGGGCAAAAAGAAGAAATTTTTTTTATACCTACTCAATACGGTCAATATGCACTTGATATTGTGGACTCCAAACCGAAGAACAATATTCCAAAATAGGACGGACAAGGGAGGTAAATAATAATTTGGTTGTATAAGGGTCATCAAATTCTTTTGACCAACGCTTTATAAACCCAAGAACACTCATGGCCTTGCTGACAGTGGACATTATGTGGCAGTCAAATTTAAGTTTTGGGTCCAGAAGAACGCCTAAGTCATTAACTGAATATATACGGTCGAGTGACGTATTTTGAAGAGAGTAACTAACAAAAGTAGGAGTACCCCTATGAAAAGTGATAACGTTGCATTTAAGACAGTTCAAATTTAAAAGGTTATACTCACACCATCCCTGAAAACAATCAATATCTGACTGTAAGTTGAAACCCGACGCTATATCATTATGTGATAAACAAAGCTTAACATCATCAGCATACATTAGTACACGAGAGTGTGTTATGATAGAGGGAAGATCGTTAATAAACAAAGTAAACAGCAAAGGGCCCAAATGACTACCCTGAGGCACTCCAGATGTCACATAGATCAGTTTTGAGGCAGCGTTCTGGAATATAACCCTCTGAGTCTTACCATTCAAATAACTTGAAATCCAAGTTTATAGATTACATGGAAGCCCAAGCTGATTTAATTTGAATAAGAGAAGAGAGTGGTTGACAGAGTCAAAGGCCTTACTAAAATCAGTGTATATAACATCAGTCTGCATTTTATTCTTAAATCCATTTATTACAATAGATGACAATTCCAGAAGGTTGGTGGTGGTCGATCTTCGCTTAACAAAACCATGCTGACACGGTGATATTAGCGAGGAACATAAATGTTGCAAATGAGAAGTAATAATACGTTCAAATGCTTTAGGAATTACCGACAATTTAGAAATACCTCTGTAATTCTGGGCATCCGCCTTCGCACCCTTTTTGTGAAGTGGAATGATAAAAGAGTCCTTCCAGATAGTAGGAAAAACTGACGATGAAATAGACAAATTAAAAAGTTTAAGAATCGGTTTACATATGGTTGACGCACAAAACTTAAGCACACACCCGGGGAGTCCATCAGGACCGGGAGAATAAGTTGGCGTTGTTTTTTCTAAGTCTCTTACGAGAGAAATTTCCGTAATTTCAGGGGTAAAGATACAATTTGCCTTATTTAAGGGATTAGGGTTGTTAGAATTTGACCAAGCAGCCGAACTATAAGTAGTTTGGAAAAACTCGGCAAATAAATTAGCAATTTCAGAATCCGTCGATGCCTCCATTGAGTTAAAACGTACCGATGAAGGCAATGCTGACGACTTACGCTTGGCATTGACAAAGTTATAAAACTGCTTCCGATCATTTGAAAATTCAAATTTACATCGACTTAAATACATAGAATAGCAATGGCTATTGAGAACATTAAAATCCGATCGAGCCACCACATATTTCGAAAAATCAGATGGCTTACCCGATTTCTTATACTTTTTATAAGTGTTTGTCTTAAGGTTTTTAAGTCTTTGAAGCGCATTGGTAAACCAAGGTGGCCTGTTTGTCTTTGAAGGAAACCTATCAGGAACGCATTCATTAAAAAAGGTATTTAACACTATATAGAAGTGTTCAGTGGCACTTTCAATATCCATACAATTGTACAATTCTGTCCAATTATATTGAGAAATCATGTCGTTAAGTTTTTTATAGTTACATTTTCGAAAACATCTCACTTTAGTTTGAGAAACTAAAGGAGAGAGGGTATCAACGCATGGGAGGCAGATTGTCAATTCCATTGTTGGATGATATCGGTCTTCAGGTACAACAAGAGCGTCAATTCTAGATACCGTGACTTCAGACGGGTCTGAAACAAACACAAGATCTAGTTGTCTATTTAATATATAACATTAATATAGGAACATGTAACAAATATTGAGAATGATTGCAAGGAAACTTTCACACTAACAAATTCAATTTCATTAGGAGTATCAGAGTGAATTCTCTCGGATGTTAGGCTAGTGCTAACGGCAATCAGCACACCGCCTCCCCTACGTGAGGAGCGATCGGTCCTATAGGCATTAAAATTGTTTGACAGAACTTCATTGACAGATATCTCTGGTTTCAGCCAAGTTTCCGTAAAAGCCAAAATATCAGCAGTAAATGCAGAGGAGTCAGCATAAAGCTTGGGTAGCTTGATATTTAGTCCCCTAACATTTTGATAAGCCAAAAATAAACTTTTTAGTTTTTTGGCGCAGTGGAAGGTCTGTTACTTGTTCTCGGTTTATTGGGAACAAATCCTTTTATTACTAAATCATCATTAAGCCAAAAGCTTTCAGAAAGTAGTACCTTAAACACATTAGGCGGAGCAAATATTTTAAACGACGATATACTACGAGCATATGAAAATCTAAATTGTTCCACTGAAATTTTCTCGGATGGGAATTTTTCACGAATAAATTCCAAAACATCCTCAGATGTGGTATCTGGGGTCAATCTCGAAACAAATAATTGTTTTTTATGTGGAACAACTGATAATTTCTTACGTCCCCCAGCAGCAGATTGCACCTCACTAAGCTGAGAGCCAGAAACGGTAACTTCTGTACCTATAGGTACGGTCGGCACCGTAGCCGGCACTGAAGGTTTTTTTACCACCCGACTTCGAGAAGCAGTGACTTCACCTAAAACAGCTGTATCCATAGGCGCAGTGGGTTCACTTACCACAGTGTCAACAGAGACTGCTGCAGCCACCAAGTTCGGATTTAGGGTGGATACCGTGACCGTATTAACTGCCGCTAAGCTGGTTTTTTTACGTTTAGGCGACTCAGTTAGTAATTTTTTATTATTAAATTGGGCACAAACGGAATTGAACCCCTCATTGAGCTGTTTAAAAGCACTAGAGAGATTCAAAAGGCTATCTCGAGTCTGCTTCATAAAGCCGCTCATCTCAACAACCATTTCCTTGCAGGATCCACATGACCACATGAGTCCAGAATTCTGATCAATGAAGTCTTTGACTCTACCAGTAATCCTGCGCATTTAACGTGCATTATCGACTCGCAGAGCCAGCAGAAAATAAAAGGGTCTTTAGTTGAAGACGAAAGAGTACAATTTTTCTTAGAGCAGACAAGGGCCATTTTAAGGAAATTAAATAAAATAAAATAATATATAAAAAATACCTCGAGTAAATTTGGCACTGGGATCAAATTCCAAAACCACAAAGGCACAAAACACGAAAAAAAATAAGAGCGCTAGATCGCGTAATAATTTAAATGTTAGAGAGCACGAGAGAAAAAATCTTCTATCGATTGAGCGTTGCTTGTGGGACACTGACAACTTTACGCAGGAACAGTTACAATGTGAAGCAAGCAAGAGAGAGAGAGAGAGAGAGAGAGAGAGAGACAAGAGAATAGCACACAAAAAGTCTACCAGAAATTTGGCAGGTTCAGAGAGAGTTTAAGTTACAGTTGTAATATAGAGCGGGAGAGAGAGTGAGAATCAAAGAAATTTAGCAAGTTTAGTGAGTATAAGAATTACACTAACAAAGCTAGGAGATTAAACAAATCTAATATAAATGTTAAAATAACTATAATCACTGGGAGATCTAGTAAAAAACACTAAACACACTAACCCAGCGGTTAGACTGAGCTTTGTTAATAAACAAACACAAAACACTCGCAAAAAATCACAGAATAGACAAAAATTCAGAGCACAAGAGTAAACACAACCGTTCACAAGCGACGTTCTCCTTGCTAAGGTTTGGCAACTGGGACAACATGTTCATGTGATTGGAGAAGACCACGCGTGGGTTGTTATAAAGCTAAACTTATGTGTCCCATGCCACCCAATAAGTAGCGGCCATCAAAGGAATGTGACGAATATCGCAATCTCGACCAGCTGGAAGAGATTTCTTGAGGAAATGAAACCCTTTAATACTGTCCATCCGCTCATTTTCATGAATTAGTGGAGTTAAGGCGTCATCATAACATGGTGGAACATGAGGGGAACTCTTGCTTGTTGGTTATACAGCATATCACTCAACACTCTATCTAAAACAAATTGCGATCGTCTCTGTTTGTGTCCCCAACACCGACAGAGCACAGTCATCAATGCCAACACACCCGGTCGACTGACAGCGCTTCCCCACACCACACACACGCAAATTTCAAGAAGGTCTTATTCAGTTGGCAGGGATGAACCAAGTACCGTGGGACTGAACATGCCGCCCGCCAATGCGAAATTAGCATGATACATGTATTGTTCAGGATTCTGGATCTAAAAATGGCTTGTACTAGTAGCGGCTAAGACAAAGAGAAGAGAAATGGCATACGGATGCAATTGAATACCAAGGGAGAAACAGCTGGTTCATGGTAGCATGAGATCGGGAGTCGACAAAGCTTGGAGATGGAGCTCTTTTGATTGCCTGATTTGGTTTTCAGTGTTACAACTCGAAGGAGTGAACCCTCTCCAGGATGGAGAATGGTAATTTTACCGAGCGACCATTGCGTTGGACGCAGTAGATCGTCCCTGATAAGTATTAATGAGTTGATTTCCAAATTCTCCGTTTCCTGACACCATTTTGAGTAAGTTTGAAGATGGGACAGCCAATCTCGGCTCCATTGCGTCGAAAGCTGACGGATAAAATTTTGATGGGACAAAAGTTGCTCATGGAACGACGAGTTTTGAGGGCGACAATAGGCAGATGCGAGCAGGTGGTCGCCAATGAGAATATGTGCCGGCGTGAGAGCTTCTAAGTCGTCTGGATCGGCTGTAAGCGACAAAGTGGCTGAGGGTTTAGGCAAGCTTCAATCCTGATGAGCACCGTGGCGAGTTCCTTGTAAGTTTGCTTGTGATTACCGACAATTCTCTTTCGGTGATGCTTGACGGACTTGACACTGGCCTCCCAAAGGCCTCCGAAATTGGGTGAGTATGGCGGAGTTAAATGCCATGTCGGGCAAGTTTTCCATTTAGAATCCAGAACTTGTACCTTGTGTGGGCTAGAGTAAGATAAGCGCCGCCATGCAGGAAAGCTTGATGTGAGTTCTGAATTACCAGCTCTGTAATGAAATTACGCTGCGATAAGATCATTGGATGCTTGCAATCGAAAGAACGGTTGGAATGTTTGAGACGACCGCGAACGCGTTAGATGCTGTCGTCAAGAAAGGGAGTGATATTCTTTAGGATGCCCTAAGGAGGAAAATGATTTTCTCCGAGGATCGCGTGATGTTCGGATTGAAAGGTTTCGGCTTGTACTTTTTTCACGACGCAGCGAAGTGCATTGTCCAGTTCCTCCGGCGACAGCTGATTGTAAGATCTGGTTTTCTTCGATTGAGCGTTGTGACAAAAGCGCAGTATGTATGCCATGACTCGAACGAGTTTGGTGCAAGTCGAAAAGCGCTCAATGATATTATATGTATACCTGGGTAGGTTGCGAATGAACCCGTATAGATTTTGCTTCTAGGGACTGCTCATCAAACTTTATATTCGGTAATTCTATGTCCAGCCACTCACTGGAGTGTTGATTCAACCATGAGGGTCTGTGCCACCAGAGATCAAAGGTGGTGAGTTCTGTCGGGGAGGGTCCTCTCGTAGCACTGTCTGCTGGATTATCCGCCGTGGGAACATGTTTCCAATGGTTTGGATCGCTGTGGTCCAAAATGTAGGCAACACAATTGGCGACGAATGTTTACATCTAGTGATCTTCTTTGGTCCAGTGAGGAACGATAGTGGCGTCCGTCCAGTATGTCACGGAGGTTTGAGCGTTTTTCTTACGATTTGTTGCCAGTACAGCGCCGCATAATTCGGTCCTCGGGATCATGAGAGGTTTCGCTGGAGAAATTTTGGGTCTTGCAGTGACGAAAAAGTTGAAAAATGGTGAGTCCGGTTGGGGTATGCGTATGTAAGCCGCCGCTGCCTAGGCGTGATTTGACCAGTCGCAGAAAGCGTGCAGCTGAATATCATGGCTAAAGGCTGGCGTATACGGTACGCTGCGAGGTATTCGGATTCTGCTTTGTTAGCGATGGAACTGCGCACTGGGTCGTCTTCACATAAGAAGTGCTTGTGTTTGTTCTTGGAATGTAGGTGTGCCATTGTGACTTCCTTAAGAATTAATTTTTCTGAAATGAGAATAGGAGCGATTAATCCTAAGGGGTCGAAAAATCTGGCGATGCTCGAAAGAATTTCCCTTTTAGTTGAACCCGTGGGAATGCTCGCTTGCAATTTGTAGGTGAAACAGTCTTGGTTAGGTAACCAATGCATGCATATTGTTGGGGCGATGCGGCTTGATCGTTGCAATAGGTGAGGCCCCAAGATCGAATGGTACCCAAAAAACCACGGGAGTATTTTTGCGCTTTTACGCGACGTGCGTAGATGTTTATTTGCACACTTGGAAATAAGAACTGCCTAAGACTAACTTAACTTAAGCGCTCCAGAGCAGAGCGGAAACTTAGGGGAGAGATGGAGAGGGAGAGCGGACGGCAGTGCGAGCGCGCGAGAGGTAGACATCTGGATAAAAACTGCCGCTCGACACTGCCTCCTGAAAATAAACGCCCTTTTGACGTAAACATTCTCCCCCCCCTTGCGAGGACACCCATAGCAAGAACCTCAGGATAGTAGGCTCAGGGATATGTTGGTGGTGTAGATCGGTCGTCCGTGTGTAGAAGAGTGCGGTGGGCCTTTCCACGCTTGTGGCAGTGATGACCACTTCGGCAGGAGTCCTTGGAATGATTGTGAGCCAAGCAATTGGAGCAGTACTTCTGGATATGTACTTCCTGAAGCCGATTCTGAGGGCTTAGCCGTAGAAAGTGGTGGCACTTCCGTAGAGGATGGATCTTTTGGCAGACTCGGCATTGGTAGGATTTAATACCTCGAGTACGTCTGCCATCCAAGGATGGGTATGTAACCCAATACTCGGATGGAGTATTCTTAGGAGGCACTTTTTGTACGGAAACTTGCGCTGAATAGGAAGAAATGATGTGTGGAACTGAGGCGGATACTGGCCTTGGAGGGTCGGATGGAATCGGCGGAGTAGTAGGGCCGCTGTTTCGATGCAGCAATGTGTGATGCCGATCTTGGCAAGTTAGACAGTTGTGAGCGCTTGTGCAATCCCGGAATTGATGGCTACTTGCAAAGCAATTGGAGCACAACTGCTTCCTTTGAATATAGGCTAGGCGATCGTCTACCGTCATTTGTAGGAAGCGTGGACATATACGCACGGGGTGGTTCTTCTTCGAACACAGATCACAGCCTTTGGGTAGCGGAACTAGCCTTGTGTTAAAGGAATTTATTTTTGGAAATTCTGCCACTCGATTTGTGGCTTTGGACTGGACGTGGTGGAAATTGGCAGATCGGAAGCTATCGACGGCCTCAAAAGTTCGATGGCGCTCCGTCAAATAGGAATCAAGCTCAAGCCACGTAGGAATTTTGGCTTTATTTTGGATGGATTGCTCCCATAATGAGAGAGTGAGCTTTGGTAGTTTTGTCGAGCACATATAAACCAGGATAGGGTCCCAATTCTCAATATTAACACCGGAAAATTTTAAGGAAGTTAAGCAACCTTGAAAAGGGCGTTGAAGTTCCTTTAAGGCTGCTCCCGACTCCTGTGCTATGGATTGCACATTGAAAAGTGTTTTCAGGTGACTGTTCACCTGCAATCGCTTATTTTCGAAACGCTCAGTTAGGTTATTCCAGGCTGAGCGAAAGCCATCATTGGTGAGTGAGGATCTTGAAACTATGGAATGAGCTTCGCCACTTGTTTTTGAATTTGAGTGGAATAATTTTTCAACGGGCGTTAGACTCGGATTGTCTATGTATATTGCCGTGAAAAGGTCCCGGAAAGTCGGCCATCGAAGATAATCGCCAGAGAAAACCTCTGTGTCGATAGGAGGGAGCCGACAGCCATAGGACGTGGAATTTTGGGACGGAGTTACTGGAGCTTGAGGTATTTGGGAGGAGCCTTTTTGGATTTGTTCCATCAGCTGCGCGGCAAATATTTCGTAAGTGGAGTACGTTTGGTAATACTTGGACTTTAGTATTGATTTTGTGTCTGCGGCGCTCTCGCCTGCAGCTATAATGCAGTCGGAGCTTATGTCGTATGCTGCCTTTACCGTTTGCCACAAGGAACTGAGGTGATCCCGACGGATTTTACAGGCGGATAACGTTGGGGTAGGAGCACCTGGAGCGTTCACAGTGGCCTCAAAGTGAATCAGACAGTCAGCTGTGGCCATAAATCGGGTTAAAGCGGATTTTACTGATGTCGCCATGACGTTAAATAATTTAGAAATTGGAATTTAGGAACCAATCAAGATTGAAAATATATACGGTCACACTGTCGGATAGGCAGAGTCAATAAATATTTATTATATCGGATGGTCGGACTTATGTAAAGAATTACGGACTTTAATATTGTATGTTTTGAAGACACATTTATTGTGAGCTCTTGACCCACTGTGCACTGGAGAAAATATCGATATACGTATGTATGTACACTGTACATATGTACATATGTGGGGTGCGAATAGCGGAATAACGTTGTGGGAATTGGAAAGACTTCGCTTATGTTTGTATGTCGGTGCGTTTGTTTGTCACCTGCACAACTAAATTGCAAACGATTTGCTGGAGTAAATTTGTGGAATTTGTAACTTTGTTTTTAATTTTGGAAATAGTTTAGCCGTATTTGTAGGTCGAGAAAAGTAGTTGGAGTGGACTGTATTAGAAAGAGTAGTTAGAGTGGACTGTATTAGAATGTTTATGTAAATATACACACGCAGCTGGAACACAGTAAAAAATAATAAGTGCAAATCTTAGGGAAAAATTGTATGATCCGGAATTTTTTACTGTGGCTGAGTTATATTTTACACACAATTGGAATTGAAAATATTTTTGAGAAATATTGTAGTTGAATAGTAGCACTGAAATATCTACTGGAATTGTTTCAAGTGTACAATTGTGGACAAATGAAACTGGAATATTGTCGGGCACTAGTAACGAGTAACAAGTAAATGCCGTTGCGTCGGATTAATCACTTTTGGATTTAGACAATATATCATACAGAAAGTTAGTCGAAATAGGGTTCGAAAAACTGGCTGTATGACCGGCAATTAGTAAGTGGAACTTATCTGGAATGTTTCAAGCCTGCTGGGACAAAATCAAAGAAAACTCCAGGAGAGGAAAGTCAAAAGATTTTGAAATCCGGCTTCGACCTGACCAAAATGTTGGGGCGGTGCGGCTTGATCGATGAAAAAGTTGAAGCCCCAAGATTGAGTGGTACCCAAAAAACACGGGAGTACTGTTGGGGTTTTTACGCGACGTGCGTAGGTGTTTATTAGTACACTTTGAAACATGAACTGCTTAAGACTAACTTAACTTAAGCGCTCCAGAGCAGAGCGAAGACTTAGGGAAGAGATGGAGAGGGAGAGCGGACGGCAGTGCGAGCGCGCGAGATGTAGACATCTGGATAAAAACTGCCGCTCGACACTGCCTCCTGAAAATAAACGCCCTTTTGACGTAAACACCTATGGTTTTAACTGTATCTGTCCCAGCTTCGTGAAGTTTGATTACATCTGTTTGATGAAGGAATGCGGACCAGGAGAACAATGTCGTTGCTATACCATTTTCTCAATTCCATATTTGCAGATTTTACAGCGTTCTGGATTTGTAAGCTCTTGTTTTGTGCTGCTGAGATAGTGTGATCACCAGAAAGTATATCGTCTACGTAAATTTCGTGCTTGTGAGGAGTTGAATAACTCCCCACAAATAGAAGCAGCAGCAGATGGCCGGCCGCTTACCAGATACGCGGCGAATTCGCGTAGTAACGGCGCGGCGAGGAGATCGAGAGAGTTTGGAGACCAACGAAGGAGAGCGAGAGAGTTTGGAGACCAATGAAGGAGACCGAGAGAGTTTGGAGACCAACGAAGGAGAGCGAGAGAGTTTGGAGACCAATGAAGGAGAGCGAGAGAGATTGGAGACCAAGGATGGAGATCGAGAGAGAATGGAGACTTCGCGGGCAGAGCAAGAGTGCCGTATGCAAAAGGGGATAACGGAACTCCACGGGACTTTGGACTCTCCCGTGAACTTTGGACCGGGAGAGGAAGTGCCACATCTCGGCAGTGGGGCGGCACACAGGCGTGCCACAAGCGGCCCGGGAATCAGCGGGACTGCAGCAGCGGGCGGAGCATCGTTTGAAAGCGGTACGTGAAGGAGAAGTGGGTCATCCAGGAGGCACGGACTTTGGACCCAGAGTGGAGAGATCCAGCGGGCCGTGCGCAAAGGGAAATAACGGTGCTTGGAGGGCCCTATATAAGGCCGCAGAGCGCTGGCAGTTGGATCAGTCGATCACGAGGAGTCAAACCTTCAAGATCAATTAAAGTACCAAATAAACAGTCAGTCAAGCAAATAATCTACGAGGGAGCTACAACCAAGCGAGTCGTCGGAAGCAGCGCCGTGGGAAGCATACAAGGAGCAAGATCGCCACGTCGAGACGTTCGGGATTAGGACATCAGGAATCTCCGAATTGAGACACAGGTGGCTGAGTTCTGAAGGGCATCACGCGGCTAAGTCAAGGCGTTTGTTTTCTAACTTTGTCACGACCACACCCTGGCGAGTCGCCCGGCGGGTCTGTCAGAGACAAGCAAAAGAGTCCTACGACGAAGAGCCGTCAGCTTGGGGAGGAAAGTTGTCTGCGACCCAGCGTACCTTGCCCGACCAAGCAGGACCTGGCGTGACGGACGAGCGGTAGATCGATTTGCGGTTTCAAGAGGCGGCAGCCTGGAGAGCCCTACGATTACCGGCGAAGTTCCCGAGCAGCGACCGCCCAGCTCCCCGAGCGCCAGAACGACGAAATACTGGTCAGAAGACAGCGCAGAGGACATCGACAGCGACGCCAGCAGACATTTCCGGCAGCCACGTTACCATCGCCGCGCGGAGCTCATTGGGGAGCGCAGGAGCGTCGCGGACGTCACGCATTAGGGTGAAGCCGGGTGGAACGTTCGTCTGCGCTAGGCGTAAAGCGAAGTGAACTGCTAGACAGCCTCCGGGCGGCAGCCTTGACTGTCAGCGCGAACTGAGCAAGAACCTAGCGGGACCGTCCGGGACAGAGCAAGGGACAGGTATTGCCTCGAAAGGCGTCAGCCTGGAGAGCAAGGCTTGTTCACCCTAGTCTGAGAACGGTGACGCTTCCCTAAGCCCATAAGGCCGAACTCTCTGCGGGTCTAAGGCGCTACAAGCGACCCCGAGGCAACGCGTCGGCAAGCAAGCAGAGGCGGCCACTACGAGCGTCCCGAGACCCAGGAGCCAAGCGGAAGCCGAGTCAACGCGTCGACAAGCCAGAAGGAGGAGCACCAGCAGCCGGCGGAACCAGAACAAGGAGATACAGAAGCCAACATAGCCACACACCCGCTGTACCAATACCACGAGAATAAATCCCACTGTTGCCATTTGAACCCATTGTTTTCTCACTGATCTACGGGGCAGTCACGTCATATAAATTTGGTGGGACGAACACACAATCTTCTGAGCTAGCCGCACGAATCTCGTAGCGAGCAGACTTACAAAAATCAGTTCGTTACATCTGGCGCCCAACGTGATTGTCCCAACAGTGAGAACAGCACAGTAAAAAATGGGAAAGAAGTGGATTTACCGCCTCAAGAAGGAAGACTTCGCCCATGTCGCACAGAGGCTCAATGTCGCCCTGGAGGGCAGGCTAGACGACATGAGGAAGGCACTATCGGAATACTACTCCGAAACAGAGAATGATCCACAACTCGTCGATATCTGGGCCGAGCTGGAGGCAACATACTACGACAGAGCCGGCCCAAGCATTACGCTAACGAACGCTGAAGGGGACAACTTTATGGCAAGCCTGAGCATTGACAACATGCAAAAAGAGGCCCACAGGAGAGAATCAAGCCAAGAAAAGAAAGCAGCAGCGCTAACCCCGAGACCAAGCCAGTCGGACTATGCAAAGGTCGCTAAACAGGTCCGTGAATGGTCGTTCAGGTTCGACGGGGCGGAAAAACCATTCGAGTTCCTGGAGCAAGTAGAATGGTCCGCCAACACGTACGGTTTGGAGCTCGATATGATCCCTCGAGCGATGCCGGAGTTGCTAAAAGGAAGGGCTTTGAAATGGTTCATCGCCAACAATAAGCAGTGGAGAACTTGGGCAGAATTCATTGAAAGTTTCCACACATATTTCCTGCCAAGAGATTTCTTCACCAGGCTGGCGGACCAGGTCCAGCAAAGGAAGCAAGGCTTCAGCGAGTCGTTCAAGGACTACATGATCGACATGCAGACGATGGTGAGGCCACTTAATTACTCCGCTAAAGAGACCCTAAGGATCATCAAGGAAAACTGCACCCCTAGTCTAAGGATCTTCCTAAGGGCATACAAAGTGTCGGACCTGGACACGCTGATGATATTAGCAGACGAGTACGAAGAACTTGAAAAGGAACGGGAAGTTTTCGCACAGGAGAACAAGTTCTCAAGGACCAAGTCGGCGTCACCAACACAGGTGACATGCAGAAGATGCGAGGAGACAGATAACCAGGACATACGAGGAAACGACCAATGGTCACCACCACACCAAGCCAGACGACAGCAGGCAACAGACGCACCACGCGGAGGTCATGGGACACCACCCCCACAGCAACAGAGACAGCCAAACAATACCTTGTGGAGGCCGCCAAGCAACACACAGAGGCCACAAGATGCCACCCATATCACAGACCCGCAAGAGGCCTGTCGGAAATGCGGTGGGAACGGACACTGGGCTAGAGGATGTCGTAACCAGCGGCTGCTGTTTTGCTGGATATGCGGCAAGGTGGGTGTTAGGAGCGTCGATTGCTGCCAACGATCGGGAAATGGCCAGCGATCTCAGCCGCAGAGAGGCGAGCGGGGATCGCACAATGCCACCTCTCCAAACTAACGGGCGAGCTAATCGAGGAGGAGCAGCAGTTGTCCGCAGCTGTGATGATTGGTGGGAAAAGCTACAAAGCCACAATCGACCCCGGAGCAACGGCAAGCTTCGTTAGCGAAGAATTGGCGGACAATATTGCTGCTCTAGGAAATATTACAAGGACGAGACGGCAAGTTAGGTTGGCAGATGGAAGGTGCGGCGGAATTAATGCGCAGCTCGAGGTGGAGGTCAAATTCGGCAACAAACAAGTGACCATGAGCCTGTTGATTTTACCCGGGGTAGTGGATCCATTAGTGTTGGGATGGAACTTCCTGAAACAAGTCGGAACCGAGATAAGGTGTGCTGGACACGAAATAATAATACCAGCCAGGAACCGACACAATGGATGGCTCGAGGAGAAGCTATCAGTAGCAGTCGTTCAACAAGTAAACGAGTTGGACGATACTACAGCGTTCCTTGAAACAGAGCTGGCAGACTTCAGCACAATGTCGGGAACATCGAATATGGCAGAACACCAGATCAAAATGAAGGACGACAAGCCAATCAAGCAGAGATACTACCCAAAGAACCCAAAAATTCAAGGGGAAATCAACGCAAAGGTGGACGAGCTTCTCCAAATGGGGTTCATAGAGCATTCAAAGAGCCCATACAGCTCCCCCATCGTGATGGTGAAAAAGAAGACAGGCAAGTGGAGACTGTGTGTCGACTTCAGGCAGATCAACGCGAAGTCAGTGAAGGATGCCGACCCAATGCCCCGCATAAACTACATCCTAGATCAACTAAGAGAAGCGCGGTACATCAGCAGTTTGGACCTGAAGGATGGATACTGGCAGATCCCACTAGAAGAAAGTAGCAGGCAATATACAGCATTTACGGTACCAGGCAAAGGTCTGTTTCAGTGGAGGGTAATGCCGTTCGGACTTCACTCGGCGTCGGCAACGTTTCAGCGAGTCTTGGACCAAGTAATTGGCCCCGAGATGTCACCTCACGCATTCGCTTACCAGGATGACATAATAGTGATCGGTCGCACGCTGGAAGAACACAAAAGAAACCTGAAGGAAGTGTTCCGGCGTCTAAAGGAGGCAAATCTGAGGCTGAATCCAGAAAAATGCCAATTCTTCAAAAAGGAGCTGCTGTACCTGGGTCATCGAGTGACTAGCGAGGGAATAGGAACAGATCCAGAAAAAGTAGCCGCCATCGCCGAACTAGAACCGCCATCGACTGTCAAAGAGCTCCGGCAATACCTAGGAGTAGCGTCGTGGTACCGCCGGTTTGTACCAGATTTTTCCAGAATCGTCAAACCCCTGAACGACCTGCTGCGCAAAGGCAGTAAGTGGGAGTGGACACCAGAGCACCAGATGGCGTTTGAGGAGGTTAAGGCAAGACTCGTTGCAGATCCAGTGCTAGCATGCCCGGACTTCAGTAGAACTTTCATCCTGCAAACAGACGCCAGCGACTACGGCATCGGAGCGATACTGACCCAGGACACCGAAAAGGGCGAAAGAGTAATCTCCTACTCGAGCCGAACACTGACCGGCGCGGAAAAGAACTACTCGACAACGGAGAAGGAGTGCTTGGCGATCGTCTGGGCGATCCGGAAGCTCAGGCCATATCTGGAAGGTTACCACTTTAAGGTAGTAACCGACCACATGGCCCTGAAGTGGCTCAACAGCATCGAAAGCCCTTCAGGAAGGATCGCCAGATGGGCCCTGGAGCTACAACAGTACGACTTTGAGATAGCGTACAGAAAGGGCCAGCTAAACGTGGTGGCCGACGCATTATCAAGACAACCACTACCAGAGACGCTACGAGGAGTAAAGGAGGCATCGGCAACAATAACCTCAGGAGAGTGCAGCTGGATCAAGGACATGGGCGAAAAGATAAGGACCCAACCGCAGAAGTACCCGGACTATGTTATGGATGGTGAGACACTGTACAGAAACATACCTCACCGAGCAGGCAGTGAAGACGTCGCGTCATGGAAGATGTGCGTCCCGAAGTCGCTACGAGAAACAGTGTTGAGGGAAAACCACGACGCACCGTCCGCGGGACACGTAGGAAGCCGAAGGACAATTGCACGGTTGGCAGCCCGATACTACTGGCCAGGCATGCATAGAGACGCCCGAGCCCACGTACGAAAATGCGAGATTTGCATGCGGTTTAAGCCCAATCAGATGCAGGCGGCTGGGAAGATGTTGACCCAAGTGCCGGAGGAACCATGGGCCACGGTATGTGCAGACTTCGTTGGACCCCTACCAAGATCTAAGCACGGGAACCAAATGCTGCTGGTCATGATAGACAGGTTTTCGAAATGGACGGAACTGGTGCCCCTACGCAGTGCGACGGCAGAGTCGCTCAAGAAGGCGTTTAGGGAGCGCATAATCGCAAGGTACGGGGTCCCGAAGGTGGTCATAACGGACAATGGAGTACAGTTTGCAAGCCGCATATTTACAAATTTCCTGGCTGAGATGGGTATCAGTCAACAATTCACCGCGCCATACACACCACAAGAGAATCCAACCGAACGAGCAAACAGAACGGTCAAGACCATGATTGCGCAGTTCGCAGGACAGGACCAGAGAAACTGGGACGAGAAGTGGCCGGAGATTATGCTAGCAGTGAACACGAGCACATCGGAATCCACCGGCCATACACCGGCGTTTCTTACCCAGGGAAGGGAACCACGTCTACCCAGCAGCCTATACGATAAGGAAACCCTAGACACTGGACGAGCTACGGAGACCCCTGAGGAAAATGCCAACAAACTAAAAGAGGTATTCGAGATCGTGCGGCGAAATATGGAAAAGGCGTCCCAGGACCAAGCCAGACACTACAATCTGAGAAGGAGGCAATGGTCACCAGCGGTGGGCGACATAGTGTGGACCAAGGAACATCACCTGTCCAAAGCGGCCTAAGGATTCGCTGCAAAACTAGCCCCGAGGTACGATGGCCCTTACCAGGTTGTAGGTTTCGTCTCTCCAGTGATCTGCAAAATTCGCCACACACAGTCGAAGAAAGAAAAGACAGTTCACGTTGGCGAGCTCAAGCAACAAGTAAACGAGCAGACAGCAGAAACATCAGATGTCTAACAACGGGTACGAGGCGGCAGAATTAGGCGTCAGGCCGAAGCGAGAGTCATCCATACGCCACACGGAAAGGACAATCAGGATAGAACAAGGACATGGATAAGGATCACACGTTAATCCAGACTGCGAGGCCACAGGATTAGGCGTCAGGCCGAAGCGAGAGTCATCCACACGCCACGCAGAAAGGTCAACCATAAGGGTAGGGCACAAGGACGTGGATAGGGATGGATGGTGATCCCGACCGCAAGGCAACAGGATTCAGCGTCGGGCAGTTGCCAGAGTCATCCGCGATAACGCCAGGCGGAAGGGACACTTACAAAACGGCACAAGGATACGGGTAACGTAGAAGAGAGAATGCGCGGAAGGAGACAAGCAACACAAGACGCGCAGTCCAGACATACACCGCAGCATCCGGAGATTCTATACGGAATGCGTCGGACGAGCTCGTCTAGTTGTTACCCGAGGAAAAGGGGAGGACGGTGCAGAATCAGATCTACACCGTAGCCAGCTGGTCACAAAAAAAAAACAGAAACACGCACCACACCAACAGTTGACTAAAAACAAGAAAAGGAACGGGGCATGCATGGGCCGCACCAGCAACCTGAAATTTAAAGGGGGCTTAATGCAGGAAGCAGAAAGACATCATAAATACTTACCGGCTGTCCTGGTTGCGAAGCGAATGCGGAGTCCTCTCCGCAGCCGCTCTCAAAAGCTGCCAATGTGGAGTCAGATGCTGCCAACAGAGGACGAGTGAAGGGCGAGAGAGGACGAAAGGATGAGATGAAAAGGAGTGAAGGAAATGCAAAAGAAACTTACCTATGAATTTCATAGTATGAAAGTTGCAAAATCACCACGAGCCAGGGAAGGGGGCGCCTCGATAGGCGATCGATTGGCACTGGACGATAGTGCGATCGATGGGCACACGACAATGGAAATATCGGCCAAGGTGGAAATATCGCAAACGAGCAGGTGGCAACGCCGCACCGTCGGTATCGATATACGAATAAATATCGATCATGCACGAATGGTGTGACCAGGCGGAGGAAACATGAAAAGGAGTGAGACGCAGCAATGAGCAGCGAGCTGGGGATCGATATCCCAGGAGTATCGATGTCGAGGGAGCATCGAGGGAGCAACGAGGGAGCGCCGCGGGAATCACAAGGACTCAAAGGCTAGGATAATCAAGGAAACTCCGGTGAGTAGGAACCAGTCTTAAATGTTTTCCGAAGTAAGGGGGGAATGTGAGGAGTTGAATAACTCCCCACAAATAGAAGCAGCAGCAGATGGCCGGCCGCCTACCAGATACGCGGCGAATTCGCGTAGTAACGGCGCGGCGAGGAGATCGAGAGAGTTTGGAGACCAACGAAGGAGAGCGAGAGAGTTTGGAGACCAATGAAGGAGACCGAGAGAGTTTGGAGACCAACGAAGGAGAGCGAGAGAGTTTGGAGACCAATGAAGGAGAGCGAGAGAGATTGGAGACCAAGGATGGAGATCGAGAGAGAATGGAGACTTCGCGGGCAGAGCAAGAGTGCCGTATGCAAAAGGGGATAACGGAACTCCACGGGACTTTGGACTCTCCCGTGAACTTTGGACCGGGAGAGGAAGTGCCACATCTCGGCAGTGGGGCGGCACACAGGCGTGCCACAAGCGGCCCGGGAATCAGCGGGACTGCAGCAGCGGGCGGAGCATCGTTTGAAAGCGGTACGTGAAGGAGAAGTGGGTCATCCAGGAGGCACGCGCAAAGGGAAATAACGGTGCTTGGAGGGCCCTATATAAGGCCGCACAGCGCTGGCAGTTGGATCAGTCGATCACGAGGAGTCAAACCTTCAAGATCAATTAAAGTACCAAATAAACAGTCAGTCAAGCAAATAATCTACGAGGGAGCTACAACCAAGCGAGTCGTCGGAAGCAGCGCCGTGGGAAGCATACGTTCGGGATTAGGACATCAGGAATCTCCGAATTGAGACACAGGTGGCTGAGTTCTGAAGGGCATCACGCGGCTAAGTCAAGGCGTTTGTTTTCTAACTTTGTCACGACCACACCCTGGCGAGTCGCCCGGCGGGTCTGTCAGAGACAAGCAAGAACCTAGCGGGACCGTCCGGGACAGAGCAAGGGACAGGTATTGCCTCGAAAGGCGTCAGCCTGGAGAGCAAGGCTTGTTCACCCTAGTCTGAGAACGGTGACGCTTCCCTAAGCCCATAAGGCCGAACTCTCTGCGGGTCTAAGGCGCTACAAGCGACCCCGAGGCAACGCGTCGGCAAGCAAGCAGAGGCGGCCACTACGAGCGTCCCGAGACCCAGGAGCCAAGCGGAAGCCGAGTCAACGCGTCGACAAGCCAGAAGGAGGAGCACCAGCAGCCGGCGGAACCAGAACAAGGAGATACAGAAGCCAACATAGCCACACACCCGCTGTACCAATACCACGAGAATAAATCCCACTGTTGCCATTTGAACCCATTGTTTTCTCACTGATCTACGGGGCAGTCACGTCATATAAATTTGGTGGGACGAACACACAATCTTCTGAGCTAGCCGCACGAATCTCGTAGCGAGCAGACTTACAAAAATCAGTTCGTTATATGCTATTAGATCTCTTCCGCCCGTGGATAATTTTCGCGTTCATCTTCTCCAAGTTGACGAATGACTCTGATGGCGGTAAATGGTGCAGAAGCGGTACCGAAATTTACAGTTGACATGAGAAATAGCTTGCCCCGCTTAACCTAGCAATTTGGTCTAAAATTAGGGGAAATGGGTACTTGTCTGCGACTGTGTGCTGTTTCCACTCCGACAAGGCGTTGAAAAAACAGCTGCTTTAATTTTGTCCAGGTTATGCCTGAGAAACATATTTGCGATAGCTATTGTAATGCGCTGCCTTCTAGCGCCTTGCTTAAAGTCATCATCAAGTCGCTGCCCTCTAGAACATGGTCTGCAAAAATAAGGTCGACTGTTGTACACCTTGTGACGAACCCGCCTAGAAGGCGCGTGCGCCACAATAAGTACTACTTTCGTTATTATAGCTTTAAGAGAAATACAGTGAATTATAATAAATGTTAAGCTTAATTAAGAATAAATAAGTCATAGCTAAGTTCAGAACCCTGGGCGGCAACGCCAACCGATAGTTCATCAAGACATGTTGAATACTAGAAAAGCGAAGGAGCTAAAATACCAGAAGTAGGAAAATACTAGAAATCCCGAATAGAGGAAAAGGCCGGAAAATGAGGGAGGGTCACGCGGCGATCGTGGCGGCTCTCTTCTCTCGGGATCGCGGAACGGAAAAGACGTGTGATTCGGACACGGCTTCGCGAGGTTTCGAAAGTCACGCGTGCTCCTCGAGATAGCCGAACGGAGGCGATCAAGTTCTGCGGAGTGGCCACGCGGACGATTACAAGGCACACAGATATATATAAGCAAGTCAGCTAAGGTTAGTACGATCAGATTCTCATGTGCTCGAGACGGTGTAGCGGACCCGAGTGAGGACAAATTGAATAAACGGTGAAGAATATCTAATTGCATCTCTCGATCGTGTGTTTCCTTCTCGGAGTTAGGTACCAAAGCTAACCTAACTTTACCCCGCTCACACCGCTGTTTCGGACCTGGATGTGGACCCCCTTCCCGTCCGGTCCAGTAGTTTTCCTACCTCTGTAGTTTTTGGGATTCGCGCGTGGACACCCTTCCCGCCTAATCCGCAAGCCTAGCTTTCCTGCCTCCCCCGTAGTTTTGGGATTCGTGCGTGGACACCCTTCCCGCCGTATCCACAGGCCTAGTCTCCCTGTCTCCTCCGTAGTTTTGGGATTCGTGCGTGGACGCCCTTCCCGCCGTATCCGCAATCCTAGTTTTCCTGCCTCCCCCGTAGTTTTGGGATTTGCGCGTGGACACCCTTCCGGCCTTATCCACAATTCTAGTTCCTTCGCCGTCCTGGGGCTCGTGCACGACCCCGCCCCTCGTGCTGACTTACGCCCGCAAAGTAATCTCCCGGCTTGGCCTCGCCCGAAGGTCCAGCCCGGTGGATTTTTCACCTCCGACGCGAAACCCAAGACTTGTGCCCGCAAAGTAATCTCCCGGCTTGGCCTCGCCCGAAGGTCCAGCCCGGTGGATTTTTCGCCTCCGACACGAAACCCAAGACTTACGCCCACAAAGTAACCTCTCGGCTTGGCCTCGCCCGTAGATCCAGCCCGGTGGATTTTTCGCCTCTGACGCGAAGTGCAAGACTCCGGCCAGCCCGTTAGGTCGCAGCCCAGGAATCGGACTCTGCATAACCAACGTCATCTGCTTTTCTTCGACGTAAATAAGGACCTCTGGTGAAGACTCCCCTCAAAGTTACCCGGTCCCCCTGTGGAGTGGAACCCTCTAGTCCGGCGTTTCGGTGATTTACAAATTTTCTTGTAAAGGACTCTGGATCCGACTGAGATCTGTATCCCGGCCGAGAAAGCATCCTTACAAGTGGCGCCCGAGCAGGGACACCGAGACTAGCGGGGCATTTATCCAAGTGGCCTATAGAACCACCGTGAAAAGGGAAGGGTCGCCCGGAGAGTCGAGACGACCGCCCCTACCCAGAGTCGGGAAGGAAGAGTAGGATTTAAGAAGGAAGTCCGCCCAGGAAAACAAGACGATGAGTACCCCTAAGGAATCAGACGGTGAGTCCGAAGAAACCGATTTTATCAAAAACCCTGGTGTAGGAGTTCGCTGGATATATGCTCGCCGAAAAGACGAACTCAACTCACTCGCCGTTGAGTTTGGCTTTAAAGCGGATGGTACCGTCGAGGAGGCCAGGAGGGCGTTCGCTAACCTAGTCAACACAGGATCCTTCCCACAGCGGGTGTGGACCCGACTAGCTCAGTTGCAGGAACAGTATAGCAGTCGGGCCCCGAGCCCCAACCCTGCGGGGAAGAACGATGAGATGGGACAATTTGCGGAGTCCCTCCGGATCCCCGTCGGCTCGGACGCCGCGCCGATCAAGGTTCCAACGCGTCATCGAGGGATACATCCAGGAACGACACACGGCGTCTGGATGTCGCCAGGAGATGTTCGCCCAGCCACCGACCTACAGGAACAAAATGTACAAGGTAACACAACTCCCACTCAACGTTTGTTCCCCGAGAAGATGCATAAGTGGAACCTACGGTTAGACGGTAGCTCAGATCCGTTGGCTCTCGTCGCCGCACTCGAGGAGAAGATGACGACATATAGGATAAATCCGGACGGGATCCCCCGGGCTATGTCCGAAATTTTCGAGGGCCCGGCGGCACGGTGGCTCCGCACTAGCCATCTGCAATCTGCCTCTTGGGAAACTTTCCGAAGGGAATTTCTGGATTTCTTCCTACCTCCTCGATATTTCGAAAGGTTAGAGGACGAGATTCGCACTTACATGCAAAGGAAAGGAGAGTCTTTCAAAACTTACCTGATCGAGCCCAGGACGAAGATGCAACAGGCTGGGTACCGAGAAGAGGAAGAGTTGTACCGGGCATACGAGAACATGGCTCCCGAGTATCGGCTGTATATCAAGCGCGGCGAATTCGCGTCGTTGAAGCATGGCTACCGAGTACGAGAGTGTCAAACAACTCGAGTTGATTCGAGGTGGAGCCCCAGGGGTGACGGGCGGAAACCGCGAGGGATCGCGACTTCGACGGTCGCCGAAACCCTTCCGGAGCTCGGAGAGTACTACACAGGCAGGTCACGTGACCCACCGTATGTTCGAGCAAGGAACCTCCCGAGTAGACGTGCAGCGGGCCTGCGGCCGCTGCGGTGAGAACGGACACTTCCGTCGAGACTGTCCCAACCCACGCCGCGACTTCTGTTGGGATTGTGGTCGAGTAGGAGTTCTAACCATAGAGTGCTGCCGTCGGGATGCCTCGGAAAACGGAGGACGTCTCCGCCGGAATCTGGGTGCGGCGGAGACGAACGAAGCATCGGCTCGACCCCAGCAAACCCCCCGTTAAGGGTACACGGTGGGCTCATCACGGCAGCGATAGAAGTCGGAGGCAGATGGGTGGACGCCTCCGTTGATACTGGGGCATCGAGGAGTTTCGCCAGCGAAAGTTTTACAAACCTGGTCGCCCGCGCCGGCGAGGTTCGGGATGTGGTCACTAGAATAGCGTTGGCCGACCGGTCATGTCTGGACGTTACGAAATTGTGGCGAACTCCGGTCACGTTGGCGGGCACCACAGTACTCTTACCCATGTTGGTGATGCCCACCATGTTGGATCGAGTGATACTTGGGATAGATTTCCTCAAGACCGCAGGAACGCGCGTGCGATGTGGGCAAGCCACCCTTGACTTGCAGCCCGAGCCACAAGCGGTAGGCGATCCGTTGTTACTCCCAGTGCTCATACCACCGAGGGGCGATCGAGGGGAAGCAGTACGCCCCGTCGAGTTTAAGGTCCAATTGGGGACGGCCAGACAAGGAGGTCCAGAGGTTCTCAGACCGACGCCTACGCGGGCCACGGCCGCGACCGACGACACTGGGATACCCGTAGGGATGGAAGCGGGAGAGCACGACGAAGAGCGACAAATCGTACCTTTGAGCCTGGGGCAACAAAGCTTCATCGACCGGGAGTTAGCTTTGTTCGAGAGTCTCCAGGGGGTTTCGCATGTCGCCGAACACCGTATCGTCATGCGCGACGATAAACCATTAAAGCAACGGTATTATCCCAGGAACCCCGCAATGCAACATATCATCGATACCCAAGTAGACGAGCTGCTCCGCTCCGGAGCCATCGAGCCTTCCAGGAGCCCACACAGCGCACCAATCGTTTTGGTGAAGAAAAAGGCTGGCGATTGGCGCATATGCGTTGACTACCGACAGTTGAACGCACACTCGGTGCCCGACGCCTATCCGGTCCCGAGGATCAATCACATCCTGGAGAAGTTGCGTCACGCACGGTACATCTCTACGTTGGATCTGAAAAACGGCTATTGGCAAATACCCATGGCCAGGGGTAGCCGCCAATACACAGCCTTCACCGTTCCGGGTCGGGGACTATACCAATGGAAGTTCATGCCCTTTGGACTGCACTCCGCCAGTGCGACGTTCCAACGTGCTCTGGATAGCGTAATCGGGGCGGAGATGGAGCCGGTCGCCTTCGCTTATTTAGACGACATTATTGTCATTAGCGCTACGGAGGAACAGCACTTCGTTAACCTCGCCGAAGTGTTCCGCAGATTGCGGGCGGCAAATTTGAGGATAAATCCAAAGAAGTGTACTTTCTTCAAGCGAAAACTGGTTTACCTCGGTCATGTGATCAGCGGTGAAGGGATTCAGACTGATCCCGAGAAGGTGTCCGCGATTAATGGGTTGAAGACCCCCACCAACCTGAAGGAACTCCGCCAATGGATCGGGATGGCCTCATGGTATCGGAGGTTCGTCCCTAGCTTCGCGACCATCGTACAACCAATGACCGCCCTACTGAAGAAAGGTCAGAAGTGGACCTGGGGACCAGAACAGCAAACCGCCTTGGAAGAGATTAGAAGATGCCTGACTACCGCCCCCGTGTTGGGTTGTCCGGATTTCGACCAGAAGTTTGTTTTACAGACTGACGCGAGTGACGTCGGTTTGGGAGCGGTGCTATCTCAGGACATCGAGGGTCAAGAGAAGGTCATCGCATACGCTAGCCGCCGACTAACTCCTGCGGAACATAACTATACGACGGCAGAGAAAGAGTGCCTGGCCGTCATCTGGGCCATCAGGAAGATGCGGTGTTACTTGGAGGGCTACCGATTCGAAGTCATTACCGACCACTTGGCTCTCAAATGGTTAAATTCTATCGAGAGTCCTTCCGGCCGAACAGCGCGCTGGGATTTAGAACTGCAACAGTTCCAATTCGACGTGCGCTACCGACGAGGGAAGCTGAACGTCGTGGCCGATACACTTTCGCGACAGCCTTGTGAGGTGCTTCAAGGCGCTGTCGAGATCGAGGACCACTGCGAGTGGATCGGTGAAATGAAGAACAAGGTACTCGACGAGCCTGAGAAGTTCGCGGACTATATGCTAGAGAACGACCAGCTGTACAGGAATATGGGTTACCGAGCTGACGACGAGGACTACTTCCCGTGGAAACTCTGCGTGCCCACCCCCCATAGAGCCCGCGTCTTATATGAGTGTCATGATTCCCCGACCGCAGGACACTTGGGGGTCCGAAAGACGATTAACCGCCTGTCACAAAGATATTTCTGGCCCGGCATGTACCGCGACGCAAAACACCATGTTCGACACTGCGAGTCGTGCCAGAAATTTAAGACCGTTCAGACCAAAGCAGCCGGGAAAATGCTAACCCGCGTCGTAAACGAACCCTTTGACATTCTTTGTGCCGACTTCGTGGGTCCACTGCCCCGTTCGAAACAGGGGAACTCTATGCTTCTGGTCTTCCATGACGTGTTCTCCAAATGGGTAGAGTTGATCCCACTCCGGAAAGCCACCGCCGCTGTAGTACAGAAAGCGTTTCGGGAACGTATACTCGGGCGAGTGGGCGTCCCCCGGAAGTTCGTGTGCGACAATGGAACCCAGTTCACAAGTCGGGCCCTAAAAGACTACTTTACTAAACTCGGCATGGAAGTCCAGTACACGGCTCCGTATTGTCCGCAGGAGAATCCCACCGAGAGGACCAATCGTACAGTGAAGACGCTGATATCTCAGCTGTCGGAAGACGACCAAAGTTCTTGGGATAGTATGTTGCCGGTGATTTCTCTCGCTATCAATAGTAGCATATCGGATTCGACGGGATATACTCCCGCATTTCTCACTCAGGGACGGGAGTTACGCCTGCCTGCGATGTTGTACGACGAACTTCCCCCTGGGTCGGGGGTCTTACATACAGGTCCTGAAGACAAGGCGTCGCGTCTCAAAGGAATCTTCGACATCGTGCGATCGAATCTACAACGAGCATCTCTAGAGCAGGCGACTATAACCTTCGAAGGCGCGAATGGAGACCAACGCTAGGGAGTCAAGTGTGGCTGCGACAACATCCCTTATCGAAGGCTGCTGAGGGATTCGCTCCCAAATACGACGGTCTCTATACCGTCGCGAAGTTTACGTCTCCAAACTTGGTTCGCCTGCGGCGCCCGGGAGACCGACGGCGACGGATCGCCAATATATCACAGCTTAAACCCTACTATGCGGTAGACACCCACGACACGATCGACGACGGCATCACCGGGGCGAGTAACCCGGCACGGTAAGCGCACAGATCCGCGGAATAACTTTAAGATCAATGCTTGTAATAGGTTAAGATTGACGGGTCCTATGTTAGCTACACCGTTAGGTATGGAGTTCAGAAGGTAGGGTTATACCAATAAGTCTAGACTAATATTCCAGATGGACGAGGTAATCGTGGTATCCGACGACTCCGGCGACACCGAGGCCTTCCACCCGGGGGCAAACTACGGAGACGGCCGTGAAGAAGAAGAGGAGGAGGAGTCCCCCACCTCCGAAGGTGATGCCGAGGGCGGCTCAATGGGAATGGACGGCGACGATTCCCAGGATCCCGGCGACCCACACTTTGCTGGACTTCGCGGAGGTCTGTGGAGTCCCCGACCCGGGGAGTCGCGTCGAGGCTACCAGCCGACGTCGCCCCAACCGGCCTCGTACCGCCTCGACGACGACGAGGACAGCGCCAGCGACCACGATGCTGACCGATTCAGTCGACCCCCACGCTCCGGCTACAGCTCACCGTACGGTCATCCCCAAGGACGACGGCCCGGGGAGCCGTACTACGCCGAGTCGCGACAATCCGAATCGGAGGAGGACTGCCCGTGGACCAGGCGCGATCCCCGGGCCGGCCATCCGAGGTATTCACGGCCCGGACAACCACAGTTTCCGGACATTCGACCGAGGATCAGGTGTGCAGATACGCCGGACACGTGTCGCTCATGCGCATCGACGTCCGATCGGTACTTATAAAGGTACCTGGGCTACCCGCACAAGGACCATATGCGGATGAACCTCCCTCCCCACCCCCATGCCCGGCACTTGAAGCCGGCGAAGGAGGTAACCTCGAGGCCGATCGTTCGCCGTACGACGTAGCAGCCCAACTAGAGGGGGAAGCTGCTAAGGGATCCGAAGGCCTAACAACACCTCCCCGACGAGTTTCGACGACCCCAGCTACGCTCTCTCAAGGGGTCCAGACGTCCCCAATAAGAGAGGACCATCCGCAGGAGGTGTCCGACCAGGGAACCCAAACCTCGCCGCCCAACCGGCAGGACCTACGTCGCTTGACTCAGACGCCCGAGACGCAGGTGCCTTATGACGAGGGGCCTATCAGTTCGAGACGCGACGTCGAAGTCTCAACACCGATCGTTCCGTGTTCCGAGTATCTGGCCGGCTTCGAGTTGGTCACGGACACCGAGGACGATGATGAAGAAAGGCCCCTGTTTCGCCGTTCCTTTGTGGCGTCGCCTCAGCAGGACCAGACGGCCAAGACCATACCTTCCAGAGCCTACGTCGAACGTTCTCGCCCGGAGAGCGGGAGGAACCTTTGGTCTACGACACGAGAGGATGGGAACCCCCAACGAGCCCCCAGTTGCGCCCACTCTGGCGAACCACTTACTGAATGGGAGAATCAGGTGCTCGAGCAAGTCCTCACGGATCTGTCGGGAGTTAGGTTCCCCGAGCCAACCATTGACACGGTTCTCAGACGCGCGCAACCGGTGACCGAAGCGAGCGCGTCACCCACTTCCACGGCGGAGGTAGATCGGTCGGCATACACGGAGGACGACCTATGCCCACTACCAGAAGGTTGGATCGGGGGCAACCATTTACGCTTCCTACCCCGACGCGTCATAAACCAGATAGAGTCGAAGGTGGCTACCCGTATCGGTCGCGGACGTCGAGTGCGAATAGCCGTCGGAGCGGGCGCCTATAAGTTCATCGTCACCATCAAGGACGACGGGCGCCTCTACATTGCGCCGCGGGAAGAAAGGGGGGGGTGTGACGAACCCGCCTAGAAGGCGCGTGCGCCACAATAAGTACTACTTTCGTTTGTATAGCTTTAAGAGAAATACAGTGAATTATAATAAATGTTAAGCTTAATTAAGAATAAATAAGTCATAGCTAAGTTCAGAACCCTGGGCGGCAACGCCAACCGATAGTTCATCAAGACATGTTGAATACTAGAAAAGCGAAGGAGCTAAAATACCAGAAGTAGGAAAATACTAGAAATCCCGAATAGAGGAAAAGGCCGGAAAATGAGGGAGGGTCACGCGGCGATCGTGGCGGCTCTCTTCTCTCGGGATCGCGGAACGGAAAAGACGTGTGATTCGGACACGGCTTCGCGAGGTTTCGAAAGTCACGCGTGCTCCTCGAGATAGCCGAACGGAGGCGATCAAGTTCTGCGGAGTGGCCACGCGGACGATTACAAGGCACACAGATATATATAAGCAAGTCAGCTAAGGTTAGTACGATCAGATTCTCATGTGCTCGAGACGGTGTAGCGGACCCGAGTGAGGACAAATTGAATAAACGGTGAAGAATATCTAATTGCATCTCTCGATCGTGTGTTTCCTTCTCGGAGTTAGGTACCAAAGCTAACCTAACTTTACCCCGCTCACACCGCTGTTTCGGACCTGGATGTGGACCCCCTTCCCGTCCGGTCGGTTTTCCTACCTCTGTAGTTTTTGGGATTCGCGCGTGGACACCCTTCCCGCCTAATCCGCAAGCCTAGCTTTCCTGCCTCCCCCGTAGTTTTGGGATTCGTGCGTGGACACCCTTCCCGCCGTATCCACAGGCCTAGTCTCCCTGTCTCCTCCGTAGTTTTGGGATTCGTGCGTGGACGCCCTTCCCGCCGTATCCGCAATCCTAGTTTTATTTATTTATTTATTTATTTATTTATTTCGCCAACAGTTGGTACCTTAACTGGCTACTTGTATATTACTAAACTAAATACTAAGGGACGAAAGGTAATTGTAAAGGGTTTTCTTAATTAATTCCCTAGGGGAGCATGGGTCCAGCCGCATGTGAGATGGAAGTTTGTTCCAGTAGAACAAGGCTCTACACAGAGGCTCATTAAAAGCATAGTTAGCTCTATATGCCGGAATAAAAAAAGGTTCAAATGACCTTAAAGACCTACCAGGTACGGAAAAGCCTATGATACTCAGCAATGCAGGGCAGTCTATTTTGGAGGACAGCAGGTCACAAATAAAAACTAGTGCGCTAGTTATTCTACGATCTTGTAGGGAAGAAAGGTGCACAAGACGACATTTCGCAGAGTAAGAGGGAACCGGGTCAATAAAGTTTAGAGAAAGAAGGGCAAAAGATAGGAATTTTTTTTGAACACGCTCAATACGATTGATGTGTGTAGTTCCAGTCGGACTCCAGACAAACGAAGCATATTCCAATCTGGACCTAATGAACGAAGAAAATAGGCTTAGTTTCGTGTACGGATCTTTAAATTGCGTGGAATTTCGTTTTACAAAACCATACATAGCGTATGCCTTTGGAATTATGTAGTTTATGTGATCCATGAAAGTAAATTTGGTATCAAACATAACTCCTAGGTCCAGTGATTCATTTCTTAAGGAAAGAACATGGGAACTAATGGAATAAGAGCTAAGGACATTAATTAATCGTTTGCTGTACCTAACGTAGAAACATTTTGACACGTTCAGAGGCAACTTATTACGAGAACACCAATTTCCCACTTTTACTAGGTCATTTTGAAGAAGTTCACTATCGGAGATTGAATTCACAGACTTAAATATTTTAAGATCGTCCGCAAACAACAGGAATTCAGAATTTGTTATGCAATAGCTTAAATCATTAATGAAGATGATGAATAGAAACGGACCCAATGCACTTCCCTGAGGAAGGCCAGAAGTAGCCACATACGGGTTTGAGAAAACACCATTGCACTCTACTCTATAAATCCGCCCATCTAAATAAGATTTAAACCAATTTAATATTGATGAATGAAATCCCAATTTCTGCAATTTTGCCAATAAAGCATTATGGGAGACTTTGTCAAATGCTTTGGCGAAGTCGGTGTAGACTACATCAACTTGATGATGACTGATAAACGAGTGGATGCAAAAAAGATTAAACGTAGCTAAGTTAGTGGTAGTTGACCTTCCAGGCATAAAACCATGTTGGTTAGGACTGATGATCCGACCAGCAAGAAAAGTTAGCTGCTTAGCTACAATTCGTTCAAACATTTTTGAAACATTACTTAGCTTTGCAATTGGCCTATAATTTGAAACAATGTTTTTGTAACCAGACTTGAATATAGGAGAAACTGTGGCAAGTTTCCATCTATGCGGCAAATACGCCAGTGGAAAGAGACTTGTTGAAGATCATTTTTAGGGGCTCACAAAGAACACCTATACAGTTTTTCAAAATAAATGGAGAAAGGCCATCGCAGTCTAATTTTCCTGAGTCGTTAAAACTCTCAGCCGCCATATGACAGTCCAAATCAGTAACATCTAAGCACCCAATATTTAGCATCGTGGCAATGGCACCGAGTGAATCATCGTCATTCCACAGCGAGCTCGGTTCAAAGTTAGATACAAAGTACATAGCAAATAGATTAGCGACCCCAATATCAGAAGAAGCTGAAAGACTTTCATATGACATATGGGAAGGAAAGTAGGAGGTTGTACGTTTAGAATTGATAAAGTGCCAGAATGACTTAGGATTGGTAATTAGTTTACACTCTATATCAGCAATATATTGGCTGTATAAAAATTTATTGAGGAACTCAAACTCACGCTTATGTTGTTTGTACCGATCAAAGTCGGCAGCTTCACCGCTTTCTATGTAGCGCTTATAGAATTTATTTCGGAGATTTTTGTATTTTTTTAGTCCTTGTGTGTACCATGGTAGTCTATAAGAACTTTGAACTCTGGTTTTAGCATATCTGCCTATAATAGTAGAGAGAAAAGATATAAAAACTTCATAGGTTGTATTCACATCCGCATGCGAGAGGACTTCCGCCCATCTGATATTAGAAATATCACTACGGATAGAATCTAAACTGCTAGAATTAATATAGGTAAGAGGCAAGCGAGAATTATTTGGTGAGAAAATATAACAAGTAATTAAGATTAATAGGGGCTTGTGATGAGCATCACACGCGGCTAGAGGATTATCGCTGCAGCATAGAGTAAGGCATAAATCAGGGTGTACAAAAATTAGATCTAGAAGCTTATTTAAGTTATTAAAAACATGGTTAATCTGGACTAATCCCATACTAAGAAGCTCATCGATGACTAAGATTTCATGAGGAAGATGCAGATTACTGGGAACCATTGCTGAAGACTCAAGATCATGAGCCCACACGAGCGAAGATAGGTTGAAGTCGCCCAAAACACATATATATTGGCCATCTTCCAGCTCCTGGTATAGGTGGGCAATGTTGTCAACATGCGCTTTATATAAATCAAAACTGCTGCTTGGGGGTATGTATGATACTGTCAGGAAAATTGTTTCCGTAGGACCAGCGAGAGATACACAGAGTTGGTCGAGCAGAGAATCCTTGTTCTGGAGACAAATAGCAATGCAACGCAGCTCACGCCGCACAGCAATTAAAACTCCGCCACCTCTGGAGCATCGTGTTTTAACGGAATCTCGATCCTTACGGAACACATGATAAAGATTTGTATCGAAGAATTCATTATCGAAGAAATCCATGTTGAGCCAGGTTTCAACAAAAATGATGACGTCATGATCACCATGAGACGTTGCCTGGAAAAGGGATTGAGCTTTCGTACGCATACCACCGATATTTTGAAAATAAATATTGAAATTTGTATTGTTAGCGCATATCCGGTCATCCATGGTCATGCTATCAATAACTGGTCCAGCATCATGGCCCGAATCCGTAAGAGGCCTCGCTGGGATTTTATCATAATTAATAAAATTATTTGTAAGAACCTTCAGTAAAGTAGTGGTACGGATACGAATAGGCTGGTGATCGGCGCTCCAAATATTAGGTGGGCAGTCAATATTAGCATTCAAGATATAACTGCACGCAGGTGAATCCACTCCTGGTAATAATGAGCGAGAACGTACTACAGCAGCCGCAGTCCATTGTTGTTGTTGATGGCGAAAGCATCTCCAAAGAGCACCTTCAGAGAGAGCACTCTGAGAGAGTTGTTGTAGAAAGTCGAACGTCAGAAAGGTAGAGACGGAGAGCGCATAACTATTAGGCGATGAAGAGTAAGAATCCACCCGATTTTCTAGGTACTTCCGGAGAGAGACGCAAGATGATGAGAGCGCAACTCCGAGGAGCGCGCCGATATTAGAGCCAGGCGGACGGCGAATGTCGCGCACAGCGGACAACAAAAGCTCCAGCTGATGTTGTTGACGGTGCAACGGGAGAGAGGCGCAAGATGATGAGAGCGCAACTCCGAGGAGCGCGCCGATATTAGAACCAGGTGGACTGCGAACGTCTCGCAAAGCAAACAACAAAAGCTCCGGCTGATGTTGTTGATGAAGCCAGGCGGACGGCGAATGTCGCACAAAGTGGACAACAAAAGCTCCGGCTGATGTTGTTGATGGTGCGTTAGGAGAGAGTCAGAAGATGAAGAGAGCGCAGTGAGAAACGCAAGCAGCTGCCGATGTTGTTGCGAAAACGACTCCGACAAATGAGGAAAGGCTTGCAGACGATGTCCCGCAAAAGTATCGACGCCAGTGGCGTCGAACACTAGGGGTTTTTTGACGGCTGACTTGATGATGAAGTTGGTCCAGGCTCCGGCAAATTAGATAAAATTCCATCCCCTACCACAGTGGCCCGCTCTCTATGAATAAATCTTTTGACCTTAACTGAGTTCGGCCAGAAATCGTTTTTGAAGACTATATCGTAAAGCTGATCAGGGATACCAAGCTTGAAATTTACAAATTTTAAAGTTTGAACGTCGACATCTTTTTTTACAAGCTTTGCACAAGTGAGAGAACTAGCATCCACCTTAAGCTTGGTGGACACATATTTTAAAACAGCATTCGGCTCTGTATCAGTTGCAAACTTTCCGACATGCAAAAATCGGCAAAACATGAAGGTCTTCAGCATTAGGAGCCACTCCAACAACATGTTTATTGGGCTTGTTGTTGTTCCTTCTCCTCTTATTTCGTACTTGTATGAAATTTCCTCTCTCCATATCCAGAGCATGATTAGAAGGGTCAACGACCGCGGAAGCCGTAGCAGCAGCAGCCGCATATGACAGGGGAGCTGCAGCTACGTTGGTAGGCCTCGGTAGACGAGGTTTGGGATTTACATTCTGATGCAATGCATCATCTTTAGGGGGGAACGCCTCCATGAATTTATTTTGAAGGCCCTGATATAAGCGCTCCAGGGCTTTCAATTTTTCATCGAATTCATCTATTTTAGAATGCGAATCATTCGCAACCACACAGCTATCACATTGCCATAGTATATTTGGATTTAATAAGAGTTTGAGCACATCATCCGGTAGGGCTACGCAAGAAGTATGATAGGCGCGACGGCACAAAGAAGAGCAGCGAACAGCATCCGAAGCGCGAAGCTGGGCCAATGTAACATCGGTTTTGCACTCGGGACAGCGGGGAAGTAACATAGCGAGAATTTTAAGCACGTCTGGACGCAAAGAAAGCTAGATGACGACTGACCTAGTTTTAAACCTAGTTTTCCTGCCTCCCCCGTAGTTTTGGGATTTGCGCGTGGACACCCTTCCGGCCTTATCCACAATCCTAGTTCCTTCGCCGTCCTGGGGCTCGTGCACGACCCCGCCCCTCGTGCTGACTTACGCCCGCAAAGTAATCTCCCGGCTTGGCCTCGCCCGAAGGTCCAGCCCGGTGGATTTTTCACCTCCGACGCGAAACCCAAGACTTGTGCCCGCAAAGTAATCTCCCGGCTTGGCCTCGCCCGAAGGTCCAGCCCGGTGGATTTTTCGCCTCCGACACGAAACCCAAGACTTACGCCCACAAAGTAACCTCCCGGCTTGGCCTCGCCCGTAGATCCAGCCCGTTGGATTTTTCGCCTCTGACGCGAAGTGCAAGACTCCGGCCAGCCCGTTAGGTCGCAGCCCAGGAATCGGACTCTGCATAACCAACGTCATCTGCTTTTCTTCGACGTAAATAAGGACCTCTGGTGAAGACTCCCCTCAAAGTTACCCGGTCCCCCTGTGGAGTGGAACCCTCTAGTCCGGCGTTTCGGTGATTTACAAATTTTCTTGTAAAGGACTCTGGATCCGACTGAGATCTGTATCCCGGCCGAGAAAGCATCCTTACAACCTGGCTGATGCGTCTGCACCAGCGCCATCGGGATTAAATGTGGACAAGCGGTCATCTGTAGCCTTATTGTTCGCTTCCGGAGTTCTTGCTGCCTGCATAGATTTTACCAGCTCCATTAGGTCCCTATTCTTTGCTTTTAACGCAGCCATATAGTGTCCAGAAGTATAGTCTGTAGGCGAGATCGATCCCACTTCTGATGTCGCAGGGTTATTCGATTTTTTACAGTAAGTTCTGCTCGACTTCTCTGCGCTTTCTGAATTAACTTCCAAAAGTCATTTTTCGACTTTCTACTTTTTACACAATTCTCGTACACTGTTAGCCGTCTCTCTCTATCAAGATTATCAGTCCTCTACGAACATACCTCACTTGACAGCAATCTATTGCCTTCTTGCTCTGCCATGCTTTCCCCTCAATTTTGAACTCCTTTTGCTTTCTTCAAGAATATAATTTATTGATACCGTAAAACTAGGGAATGCTAACCACAACAGGCTGAATATATCAGGCACAGTTTCGTTTGCTATGACAATAATACATACTAGGCCCCGTTTCATCTGGTCCGACATATTTATAATATTGACTATCATAGTTATCATATTCGCTTAGAGTGACGAAAGCTGCCTTTAGGTTTTTGCACTCAGCTTGGTATGCCAAACCTGTACTTGATCTGCTAGTAATCCAAAAGTCCCCTAATACTATCCATAACCGGTTCATCGACGCCGCCTATGGATTTGGAATACTTGGTAAGCTATTCTGCTATGCGTTTATTCTTTAACGTCTCGTACAAGAGGGTTTATAAACGTTTAGAACACCGCATCCGTAACAAAAAACCTTGCTTTTCCGACCAGTCTTGGTATCTATCCCTTCTTTTCTGTAGTTTCAGCAGACTAAAGAAAATGCGGTCAACCTACAAATGCCAAATTCTGAGTCATCGTTGGTTATGGTATATTATTTCTGGTACCAGAAATCCCTCAAAGTCTTCCTGAAATACACCTGAAATACAGCTGAATGTTCAGATTTTCGTGCCGAAAGGGTCGTAAGTTTCCTCGCAAGATTTCTTTAAAATTGTATCTGATATAGGGTGGTAGAGACTATTTTTCTATTTTCTATCCCTGATCATTTGCCGGTTCCATGATCTCTTTGTTCGCTTCGTGGTGAAGCGAGGAGCGTTTTGCCAGACACAGGGTGGCTATGACGACATCATAATAGTATTCGCCGAAACACCAAAAATGGTTGAATATAAGCCCAGGAGCCGTCTACTCCTGTGGCCAATTAAGGGCCTTACATGACACTATAAAAAAACTCAATAAGTTCTCTTAAATACATCGATGTCAGCACAAAATCCTGGGATCCAATCCTGTGTTTTCTTATCTGAAGAAAACTAGACCAGCAGTCTCTAGCTGCACTGGAAAATTCAGCGGATGCACCAACGGAAATTCCAACGTTAAGGAGTGTACTGACGTTTGTTGAACGGCGCGCTTGCATGCTGGAGACGATAAGCGCTCAACCTACAGCAACACTCCGCCATCAGTCAGTTCACAACGAAGAAAGCTGTAAGATTTGTCACCTAGGACAACATAATCTTAGAGCACGTAGCCGTGTCCAGCAAATGGACCCCAAAGCACGGCGCCAAACCATTATTCAAGTAGGAGCATGTACAAATTGTTTGTCTACAGCTGACAAGGTTGAAAACTGTGGATCACCGACCACTTGTCGAGTCTGCCAGCAACGGCATCGTTCACTGTTACACCAAGGACCGACTAGCAATTCAGTGGCCGACGCAGTAACCATTGCAGGCTACGACAACCCTAGAGGATATACTCTCCTCGCGACCGCCAAGGTATCATTACAAGGGCCAACGGGTGAATTTTATCTCAAGGAGGATGGCAAATCTGCTATCTCCTAAGGAAATGTCACCGATTGAAGTATCTAAAATCGGAGGAAAAATATCAACAGCAATCAGATCAAAACTGACTTTTGGCAACCAGGACCCATTGACCTAACCTTAGGGGTTGAAGTATTTTATCGTGTAATAACCGGTGAACTTCTTGAACTAGGACCTATGACCTATGACCTATGACCTATGAGCCAACGAAAGATAAAATTCCGATGAACAATAATCAATTTGATATAAAAGAAAGCAAACGGCGATGAGATTTCCCTCGACGAAGAAGGGATTCATTTAACGAACGAAGCATTGATGGATCATAAAATAAAAGAGCCTGAAGATATATGTCGCCAATCGAGAACTAGCGACACTGACTTGTCCGATCGAGAATCAACCAACGAAAGATAAAATTCCGATGAACAATAATCAATTTGATATAAAAGAAAGCAAACGGCGATGAGATTTCCCTCGACGAAGAAGGGATTCATTTAACGAACGAAGCATTGATGGATCATAAAATAAAAGAGCCTGAAGATATATGTCGCCAATCGAGAACTAGCGACACTGACTTGCCCGATCGAGAATCAACCGATACATATAATGGTTCATTGCAGCTGACTGAACTTTATACTGCAAGAGAAAAACCAATTAACCGACTTCTCATCAATTTAAAGCCTACAAGATAGTTGACTTTTGTTCAACATTTATAAACTTAACCAAGATTTATCTTAGTTTTGTTGCAGAAGGTTCACATACCTTAGACATGCCAAATAATCAAGTTCTACGAGGGCACAATTTCAGTCCCCACGGTAATGTCAATTTTATCGCAAAGGGGAGTGTTAAGCAGCATCAAGAAGATGTGAAGGACCTGAATCACAAACTAGAACCGCCTCAGTTGAAGGAAAGATCCTCCTCAGTCAATGATTTGGTAGGGGCTTTATATACTGTTGGGGCGGTGCGGCTTGATCGATGAAATAATTGAAGACCCAAGATTGAGTGGTACCCAAAAAACACGGGAGTATTTTGGGGTTTTTACGCGACGTGCGTAGATGTTTATTGTATCACTTTGAAACAAGAACTGCTTAAGCCTAACTTAACTTAAGCGCTCCAGAGCAGAGCGGAGACTTAGGGGAGAGATGGAGAGGGAGAGCGGACGGCAGTGCGAGCGCGCAAGATATAGAAATCTGGATAAAACTGCAGCTCGACATTGCCTCCTGAAATTAAACGCCCTTTTGGCGCGAACATTCTCCCCCCCCTTGCGAGGACACCCGTAGCAAGAACCTTAGGATAGTAGGCTCAGGAATATGTTGGAAGTGTAGATCGGTCGTCCGTATGTAGGAGAGTGTGGTGGGCCTTTCCACACTTGTGGCAGTGATGACCACTGCGGCAGGAGTCCTTGGAATGATTGTGAGCCAAGCAATTGGAGCAGTACTTCTGGATATGTACTTCCTGAAGCCGATTCTGGGGGCTTAGCCGTAGAAAGTGGTGGCACTTCCGTAGAGGATGGATCTTTTGGCAGACTCGGCATTGGTAGGATTTAATACCTCGAGTACGTCTGCCATCCAAGGCGGGGTATGGAACCCAATATTCGGATGGAGTATTCCTAGGAGGAACTTTTTGTACGGAAACTTGCGTTGAATAGGACGAAATGATGTGTGGAACTGAGGCGGATACTGGCCTTGGAGGGTCGGATGGAATCGTCGGAGTAGTAGGACCGCTGTTTCGATGCAGCAATGTGTGATGCCGATCTTGGCAAGTGAGACAGTTGTGAGCGCTTGTGCAATCCCGGAATTGATGGCTACTTGCAAAGCAATTGGAGCACAACTGCTTCCTTTGGATATAGGCTAAGCGATCTTCTACCGTCATCTGTAGGAAGCGTGGACATATACGCACGGGGTGGTTCTTCTTCGAACACAGATCGCAGCCTTTGGTTATCGGGACTAACCTTGTGTTGAAGGAATTTATTTTTGGAAATTCTGCCTCTTGATTTGTGTCTTTGGACTGGACGTGGTGGAAATTGGCAGATCGGAAGCTATCGACGGCCTCAAAAGTTCGATGGCGCTCCGTCAAATATGAATCAAGCTCAAGCCACGTAGGAATTTCGGCTTTATTTTGGATGGATTGCTCCCATAATGAGAGAGTGAGCTTTGGTAGTTTTGTCGAGCACATATAAACCAGGATAGGGTCCCAATTCTCAATATTAACACCGGAAAATTTTAAGGAAGTTAAGCAACCTTGAAAACTGCGTTGAAGTTCCTTTAAGTCTGCTCCCGACTCCTGTGCTATGGATTGCACATTGAAAAGTGTTTTCAGGTGACTGTTCACCTGCAATCGCTTATTTTCGAAACGCTCAGTTAGGTTATTCCAGGCTGAGCGAAAGCCATCATTGGTGAGTGGGGATCTTGAAACTATGGAATGAGCTTCGCCACTTGTTTTTGAATTTAAGTGGAATAATTTTTCAACGGGCGTTAGACTCGGATTGTCTATGTATATTGCCGTGAAAAGGTCCCGGAAAGTCGGCCATCGAAGATAATCGCCAGAGAAAACCTCTGTGTCGATAGGAGGGAGCCGACAGCCATAGGACGTGGAATTTTGGGACGGAGTTACTGGAGCTTGAGGTATTTGGGAGGAGCCTTTTTGGATTTGTTCCATCAGCTGCGCGGCAAATATTTCGTAAGTGGAGTACGTTTGGTAATACTTGGACTTTAGTATGGATTTTGTTTCTGCGGCGCTCTCGCCTGCAGCTATAATGCAGTCGGAGCATATGTCGTATGCTGCCTTTACCGTTTGCCACAAGGAATTGAGGTGATCGCGACGGATTTTATAGGCGGATAACGTTGGTGTAGGAGCACCTGGAGCGTTCACAGTGGCCTCAAAGTGGATCAGACAGTCAGCTGTGGCCATAAATCGGGTTAAAGCGGATTTTACTGATGTTGCCATGACGTTAAATAATTTAGAATTTTAATTCTGATGTAAGGAAACGGATTGGAATCAAATTGGAATTTAGGAACCAATTAAGATTGTAAATATATACGGTCACACTGTCGGATAGGCAATAAATATTAAATATATCGGATGGTCGGACTTATGTAAGGAATTAAGGACTTTAATATTGTTTGTTTGAAAGAAACACTTTTTGTGAGCTCTTGACCCACTGTGCACTGGCGATATACGTATGTATGTACACTGTACATATGTACATATGTGGGGTGCGAATAGCGGAATAACGTTGCGGGAATTGGAAAGACTTCGCTTATGTTTGTATGTCGGTGCGTTTGTTCGTCACCTGCACAACTAAATTGCAAACGATTTGCTGGAGTAAATTTGTGGATATTGTCACTTTGTTTTTAATTTTAGAAATAGTTTAGCCGTATTTGTAGGTCGAGAAAAGTAGTTGGAGTGGACTGTATTAGATTGTTTTTGTAAATATACACATGCAGCTGGAACACAGTAAAAAATAAAGAGTGCAAATCTTAAGGGAAAATTTTATGACCGGGAATTTTTTACTGCGGCTGAGTTATATTTTACACACGATTGGAATTGAAAATATATTTGACAAATATTTTCGTTGAATAGTAGCACTGAAATATTTACTGGAATTGTTTCAAGTGTGCAACTGTGGGCAAAGGAAACTGGAATATTGTCGGGCACAAGTAACGGAATTGAAATACATATATTAAATGCCGTTGCGTCGGATTAATCTCTTTTGGATTTAGACAATATATCATACAGAAAGTTAGTCGATATAGGGTTCGAAAAACTGGCTGTATGACAGGCAATTATAGTAAGCGGAACTTATCTGGAGTGTTTTAAGCCTGCTGGGACAAAATCAAAGGAAACTCCAGGAGAGGAAAGTCCAAAGATTTTGAAATCCGGTTTCGACTGGACCAAAATGTTGGGGCGGTGCGGCTTGATCGATGAAATAATTGAAGCCCCAAGATTGAGTGGTACCCAAAAAACACGGGAGTATTTTGGGGTTTTTACGCGACGTGCGTAGATGTTTATTGTATCACTTTGAAACAAGAACTGCTTAAGCCTAACTTAACTTAAGCGCTCCAGAGCAGAGCGGAGACTTAGGGGAGAGATGGAGAGGGAGAGCGGACGGCAGTGCGAGCGCGCAAGATATAGAAATCTGGATAAAACTGCAGCTCGACACTGCCTCCTGAAATTAAACGCCCTTTTGGCGTGAACATATACAATTCGGCCAAGGGCTGACCGACATCGCGCCTTAATTGAGGGTACCCCTCAATGGGGGGGAGAATGTTCATACCCAAAGATACTCAACATGACCACACCCAACAAATCAAGCAGTAGCCAAGTTGGGAACAGTACCAGGCGCTCAGTAGCACTCACTGCAGATGAGAATTGCTGATCAGCATATTATATGTCTCACTAACTCACCGTCTCACCGTCTCACCGACTCAATAGCACACCGACCCGCCAATGCAGTCAACACATTTTGCAATGTCAGCCCAGCAAACTACGCAAACTGCTACCATAATCATAATTCTCTGACCTTCTTTAGAATATAGCTTATTTCACTAAACACTACACTAATGGCATATAATAGTATATAAGCAGCTATCAAATTAAGAATAAATCAGTTATCAACGCGCAGTTATCATAACTCCGCGGTTCTACTTCCTACCTCTGGGAATTAACTATCTCAACTAGCAGCGAACCACGTTAGCTCAACCTCATCGCAGTTCCCGCATCGCGTGTGGTCCGCAGTAACCATCGTTACCATTGCCGCGACGCGATCGTCCTGCTAGTGTCTACTTCGGTTAGGCACAAAAATTGGTGACCCCGACGTGATCCTTTACCAACAAAGAATCACACTCAAGCAACCCTCTTCACACCAAAGGCTGAACATCTGACTGGTGAGAAAACCCGTTAAGTTCACGACATCCACCCGCCCTGGAAACCATATCTCATCCAGCTTCACAGGATCGTCAGCCTAATCCAGCTTCACAGGATACGCTTCGTCATCCAGCGTCACAGGATCGCCAGCTTAATCTAGCTTCACAGGATACGTTTTGTCATCCAGCGTCACAGGATCGTCAGCGTAATCCAGCTTCACAGGTTACACTTCTTCATCAAGCGTCACAGGATCGTCAGCTTCATCCAGCTTCACAAGATACTCAGCTTCATTCAGCTTCACAGGATACTCAGCTTAATCCAGCTTCACAGGACTCACAGCTTCATCTAACTTCACAGGATACGCTTCTTCTTCCAGCGTCACAGGAACGTCAGCTTCATCCAGCTTCACAGGATACTCAGCTTCTTCCAGCTTCACAGGATTCTCAGCTTAATCCAGCTTCACAGGACTCACAGCTTCATCCAGCTTCACAGGAAACGCTTCTTTTTCCAGCGTCACAGGAACGCCAGCTTCATCCAACTTCACAGGATACTCAGCTTCATCCAGCTTCACAGGATACTCAGCTCCATCCAGACTCACAGGACACACAGCTTTATCCGGCTTCACAGGATCCTTTGTTTCTAAGACACACAAAATGTGTACTTCATTCATTGAGGAAACAAGTCACACATGAATCGATTTACACAATCGATTACTAGACACCCAAAGCAATCTTAAAGGGAAAATCCAACAGCTCATTAAGAATTATGGCAAGAGTTCTGCCGACCGACGCCACCGAGACGGCTATTATTCCGGTAAGCTAAATCAGTTTAACGATCTCTGGCAGGAGTTTTGCGGCCTAGATGAAGAGGTCCAGCAAGCGGCATTACCCACTGGAAGTGACTACTTTTCACGAGTAGTATCACTTTAGGAGCTGGTCGAAAAATATCAGATTATCTTTCTGGACAACATGCCGATGGAAGCGGGCTTCCGAAGGCCCCGAGACGAACTTCGGCCAACATCACGATCACAACAAGAGGTCGAGTCAAAGGAAATTCCGCAAGGAAATTCTGCAACGAATTGCAGTCATCATTAACAGTAGCCTCGAACGCCCCAAACGTCACCCCAGCCCTACAAAGGCACCTGGATCTCCATTGGGCGATACTGAGGCAAGCCCACGACGAATTGGACAGCACACCTGGGGCCGCAGCCCTGGCAGAAGCAGAGCTAGCTCAATTCCACACATTATACGAGGAATACGAAATGAATTTTCTTCGAGAAAACGACGCGCCAATGAGCCTAAACTTGGCCCTTCCGCCAATTAGCATTCCGGAGTTCAATGGCGAGTATCTAGACTTGCCACGGTTCCATGATCTCTTTGTGGAATTGGTACATAATGAACCATATTCGGCTAGTCAACAACTACATATTCTACAGAGTTAGCTTCGTGGTGAAGCGAGGAACGTTGTGACGGCTATGACGACACCTGGTTGCGTTTGAAGGCCAGGTACCAGAACGGAAAAATACTAGTATTCGCCGACATAGCAAAAATTATTGACCATAAACCTATAGACGGCTCCTCGCGCTAACTAAGGGCCTTACATGACACTATAAAAAACTCAATGAGTACTCTTAAAAACCTCGATGTCAGCACAAAATCCTGGGATCCAATTCTGTGTTTTCTTATCAGAAGAAAACTAGACCAGCAGTCTCTAGCTGCTCTGGAAAATTCAGCGGATGCACCAACGGATGCACCAACGCAGTAACCATTGCAGGCTACGATAACCCTAGAGGATATACTTTGCTTGCGACCGCCATGGTATCATTACAAGGGCCAACGGTCACCGACAGACATGTCGCGCTGTAATAGGCATTGCAGTAACCATTGCACTATAGGCTGGCTGAACACTTTTTGTGGCCAAAATTAATAACTTCAAGCAAAACCAAATATTTGAGTTCGGTTCTTATATTTGGGCTTATAATTAGCAAACTAACAGAAAAAGGCGTGGCAACGCCCCATTTTGGAGAAATTTCTAGTTGTATCATACAAAATAATATAAAACAAGGAAGAACGCTATAGTCGAGTACCTCGACTATCAGATACCCGTTACTCAAAGGGAAATGGAGATATGCAAGCAGCAAAGCGAAATTAAAATGCGCCACCTACCGGCGGTAGACAGATTTAAGCGTTATGGGCGTTAGAGTGGGCGTGGCAAATTTATTTTTAATCAATCGATAGGTATTGACGACACCAATACATTTCAGTTCAAATTTTTCATCTAGCATCCAAATTGTGGGCGTCACAGGTTTTCGCGGTTTGTGGGCGTTTAAGTGGGCGTGGCAAACTTTTTTAAGGTCAATCGATAGGTATTGATGAGAACAATACATTTCAGTTAAAATTTTCTATCTAGCATCAAAACTGTAGGAGTTTCAGTTTTGGGCGGTTTGTGGGCGTTAGAAAGGGCGTGGCAGTCTACTGAAACAAACTTGCGCTGCGTAAGAAGCTCAGGAATCTGTACGCCAAATCTCAATAGCCTAGCTCTCATAGTTTCCGAGATCTCAGCGTTCATCCGGACAGACAGACGGACAGACGGACAGACGGACAGACGGTCAGACGGACAGACGGACAGACGGACAGACGGACAGACGGACATGGCTAGATCGACTCGGCTAGTGATCCTGATCAAGAATATATATACTTTATGGGGTCGGAAACGCTTCCTTCTGCCTGTTACATACTTTCCGACGAATCTAGTATACCCTTTTACTCTACGAGTAACGGGTATAAATATATAAGAAAGTACTTACCCTAAAAACAAAACATAATTTAGAGGTGTATATTTTTGATTTGGATTTATATCGATATAATGAACATATATTTAGAAAAAAGGTGTGACGCCGCCCATTTTTCACATGTTAAATCGAAAACAATTCTGAGTTGTCCAACCTGAGGTTGTGACCTAAAAAGGTAAATTGCGACGAAAGTGCGCAAAAGTGCACTTTAGGATAGCATTCATATGAACAAGAACTGAACTACCGACAACACAGTGTAAATATTAAGGTGAAACTAGGTGAAACTCACTTTATATCTCTATTTAAAGTTAGTTTTTATTGTAAATTTGTACACTTAAAGCGACTATAAAAAACACTCAATTACAGGGACAACACAAACAAATCCAACTTGTGACGACCACAAACATAGTGTACAAACCGCTATCTTTCGATGCCATTATAAATTGTTTGGTAAAAAATTAGTGGTACCTTATTTTTATAATTTTAAACCGACTCTTTTTTTCACAAAGTAGCTTTCGTGCGCCCGTGACACCGAACAGCTGTTTTAACAGCCGATATTTTAACAGATCGTGACTCTGTTAAAATTTCTGTTACGTAACATTGAAGTTTGAAGTTTTCCCAACACTTTGACTTCATTAGATTTTAATATTAACGACTTTCGAAAAATGGATTTTTCGCCACAAAAAGTGGTCAGCCAGCCTATAGTGCATTGTTACCATTGCCGCGACGCGATCGCCCTGCAAGGTTAGGCACAAACAGCTATCATAAAACTCTTGAAGATTTGTGATAGCGCCAAAAAAAATTGATGCTTTTCTGTCAAACAGGATGTTTGCGTACTGGCATAAGATTACAAATTTTCCTTTCAAAATCTGTAAAATTAAGTTGTCAATGCCTTTGGTATTACTAGATCCCGAAACCGGCCTTTGGCTAAGATCTAGCAGATCTTCCGCTGAAGGTACATATAGGTATTATATATATAAATTTTATTGAGGATCATTGATTCCTTAAAGTTTTTATAATTAAGTATTTCGACTCCTATTAAGATTATACATTTGTCTTTGTTGTTTAGCATTATTTACATGGGCCTATGTATGAATATGTATCAATAGAAATCTTTACCTGATCAGTTGAGTAAACACCTCATTCTGCATTGCCTTAACAGCGACAGAAGCCTCGACTGATAGTTGGCTTCTCTAAAATTCTGCTAGCCTTTCCTTTTAGACGATATTTTTTTTTCCCACTGGTGATAGTTACCAATTAAATTAATTCATAATAGCCGATAAAAACCCTCGAATCTATTTGTTTAACATAGGAAGGCAATTTCAATTTGAGAATAGCAGAACTAATCTGTAATTTGAAAGTAGCTTATCTTTTTAAGGGGAAATGTGTAAAACGATGAACGGAATTTGCAAATGCAATATTTTGTTACAAAAGGATGTCCGTGGGCATTATGAAGAATTCATATTTAAACGAATCTAATTTCCCCCGCCAGCTGTAAAAGCATATATGAATACACCCACAAATTCATACATACCCTTCAGTTCTGCAGTAGGGACGCGGTGACATGGCTCAAGGCAAAAAGCTTTTTTGTCTTTTTTTTTGTGCCTAAAACGCTGTGCCGCTGTTGACGTCAGCAGACTGCCTACGAAAACGATCGTACAACAAATAGAGGGAAATATTCGGAGGTTCCCTCTCTTTCTTTGTCTTATAATCTGCCTGCACTCGGCGCTCTCAGACACAAATTTCGGCCGGTCCGTTATTTCGTTTGCGTCACTTCGTTATGTTCGGCTAGCGACTAATGTTTCGGCGGAAAATTTTTGGTGCCGCAGCGACATGTGAATGCCCTAATATTTTAGGAGCATTATTGTATATAAAAAGACAAGGAAGAACGCTATAGTCGAGTACCTCAACTATCAGATACCCGTTATTCAGCTAAATAGAGATATGCAAGTAGCAAAGCGAGATTAAAATGCGCCACCTACCGGCGGTATACGGACTTAAGCGTTATGGGCGTTAGAGTGGGCGTGGCACATTTTTTTTGGACCAATCGATTGTCGAGACCAATACATTTCAGTTAAAATTTTTTATCTAGCATAAAAATTGTGGGCGTCACAGGCTTTCGCGGCTTGTTGGCGTTAGAGTGGGCGTGGCATATTCGCGTAACAAACTTGCGCTGGGTATAGGTGCAGTGACACGCGCCAACGAAAAAGAGAAAACAAAAGAAATCAAGTAAAGTGGTGAGAGGAAGACTTGGTTCATTCTGTTTGAGTTATTGAAAGGGAAACAAGCCATTTAATTTGTGCGCAGCAGATTTACTTTTTTCGTTTTTTAAAGTGAAAATAATAAGGTCAGGAAAGTGTTCAATTCAGTTTAAGATGTTGTGTATTGATCTTAGTTTAAAGAACGTACATTTTGAAGGTATTTAGTGGGTTCCGTTAGCCGAAAGTGGATGATGAAATGTTTTTCGCCAATAAAAATCCTGCAAAGAGTGAAACACAGCTCTTAAAGGTAAATATGCATATAAACAAATAAAACGCGTTTTTTAAATATATGCCTTTACATTTTTTCAGGAGCGTGGGCCAAGGATTTGGAGGACCCGGACAAAAGTTTAAGGAAGGCGATGACCAATGTAAAAAGCAAATTAAGGTAACATAAAACTAGGCTTACTAACAATAACAATAACGATAATTGTCCTTTAACAGAAAACCTAAATAACAAAATTTAATAAAAATAAATTTAAAAGTAAATAAAAATGTATGTATTTTAAATTCTTTGTCATAAGTGAAAACTCATTGAAAAATTCTGATTTTCACAAGTGATTTCAATTGGGACGTGTCACCGGCATATGACAGGCCACACGAAAAATGAGTATACAAGTGAAATCCCGTGGGACTTCGAAAAATTTTCATTTGAATTTTCACTTGTGAAAATGCGGAAATCCCATACAATTTTCTATATGGAGCGTCACTTGTTCTTGATTTGCAAGTGAACCTTTTTTTTAGAACTGAAGGGTATATACACGCACACGCACCCACATCTTGTTTTCAGACAAAACTTTTAATGTGCAGTAAGTGAAAGTGCGGAATCCAGCGCTCCGCTGAAAAAGTATGCCTGCAGCGTCCACGTGCAGCGGCGCGGCAGCACGCGGCTTCCAGCGGGCGGCCCAGGGACTCACCTGTCTCCGTACATGAAGGCAAGCCCACCGTGAACTCCAGAAGGCATCTAGGCTGACATAGAAATTGCTCGGGAACCAAGCTGCTCCAAAAAAACAATCTCTTGAGTGTTTCTAGATGGCGGGTAAATATTGTTGTTGCACCTTCTCTCCAGCTTCCCACGCTTTGTGCCGCATTACGCTCAGCTGGCCTGAGCAGTGTTGCACAACGTCAGCAGATCCAGCTGATCGCAGGGCAAGCTGGCAAAAGCTCCCTGCCGTGATAGACCGAGACCCTACATATGGACCGAACGAGTGACATCACTTCTGCCGCATTACGCTCAGCTGGCCTGAGCAGTGTTGCACAACGTCAGCAGATCCAGCTGATCGCAGGGCAAGCTGGCAAAAGCTCCCTGCCGTGATAGACCGAGACCCTACATATGGATGTCGTGCTGGTGCGGCACCCAGCGTAGGAATGTACTGCCTACATTTGTGCGTTGCTGCTAGCTGATGACTGCAACCTACTACGGGTTGCACTTGTCGATCGGCGCTCAGCAGTAGCATACATCTAAGTGTTGCTGCTCGAACTTCTTGGCAAGGAGTCCGGGACCGAACGAGTGACATCACTTCTGCACGGCAGAGGTCTTCCTGGTGCCAAAGGTCAAGGAGCAGACTGATTGCCAACACCGTGAAACGGGGCCCTGGCCCCGTGGGGAAATCAGCGACCACCGGTGGCAACCTCGATCCGCGCACACCGATCTTATCGCCAAAAACCCACGTAGCAGCTGACCAATACTGGGCGGCTGCGTGGTCTGCGTCTGTGCCATATTGGCCGACAGTCACAACACCTGGCAGCAGGTATAAAATGCTAACAGCCTGGCAGTAGGTATAAAATGCAACAAATGAAAGTAATGTCGACAAAAAACGAAACTACTCCAGGTGGCGACCACACAAGTGGAAATCCACCCGTGGGAACCCCCACGGCCAGGGCACGGATTCTGGAGGCCCTAAATCCCATTCCCAACAACAAACCGACCAAGTTTAGGCAGGAGGATCGACAACAAAGGCACGGAAGCAGCCGGAGCGTTCAAGAGCAGCTCGAAGCTTCATAGGTAACCAGACCTGGAAAAGCCCACGGGCCAGGCGTCCCCACGGGAAGATGATAAGATGCAGGACGCGGCCAAGCGCCAAAGAGACCCAGGCAGCCCAAATTGTGGGCAAGAACTGCCTCTGCTAAGAGGCCCAAAGCGGACCAGGAGCTCACTGTACCGGGACAGCTCGCGGAGATTGGAGCGCTCCTCGACGAAGTCCTCCATCTCACGAGCGTAATGCAGGTGCGTCACATCAATGTGACAATGAAAGCGTTGTTCTCGAGGATTAAGTCCCTCCAAGAAGGTGCAGTGATCTCCTTCAGCCAAGTTGGAGGCTCTGGCTGTGCAAAAGAAACGGCAAATCTTTTCTGGACGTGCATAAGGGTTCGGGTTTCGTCCGAGCTCGTATAGGCGAAATGTGGGTCTACAGCTGCTATCTAGCACCTAGCCTCTCAACGACGGACTTTAGCCGTGCACTGGACACGATCGCCTTCGACGCAAGGGGCCGTTACCCCAATATCATCGCAGGCGACTTCAACACGTGGGCCGAAGAATGGGGCTGCCCCACCAGCAACATAAGGGGCGAACCCTACTCAATGCCTTTGCAACGCTACACGTTGCGCTGCTAAGCGAAGGGACTCAGGAGACGTTCAATCGGGCTAAAGCTGGGTCTATCATAGACCTCACATTTGTGAGCTCCGCGTTAGCCCGACGCTCTCACGGGAGAATCGGCGACTTCTGCACGGCCAGCGACCACGAGGCAATCCTATGCACAGTGGGCATACGCCCGGGACCAGGAACCCTGAACAGAGCAGTCAAGGGCTACCGCCAGGAGACGCTGAACGGCGAGGAGATAAGCAGGTGCCTCGCCGACATGCACTTCTTCACGGAAGCAGACGCAAACACCAACGCGGACGGAATAGCAGCCAGCTTGGAGGATGCGTGCAAAGAAGGGATGCTGCTGTGCAAACCATTCAGAAGAGACCACTAGCCGGGACCTTGGTGGAACTCTGAAATAGCGACCCTAAGACGGACATGCCTCAGAGCAAGAAGAGATCTTCAACGGTCAAGAAGGAGCCAGGAGGTCCCTGAAGCACGCCATCCTGGATAGCAAACGGGAATGTTTCCTGAAGCTATGCGACGCAGCCGAACAGGATCCGTGGGGCGGGGCCTACAGGCTCATGGTAAAGCGAGTAAACGCAGGCAACCGCTCTCTAACGGTCCCTCAAACCCTAAGTGAGATTGTTCGCACATTGTTTCCTTCGGGTAGCGTCAAGGAAAGTACACAGTACGAAACGGCGCCTTCGTGGGAGATCGAGGAAGTAACGGATGCGGATGTTGCTGAAGCAGGACGCAGCCTGCAGAACAATCAAGTCCAGGACCCGACGAAGTGCCCAACAGAGTAATGAAGCTGGCGCTTGCGCTTCGGCCAGGCACTTTCGCGGAGCTCTACAATGCCTGCCTGTGCGAGGGAACATTTCCCCGGAGAAGGAAAGTCCTGAAGCCGCCTCGTGAAGCTTCCTCCTACAGGCTAATTTGTCTGCTTGACACAGTTGGCAAAGTGTTCGAGAAGCTTATCTCGAAACGGCTAAACCTGGCCGCAGATGCGGCTGGTGGCCTACCCCCCACTCAGTTTGGTTTCCGAAAAGGAAAGTCCACGCTAGACGCGATTCGAACGGTCACAGGGATAGCTGCGGATGCCATACGCGGGAAGCGTTGGAAAGGCGGCACGAAGAAATAGTGTCTTCTAGTCACGCTCGACATAAAGAAGTAAAGGAGTAGCTCATCAGGATAGTCGACAACCACCTTGGTGAAAAGGTGCTGCTGTTCGATACGACCGACGGCCCAATAGAGTACATCGTTACTGCTGGGGTCCCACAAGGATCGTTCCTGGTCCCCCTGTTGTGGAACACAATGTACGATGGACTGCCAACGTCCACGTGACTGGCTTCGCGGACGACGTCGCCATTACGATCGTGACTAAGACGACAGTCGAAGTGGAGGACATGGCCAAAACTGCGGTAAGGAAGGTGGAGTCATGGCTGTCACTTGCCGGGCTCCAACTCGCGGCACACAAGACAGAGGCCGTTCTTATAAGCAGCCGGCAACTCGTCGAGACCGCCAAGCTGACGGTTGGAGGGGTCGACATAGTCTCTCAAAGAGCTATAAAATACCTAGGCGTCATGATTGACACCAGGCTGTCTTACAAAGCGCACCTGGAGTACGCCAACAAAAGGGCCGCAGCGACCGCCAGATCGCTCGCGCGGATTCTCCTGAACACGAGGAGCCCAAACTCATAGCGAGCGTCGTTACGTCCCAAGTCCTTTGTGCCGCCCCGGTATGGGCTAAAGCCGCTACGACGCCCTCGTACATGAGTGGCGTGGCTCGCACGCACAGAATATGTGCCACCAGGATATCCTGTGCCTTCCGGATAATCTCCGAGGAAGCGACGCTGGTTATCGCTGGTCTAGTCCCGGTACAAGAACTAGTAAGAGAGGCAGTAGAGGTGGAGGTAACGGTCACGACCACGGAGACCAATCTAGGCGAGACGGCCAGCGAGAGAGAGATCCATCTCTCGGTGGTAGGAGAGATGGGATTAAGCGACCTCTGGGCGCTGGACCCATGCTCTCATTCCCGTCTTGAGTCCTTGGCTGAAAAGGAGGCACGGGCAGGTGGACATCTACCTGACCCAGATCCTGAGTGGTCACGGATGCTTCCAGTCGTACCTGAAAAAGTACGGACACGATACGAGTGCCGGATGCCCATCCTGCGGCTCTGGAATCGAGGAGTACGCGCGTAGAGGACAGGAAACAGCGACCGGTGTCAGCACTATCCTCAGCACGCTAGTGCCAGCCATGCTAAGAGGCCAAATGGAGTGGGACGCGACGTCCAAATTCGCCGCGTCTGTAATGCGAAAACTCAGGATAGCTAAGAGAGAGAGGATAGGCCTGGACACGTAAGTTGCCGCGGTTGTGCGAAGCATTGCTTTGCAGCCGTACCGCACAACTTCAATTTGAGAATTACAAAACTAGTTTATAATTTTAAATAAATTTGACCCATTGTGACGTCATGGCCTCCACATTTTCCTGTCTCGCTGAACGTGAACTATTTAAAAGGCGTTTTTAAGGAGGCGCTTAAGTGAACAAAGAAAATCTTCGAATAAATCCATGCGTAAAACTAACGAAAAAAAAGAGCACTGAAAACATGATATGCGTTAATTTGTGTGTATATATGTATGAAAACATATGCAAAACATATGCATTATGCAGTGTATACATGTTGCTTTTGCAGCTGATGGTGGAAATGACTTATATCCTTTAAAAGATTTAACACATTTCTTTCAAAGGGCTTAACTAATATCATGTTGTTCACGACAGAAGGGCGTTTAATTTATGGAAACATTGTCGAGGTGCAGATTTGTCTAGATTTCTAAATCTCGTTCGCTCGCACTGCCCTCCGTTCTCCATCTCCAACTCTCCCCTACGTTCTAATTATCAACACACATGCTAAAAATTATTTAAATCGGACCATTCACTAAAAAGCTATTACGAAATAATAATTAGTAATTAGCAAACTCAATAGAGTGCGAGAGGGATAGAGATATATTAATACAGAAAATCGGTTGCTTGTTAGTGATTTATCGTAAACAGGATGAAAAATAGGTCTTAGCAGAGTTATGGGTATCTGATAGTCGAGGTACTCGACTATAGCGTTTTCTCTTGTTATACCCGTTACTCGTAGAGTAAAAGGGTATAGTAACAGGCAGAAGGACCCTATAAAGTATATATATTTTTGATCACGATCACTAGACGAGTCGATCTAGCCATGTCCGTCTGTCCGTCTGTCCGTATGAACGCTGAGATCTCGGAAACTATGCAAGCTACAATACTGGTATTAGGCATGCAGATTTCTGAGATTCCTGCGCAACGCATGTTTGTTTCAGCAGAGTGCCACGCCCACTCTAACGCCCCCAAACCGCCCAAAACTGTGGCTCCTACAGTTTTGATGCTAGAATACAAATTTTAACTGAAATGTATTGTTCTCTTCAACACCTATCGATTGACCCAAAAAAAGTTTGCCACGCCCACTTTAACGCCCACAAACCGGAAAATATCAAAGATAGAGAATTGGGATCTAGATTCCGTAGTCTTGCACGTAGCGCATGTTTGTTCCGCGAGTATGCCACGCCCACAAACCGCCCAAGCCTGTGGCGCCCACAATTTTTATGCTAGATACAACATTTTAACTGAAATGTATTGGTCTCGACAATACCTATCGATTAATCCAAAAAAAGTTTGCCGCGCCCACTCTAACGCCCATAACGCTTAAATCTGTCTACCGCCGGTAGGTGGCGTATTTCAACCTCGCTTTGCTGCTTGACTATCTCCATTTCTCTTTGGTTCCTTTAGCTGAGTAACGGGTATCTGATAGTCGAGGTACTCGACTATAGCGTTCTTCCTTGTTTTTTACTGTGTTCCAGAGACTTTATTCTTATTATCAACACCCATCTACATGCCAAAGGTTATTTAAATCGGACCATTCATTTAAAAGTTATTACGAAATAATAGCAAACTCAATAGAGTGCGAGAGGGATGGAGATATGTTAGTACTAAAAATCGCAAATCGCAAAATCGGTGCTTTCGAAATTTGACTAGTGCCACCTATGTCACTCGTTATGTTGCGTGTTAGTGATTTCTCGTAAACAGCCGATAGGGATGAACGATAGGTCATAGGGTATCTGATAGTCGAAGCAGTCGACTATAGCGTTTTCTCTTGTTTTTTACTGTTTTCCGGCTGCGTGTTTATATGTACATAAATATTCTAATGCAATCCACTCCTTTTTCTAATTCAGTCTCCCTCACTCCAACTACTTTTCGACCTACAATTACTGCTAACTTATTATACCCGTTACTCGTAGAGTAAAAGGGTATACTAGATTCGTCGGAAAGTATGTAACAGGCAGAAGGAAGCGTTTCCGACCCCATAAAGTATATATATTCTTGATCAGGATCACTAGCCGAGTCGATCTAGCCATGTCCGTCTGTCTGTCCGGATGAACGCTGAAATCTCGGAAACTATGGGAGCTAAGCTATTGAGATTTGGCGTGCAGATCCCTGAGCTTCTTACGCAGCGCAAGTTTGTTTCAGTAGAGTGCCACGCCCACTCTAACGCCCACAAACCGCCCAAAACTTTGGCTCCTACAGTTTTGATGCTAGAATAAAAATTTTAACTGAAATGTAATGTTCTCATCAATACCTATCGATTGACTCAAAAAAAAGTTTGCCACGCCCACCCTAACGCCCATAAACCGCCCACAAACTTTAAAAAATCGTAAATATGAACGTAGATATCTCGGAATCTATCAACGATAGAGAATTGGGATTTCAGATTTAGATTCCGTAGCCTTATACGCAGCGCCCACAATTTTTATGCTAGATAAAAAATTTTAACTGAAATGTATTGGTCTCGACAATACCTATGGATTGGTCCAAAAAAGTTTGCCACGCCCACTCTTACGCCCATAACGCTTAAATCTGTATACCGCCGGTAGGTGGCGCATTTTAATCTCGCTTTGCTACTTGCATATCTCTATTTAGCTGAGTAACGGGTATCTGATAGTCGAGGTACTCGACTATAGCGCTCTTCCTTGTTTTTAAAATTAAAAACAAAGTTACAGTATCCACAAAAGTACTTCAGCACAACGTCTGCAATTAAATTGAGCAGGTGGCAAGCAAACGCACCGACAAACAAACTTATGGGAAGTCTTCACAGTTCCCGCAACATTATTCCGCTATTCGCACCACACATTCATATGTCGTCGAACTTTTTATAAATTCACTGCTCTTTAGTTTTCACTCGTTTCGACTGCCTCTATTCCATTCTCAACATTTGACCTCCCTGTCTAGAATTCAATGATCAATAATAACACCTCGGCCTTAGATATTTTTCTCAAAATTCTTAAAGAGAATAACTCAAAAGAGTCGAAAAATAGGATGATGCAATATCCCAACTAAATTTGGAATTGAACTTTGCCCGGAAATGGGAGTTTACATTAGCGGGCTTTAGGTATCGCTTTGGGATCTTGTGTTTACGTTAGCGTAAACTGTTTACTGTTTACAGCATCCGTTTGATGCGGATAAGTGTCTTCAACTGCATTTTGTGCATTTACGAAAATGGCACCATGTTAATCCAACATCTTAATTTTTATACCCGTTATTTGTAGAGTAAAAGGGTATTCTAGATTCGTCGGAAAGTATGTAACAGGCAGAAGGAAGCGTTTCCGACCGCATAAAGTATATATATTTGTCGAGAGAATTAATACTGTTAATATTTACCTTAACTTTCGAATGGGCAACACAAACAATTGCGACTCGCTGTGCATCTTTGTAAGAAAACCGAAGTGAAAGCAAAATCATGACGGATAAATCAACTCGCGAAGCGGCGAAGAGACCCCTATCTCCGACACCAGAAGTGGGATCCCCATCGCCACAAGAACATTCTGACGGTGTGTTGCAGGCGATTTTAGAGACACAAAACCAAAACTTCCTAAGGTTGCTGAATACTGCGCAAACAACATCGGCTGCAGCCTCGCAAAGTAATTCGGTGACACTGCCTATGTTTAATCCTGATGTGCCTGGGGCCGACGCCGCAGCGTGGTGTAAAACAGTGGATTTGATCATATCCGAGCGTCCTCTGGAAGGCGGAACACTAGTCATGGCGCTTAGCAAATCGCTGCTTGGAAACTCTTCGCAATGGCTATCTCAAATTTGCTTCGCTGGAATGTCATGGCTAGAATGGATTGTTTTTACACCGCTATGAAGGCATCGAGCCACCTTCTGCCGTATTGCTCAACATTCTCAACGGACGGCCGAATGCAAACGAGTCCTTGTCAGTATATGGCAGCAGGCTAGTGACGTCACTGCTGTCGAAGTGAGCAAGAGCAGATACAAACACAGAAACAAGAATGAACTGCAGCAACTCTTAAAGGCGTTTGCGTTCAGCAGGGTGAGCGACAACTCTGGATTGGATCAAGGACCGGACAGGAAGAGGTTGAAGGCGCAGGAGCAAATCAAATGTCATTTTTGCGGCAAGATGGGACATAAAGCGTTTGAATGCTGCAAGAAGAAGTGGGAAGGGAGATTTAGCGTCGCTTGTGACCGGTTGTGTTTACTCTTGTGCTCTGAATTTTTGTCTATTCTGTGATTTTTTGCGAGTGTTTTGTGTTTGTTTATTAACAAAGCTTAGCCTAACCGCTTGGTTAGTGTGTTTAGTATTTTTTACTAGATCTCTCAGTGATTATATTTACTTTAACATTTATATTAGATTTGTTTAATCTCCTAGCTTTGTTAGTGTAATTCTTATACTCACTAAACTTGCTAAAACTCTTTGATTCTCACTCTCTCTCCCGCTCTATATTACAACTGTAACTTAAACTCTCTCTGAACCTGCCAAATTTCTGGTAGACTTTTGGTGTGCTATTCTCTTGTCTCTCTCTCTCTCTCTCTCTTGCTTGCTTTACATTGTAACTGTTTCTGCGTAAAGTTGTCAGTGTCCCACAAGCAACGCTCAATCGATAGAAGATTTATTCTCTCGTGCTCTCTAACATTTAAATTAATACGCGATCTCGCGCTCTTATTTTTTTTCGTGTTCTGTGCCTTTGTGGTTTTGGAATTTGATCCCAGTGCACAAATTTACTTGATGTATTTTTCATATATTATTTTATTTTATTTAATTTCTTTTAAATGACTCTTGTCTGCTCTAAGAAAAATTGTACTCTTTCGTCTTCAACTAAAGACCCTTTTATTTTCTGCTGGCTCTGCGAGTCCATGATGCACGTTAAATGCGCTGGATTTACTGGTAGAGTCAAAGACTTCATTGATCAGAATTCTGGACTCATGTGGTCATGTGGATCCTGCAAGGAAATGGTTGTTGAGATGAGCGGCTTTATGAAGCAGACTCGAGATAGCCTTTTGAATCTCTCTAGTGCTTTTAAACAGCTCAATGAGGGGTTCAATTCCGTTTGTGCCCAATTTAATAATAAAAAATTACTAACTGAGTCGCCTAAACGTAAAAAAACCAGCTTAGCGGCAGTTAATACGGTCACGGTATCCACCCTAAATCCGAACTTCGTGGCTGCAGCAGTCTCTGTTGACACTGTGGTAAGTGAACCCACTGCGCCTATGGATACAGCTGTTTTAGGTGAAGTCACTGCTTCTCGAAGTCGGGTGGTAAAAAAACCTTCAGTGCCGGCTACGGTGCCGACCGTACCTATAGGTACAGAAGTTACCGTTTCTGGCTCTCAGCTTAGTGAGGTGCAATCTGCTGCTGGGGGACGTAAGAAATTATCTGTTGTTCCACATAGAAAACAATTATTTGTTTCGAGATTCACCCCAGATACCACATCTGAGGATGTTTTGGAATTTATTCGTGAAAAATTCCCATCCGAGAATATTTCAGTTGAACAATTTAGATTTTCATATGCTCGTAGTATATCGTCGTTCAAAATATTTGCTCCGCCTGATGTGTTTAAGGTACTACTTTCTGAACGCTTTTGGCTTAATGATGACTTAGTAAGAAAAGAATTTGTTCCCAATAAACCGAGAACAAATAACAGACCTTCCACTGCGCCAAAAAACTAAAAAGTTTATTTTTGGCTTATCAAAATGTTAGGGGACTAAATATGAAGCTACCCAAGCTTTATGCTGACTCCTCGTGCAATTACTGCTGACATTTTGGCTTTTACGGAAACTTGGCTGAAACCAGAGATATCTGACAATGAAGTTCTGTCAAAAAATTTTAATGCCTATAGGACCGATCGCTCCTCACGTAGGGGAGGCGGTGTGCTGATTGCCGTTAGCACTAGCCTAACATCCGAGAGAATTCAGTCTGATACTCCTAATGAAATTGAATTTGTTAGTGTGAAAGTTTCCTTGCAATCATTCTCAATATTTGTTACATGTTCCTATATTCCACCTGGCTCTGATTTAATAATTTATGAGTTCCACCTGTCTGCGATAAAATCTGTTCTATCCCTTCTTTCTAACAGTGACCTTTTGATTGTTTTGGGTGACTTTAATCTCCCTGATATTTCTTGGTCTCCTCCTACTGACTCACTAGTCGCTATACCTCTATCCGCCCATGATTTTGTAGATGGTCTTCTAGAATTATCGTTACAGCAAGTAAGCTTTATACAGAATTCATTAAATAGACAACTAGATCTTGTGTTTGTCTGAAGTCACGGTATCTAGAATTGACGCTCTTGTTGTACCTGAAGACCGATATCATCCAACAATGGAATTGACAATCTGCCTCCCATGCGTTGATACCCTCTCTCCTTTAGTGTCTCAAACTAAAGTGAGATGTTTTTGAAAATGTAACTATAAAAAACTTAACGACATGATTTCTCAATATAATTGGACAGAATTGTACAATTGTATGGATATTGAAAGTGCCACTGAACACTTCTATATAGTGTTAAATACCTTTTTTAATGAATGCGTTCCTGATAGGTTTCCTTCAAAGACAAACAGGCCACCTTGGTTTACCAATGCGCTTCAAAGACTTAAAAACCTTAAGACAAACACTTATAAAAAGTATAAGAAATCGGGTAAGCCATCTGATTTTTCGAAATATGTGGTGGCTCGATCGGATTTTAATGTTCTCAATAGCCATTGCTATTCTATGTATTTAAGTCGATGTAAATTTGAATTTTCAAATGATCCGAAGCAGTTTTATAACTTTGTCAATGCCAAGCGTAAGTCGTCAGCATTGCCTTCATCGGTACGTTTTAACTCAATGGAGGCATCGACGGATTCTGAAATTGCTAATTTATTTGCCGAGTTTTTCCAAACTACTTATAGTTCGGCTGCTTGGTCAAATTCTAACAACCCTAATCCCTTAAATAAGGCAAATTGTATCTTTACCCCTGAAATTACGGAAATTTCTCTCGTAAGAGACTTAGAAAAAACAACGCCAACTTATTCTCCCGGTCCTGATGGACTCCCCGGGTGTGTGCTTAAGTTTTGTGCGTCAACCATATGTAAACCGATTCTTAAACTTTTTAATTTGTCTATTTTATCGTCAGTTTTTCCTACTATCTGCAAGGACTCTTTTATCATTCCACTTCACAAAAAGGGTGCGAAGGCGGATGCCCAGAATTACAGAGGTATTTCTAAATTGTCGGCAATTCCTAAAGCATTTGAACGTATTATTACTTCTCATTTGCAACATTTATGTTCCTCGCTAATATCACCGTGTCAGCATGGTTTTGTTAAGCGAAGATCGACCACCACCAACCTTCTGGAATTGTCATCTATTGTAATAAATGGATTTAAGAATAAAATTCAGACTGACGTTATATACACAGATTTTAGTAAGGCCTTTGACTCTGGCAACCACTCTATTCTCTTATTCAAATTAAATCAGCTTGGGTTTCCATGTAATCTAGTAACTTGGATTTCAAGTTATTTGAATGGTAAGACTCAGAGGGTTATATTCCAGAACGCTGCCTCAAAACTGATCTATGTGACATCTGGAGTGCCTCAGGGTAGTCATTTGGGCCCTTTGCTGTTTACTTTGTTTATTAACGATCTTCCCTCTATCATAACACACTCTCGTGTACTAATGTATGCTGATGATGTTAAGCTTTGTTTATCACATAATGATATAGCGTCGGGTTTCAACTTACAGTCAGATATTGATTGTTTTCAGGGATGGTGTGAGTATAACCTTTTAAATTTGAACTGTCTTAAATGCAACGTTATCACTTTTCATAGGGGTACTCCTACTTTTGTTAGTTACTCTCTTCAAAATACGTCACTCGACCGTATATATTCAGTTAATGACTTAGGCGTTCTTCTGGACCCAAAACTTAAATTTGACTGCCACATAATGTCCACTGTCAGCAAGGCCATGAGTGTTCTTGGGTTTATAAAGCGTTGGTCAAAAGAATTTGATGACCCTTATACAACCAAATTATTATTTACCTCCCTTGTCCGTCCTATTTTGGAATATTGTTCTTCGGTTTGGAGTCCACAATATCAAGTGCATATTGACCGTATTGAGTAGGTATAAAAAAAATTTCTTCTTTTTGCCCTTCGTAGTTTGAACTGGGATCAAAACATAAGGCTACCTTCCTATCAGAGTAGATTACTATTGCTTAATTTACCTACCCTTGCAAATCGTAGAACAATGCTTGGTACTATTTTTATGCAAAATCTTATAAGAGGTGATATTGATTCTGTAGAACTTGTAAGCCGCCTAACTTTCAATGTTCCTGTTAGACTAACACGATATTATTATCCCCTAAATTTGCCACGATGTACATCTAATTTTTGTCTGCACGAGCCCTTCGCGTTCTATGTAATAATTATAACAACCTTTATCATTTAATTTGCACTTCAACTTCTATCCCGGTACTAAAAACTAATATTTTAACTCATTTGCTTCATTCTTAGATGCTGTTTGTGGGGAAGACAACAAATATGCCACCCTTATATTTATAATTAATAACGCACGAATAGGTTATATTAAAATGTATAGCGTTTATTCGGAGCGGCAGACGGACTGTGAATGTGTAAAAAGCTTGGCTCCAAGATCTTCATATAGACATATGCAGGCTTACAAAGTAGTTGCTGAATAGATAAGCGACAGCTTTATGGGTATAAGAAAGAAGGCGAAAGATAAGCAGAGAGCGATGCAGGTGCCGTCGTACACCTATGCGCGCATGACTAGGCGCTGGCGATCTGCTCCGAACATACTCCCCCCGTTGGAAGAGGTAAGGTTCCAACTATCTCGGAATCGATGGGCAGAACGGCTAGCTTGGCGACGGCTCTCTTGATCAGACCCGTAGCTGTACGGACCATAGCTACTCTGATGACTCCGTCCCCGCCGGGTATGACTTCTTGGATGCACCCAAGCTGCCATCTTAAGGGTGGAACGTTGTCCTCCTTAAGCAAAACTATGCGTCCAAACTTGATGTTAGACGTTTCGATGCGCCACTTTCTCCTCTCTTGAAGTAGGGACAAATACTCGCTGCTCCACCTTTTCCAGAAATGTTGCTGCATCTGGGTAACCCGCTGCCATCTGCTGAGGCGGTCTTCGCGGAGATGAGTAATGCCAGGCTCAGGAAACTTAGTGTAGCTGGAACCCTTCAGGAAATGCGCCGGTGTTAGCACCTCAAGGCTTTCAGCATTTTCTGAAATTGGACAGAGTGGACGGGAGTTAAGGATGGCAGAAATCTCATATGCAAGAGTTCTTAATTCATCGATGGCTAAGATGGATGCACCGACGACTCTGTAGAAGTGAAATTTAGCTGACTTCATAGCGGCCTTCCATAAACCACCGAAGTGCGGGGCACGCGGAGGGATGAACTTCCAATCGATCCCATCAGCTAAACAGACGGAAGATATCGATGCTGTGTGCTGCTCGCTCAAAAAGAGCTCTTTCAGCTTGGTAAGCTCTCTCTTTGCACCGACAAAGTTTGTAGCATTGTCGCTCCAAATGGTACGCGGACTGCCTCTAAGGCTGATGAATCTCCTCAGCGCTGCGATGAAAGAATCCGTCGTGAGATCCTGGACCACTTCCAAATGAGCAGCCTTCATGGAAAAACAGACAAAGACGGCGATATAGCACTTGTGGGGTGCCTTATTTCTGGCCTCTGCTTTATGATAGAATGGCCCACAATAGTCCACTCCTGTGGTATGAAAAGCTGGATTAGGCTGCACTCTATTTGCTGGAAGGCTACCCATGACGTGCTCCCAAGTAACAGGCTTCATTCGGAAACATCGGACGCATTTGTTGATAACGCTGGCGACGAACTTGCGGCCTCCAATCGGCCAGTACCTTTGCCGTAATGCGGCAAGCAGCGCCTGCGATCCTCCATGCAAATATTTCTCATGATAATAAACGATGATCGCCTTGGTGACTGGATGATCCTTGGGCAACAGTATCGGATGCCTCGTGTCGTAGTCCAAGTTTGCGTTCTGAAGCCTTCCACCCACGCGAAGTAACCCATCGGAGCCGAGTATAGGTCTAAGCGAAACCAGCTTGCTTTTCTGTGGAAACGGCTTGCCCTGGCTAAGAGATCCATACTCCTTCGCCAAGTTAACCTGTTGGATGCTCCTCAGAAGAAGTACAGTTCCAGAGTTGATCTCCTCCACCGAAAGTCGACCTTTTAACGGCGCAGATTTGGCTCTGCAATTTGAAATGAATCGATAAATGTATGCAAATACGCGCTGCAACTTATCGAAAGAGTTGAGGAATTTGCAGTTTGATGAACTGTCTATGCAAACGGCCCCAATTAGAGCCACAGAACGGCGCTCTGGAAGATCCTTTACTGAGTCTAGCAGGGACGGCCAATTTGACGAGCTTTGCAGAAGGAATGGAGGCCCGTTAGCCCAAAGGGAATGTTCCAACAATTCTCTTGGGGTACATCCTCGCGATACGACGTCTGCCGGGTTCAAGTTTGTAGGAACGTGATGCCAAGACATGTCTTTCGTCATCTCCTGAATTTTCGCGATTCTGTTTGATACGAAAACGTTAAACTCCCTCGGAGGTTGCCGAATCCACGCCAACACAATGGACGAGTCCGACCAGCAATGAAAGGTGCAATCGAAATCTATGGCTTCCTTGGCGTTTACGATTAGCTCAGCCAATAAAAGCGCTGCGGAAAGTTCTAATCTTGGAATTGTTAAGGCCCTTGACTTGGCACAGAGCAGATGGACTTTCGATTCTCCATTGGTCTCCGATCGCAAGTATAGACACGCTCCATAAGCTGACATGCTAGCATCGCAGAATCCATGCAACTCAACGGAAGCCCTTGGTTGCAGTACGAATCGTGGGAATTTTAAGTTCTGTACGACCGATAACTGTGAGGTCAACTCCCCCCATGACGAAAGAATGGGCTCTGGCAGTGCATCATCCCAATCCACGTTCGCACTCCATAGAGATTGCAGAAAAATCTTAGATTTTGTGATAATAGGAGTTATTAAACCGAGTGGATCATAGAATTTGGCAATCGTCGACAATGCAACCCGCTTAGTGGGTCGTTGATTGATTGGCAGTTGAGAAAAATGAAATAGGAGCTGATCAGAAGATGGATCCCAGACTAGTCCCAATGCCTTGGCGACATCCGATCCATCGTGAAATTTGATTAACTGCTCCTTGTCGCATTCAGACTCTCCCTTCAGGGCTGCTGACTCATTCGAACACCATTTGCGAATTGGATAGTGGCCTCGCGACAGTAATTCCTTCACCTGACGACGAATTTCTCTCACCTCCTCAACTGAGTCCCCACCAGATATTAAATCATCCACATAGAAATCTCTACGAACAATTTTTGCTCCAATAGGAAATGATTCCTCCTCATCGTAAGAGAGTTGATGCATGGCCCTTATAGCCAAGAAGGCAGCTGGCTTGGTTCCGTAAGTCACCGTGTTCAATTTAAAAACACTCAATTCTTTCCTGGAGCTCTCTCTCCAAACGATGCACTGCAAGAAATCATCCGGGTACGAAACACGCACGCAACGGTACATCTTGCAGATATCTCCACAAAGGGCAACTTTAAAAAATCGAAAGCGAAGCAGTATATTGAAGATTTTTTGTTGAATTGTTAGTCCTGCCAGAAGTAAGTCGTTCAGAGAGCTACCAGAAGTTGTTTTAGCAGATCCATCAAAAACGACACGAAGCTTCGTACTCGTGCTTTCCTGCTTATGTACGCAATGATGGGGCAAAAAGAATTGTGTTTCTGGCGGTTCCTTAGTTACAAGAGACATGTGACCTAGGTCGATATACTCCCTCAAAAATGCTGAATACTGAGCTTTCAGGGCTGGGTTTCTATCTAATTTAGCTTCCAAACTCTTGAAACGACGACGAGCCAAGCAATAAGAATCACCTAAAGATTCGAATCCGGAAGTGGTCAAGAGACGATCAGAGTATTGGCCATTTCCAAGTCGAATGCAATTTTCAGTAAAAAGTTGCTCACATCGCAAGTCTTCCGGCAATAAAGATGGCTTAGACGAAGTGAAGTCCTCAATTTCCCAAAATCGCTTTACAATGGCGGAAAGTGTGTCATCGGAATAATCAGCTGGGTCCTTGATGCTGGCTTGTAAAACCGACTTATGAGTTGGCATGTTCGATGATAACCCTCCAGAGACTATCCAACCAAGCTTGGTGTTCTGAAGAGTTGGCAAAGCCCTATCCAAATGAATTTGTCCCATAGAAATTATTTCGAAAAACAACCCAGCGCCGAGTAAAAGGTCAATTCGTTGTGATTGATTGAAATTAGGGTCAGCGAGTGAAATGTTTTGCGGTATCCTCCACGATGTTGCATTTATATTGAAATGGGGTTGATAATCAGTAATACTGTGAGTCACAACCGCTGTGAATGCCGCTCGATAGCTTGCATCCCGTGATTGCACAAGAATATCGACAGTCTTATCAGAGATCATGGAAGATTCTCCTATCCCAGAAATCGACGTTTGCGATCTTCTGTGATTCAAGTTTAGTTGGCTGGCTAAGCGAGAGGTTATGAAGTTTAGCTGGGAGGCCGAATCTAAAATTGCTCGGCAAGACATAAATGCTCCAATTCTATTTCTAACGTAGATAATAGCAATTGGAAGCAACACGTAGTCGATCGGCAAAATATTTAAGGTTTTGGGTGGAGGGCTTAGTAAATGATGATCAGGATGCGATGATGTATGCGAACATGATACTATTGCTGATGAAGTAGATGGTAATGGCTGAGAGCTCGAGGATGGATCGCATGATGGAGATGAAAATGAGGTTGATGTTGCGGATGGGTCATGGTTCATGTGTAATAATGAATGATGCTTCATGCGACAATACTTGCAGTGAGTCGACTTGCATTGCTGCAAACTATGCCCCTTGCGCAAACAGTTGAGGCAAAGGTGCGACTTCTTTGCTTCTCTATATCGAAGATTCGGACTCAAATTTAAAAATCGAGGGCACTTTGGCAAATAATGATCCCGTGCATCGCAAAATAAGCATGTCAAATGATTTGAGTTAGTAGCAGATGCAATAAGTGTATTTTGGTTATATTTGTGCAAGTTTTTTCCCACCTGCTGGCCTGGTGTTTGAGTTACCAAGGCTTGATCCAAGTTTTCCATCATCCTGCACCTCTTTTCCAAAAACGACTCCATAGCATCCCAGGTAGACAGCTCAGTGAATGACAAATCCTCTTCCCATTTTTCCCGCGTCCTCTGATCCAGTTTCCGAGTGACGATGTGAATTAAAAGTCCATCCAAAATTTGTTGCGTATTGGCCAGGGTTCGAATTGCTCGCAGATGCGAATTCATGCAATCGCTCAGCTCCCGAAGACCCTTCGAAGATCCCTTCTCGACACCCTTTAAACCGAATATTGCCTGAACATGTGCCTGAAAGTGTAAAACTTTATTATCAAATCGATTAACCAGCAAATTCATAGCCTTTTTAAAATTAGCATTCGAGGGTTCGAGCGATCGTATGGTTTCCAGAGCCACGCCGCCCAAACTCGAACGCAAATATTGTAATTTTTCATTTCCGATGACCGTAGTGAAAGTCGCAAGAAAATCCGGCCACTCAGAGTAGGATCCATGAAAACGAGCAATTTCCAAATTTGGCAACCGAGGCTTTCTAGATCGAAAAGAAAGATCCGCATTATTAGTGATGTCAATAGATGTTGAATTTGCAGCGGTTGAAGCCGGCAATTGTGACTTGCGATGAGCCGCCAAGCCTCGGCTTAGTTTCGCCTTCACATCCATGAAGACTTCAGCAAATTCAATCCGATGGTCGCTCGAGATCTCTGCAAAGTCCAGTCTTTCCAACGATGTCTGCGCAGAATCAAATGCCTGGTTTAAGGAATTGATCCATTCCATTCGCGCCAGCAAATCAGATTCGTCAAACAAATCGAGCTCATTTGCCGCAAAATAGATTGGGCTTTGACTCGGTAGTAGTCGACGTCACTTGTGGATTCATTTTGAGCCCGAACCGAGTTTTCCGTATCAGACATTTTTCAATCACGAGAAAGAAAAAAATGAAATGAAAATGAAGTAAAGTAAAATGTCCGACCGCGTTAGAGGCACAAAACACCGTATACCCTTTACCGCAAAAACGTGAAGGTTAACAAGCGTCGCCGAGATGCAACGCAACCTTTAACTTTGTTGTTGTTGTTCTTCCCGATAAATTGCCTGCCTAGCAACAGCGGATTATGTAACTGGCAAACGAATGTATGGCTATATGTACATGTATATATGTGATATGCGCTATTAACAAAGATTAAATGCGATTCACTTTGTTAAGAATTATTTGCACAACACAAATTTGGTGCTTTTTCACAGCGCAAAATGTACAAAAAATCAAACGGCCGGCTGTGCACTTTTATATGCACTTATGTATGTATGTGTGTTCGTATGTTTGTGCCCGAATGCACGATAACGACAGCGAAACAAAGCGTTTGTTTAAACTATATTAAACAATCGCGAGACCGAGCTGCAGACTCCGATAAAAACTGCTATCACGTCGGGGTCACCAAATGTTTGTGGGGAAGACAACAAATATGCCACCCTTATATTTATAATTAATAACGCACGAATAGGTTATATTAAAATGTATAGCGTTTATTCGGAGCGGCAGACGGACTGTGAATGTGTAAAAAGCTTGGCTTCAAGATCTTCATATAGACATATGCAGGCTTACAAAGTAGTTGCTGAATAGATAAGCGACAGCTTTATGGGTATAAGAAAGAAGGCGAAAGATAAGCAGAGAGCGATGCAGGTGCTGTCGTACACCTATGCGCGCATGACTAGGCGCTGGCGATCTGCTCCGAACAGATGCTTCTTTTATTTTCATTTGTGTCCCGTCTCTATTTGTTTTTTGTATCTTCCTCGCGAACTCGTATTTTCTACCCAAATTGATAAAAGGGCCCCGCGCGTAACAAGCACGTGCTTGGTGTCGTTGGGCCACTTGTTGGTACTGCTCGTAGTGCATCAACGTCCATCATATATAAGAGGGAATCGACGCAAACCCAATTCATCATACTGGCAAACCTTTGACTGGATGATAGAGGTCAGGAGTTACTTGCTTCAAGTGTGACAATCCTGGTCACATTGCGTCTGCATGGACGAAGGGAACGACTTCGATGCACAACTACAACAACGAGAAGCGAGTCGACATGTGTGCAGTGTTGGACCCAAATGGTATTATGAAGCAAATGGGTGAGAGTTTTATATTTTCCTCATCGATTCGGGTGCCGAATGCTCTTTGGTCAAGGAAAAACTCTGCAACAAGCTGGCTGTAAAAAAGATTTCTAATTCGGTAGTTCTAAGAGGAATAGGTGATAACATTGTTAAAAGTAACTTACAAATATTGGCAACTGTAAATATTTCCGAATTTAATGTAGAAGCCTTTTTTCGTGTAGTAATGGATAACTACCTTAAGTACGATAGTATAATTGGTCGAGAAATATTGCCGCTCGTTTTTGTGTCATAATAGATGCAAACAAATTCACAATGTATATGAATCCAATTGTCAATGTAGTGAGTAATGAAACTTCGATAAGCATCTTAGAAAATCTGGTTAACGATAATGTATAAGTTAATAATAAGTTAATATTAAGAAATGTTTTAAAATAATTCTCAGATAGATTCATAACTGGCATGCCACACAGGCGTATAACTACAGGAGAATTAGAAATTCGACTAATTGATGAACATAAGCCTGTACAAAGACGTCCGTATAGATTAAGTGCAGAAGAAAAACGATTAGTTACGGAAAAAATTCAGCAAATGATTGAAACCAATGTCATCCGCCCAAGAAGCTCTCCATTCGCTAGTCATATGCTTTTAGTTAAAAAGAAAGATGGCAGTGATAGACTGTGCATTGATTTTCGCGAATTGAATGCGAATACGGTGTCTGATAAGTATCCATTGCCATTAATATTAGATCAGATTGATAGATTACGTGGTAGTATATACTTTAGCAGCTTGGACATGGCCAGCGGATTTTATCAGATACCGATTCATACTGATTTCATTAAGAAAACAGCTTTCGTGACTCCAGAAGGCCAATACGAGTTCCTTGCTATGACATTCAGACTGAAGAACGCTTCATCAGTATATCAAAGAGCTATAGTACGAGCCTAAGGTGATTTGGCATTCTCGTTTGCAATTGTTTATTTTGATGATGTGTTGATAGTCGCAAACTCCAAAAAAGAAGCTTTTACAAGATTGAAAGTTGTCAGATTCCGGATTTTCATTCAACACAAAGAAGTGCACATTCTTCAAGACAGGAATAGAGTATCTCGTGTTTTATATTAAAGATGGCGAAATTAAACCCAATCCAACTACTGCGAAGCAGTTAAGACAATTTATAGGTCTGGCTTCATATTTTAGACAGTTTGTTCCACGATTCTCTGAACAGATGAAGCCATTGTATCAGCCAACTGGTAAGGTACATGGATTTGTTTGGAAGCAGAATCATACGTAAAAAGATTATTGAAGTATTGTGAAGTGACCCGGTGCTGACCATATTCAACCCTGAGCTTCCGATTGAATTGCATACATACGCCAGCGCGGATGGCTACGGTGCAATGCTTCTTCACAGAATTGATGGCAAATGTATGGTGATCAAATATTTCAGCAAGTGTACATCGTCTTCTGAATCAAAATATCATTCATATCATATATATTCATATCATTCATGCTGTAAAACATTTTCGACATTATCTGCATGGTAGAAAGTTCGTCATCCATACTGACTGCAATTCCTTAAGAGCGAGTCGCACCAAGGCAGATCTGACACCTCGTGTACACCGATGATGGGCGTTCTTGCAAGCATTCGATTTTAGCGTAGAATATAGAAAGGGAAATCAAATGGCACACGTAGACTGCCTATCACGAAATCCTATTCCAGAGGCCTCGAAAATGATAAACCGAGTAGTTGAGGCTCGCGTTGTCTTGGCAGTGATAACGGATAATTGGCTAATCGCTGAACAGCAGAGGGACTTAGGTATAGTTGAAATCATGAATTAAATAAATAGAGGTGAGATGGAAGTTGACAGAGCTAAAACTTCTGAAGCTAGAGCCGGAATGTTGTATCGCAAAATTCAGAGAAGTGGTATGACTCGTTGCTTACCAGTGATTCCGAGAGCCTTTAGGTTGTCGGTCATTAATCATGTGCACGAGGCTATAATGCATCTTGGATGGCAGAAGACTTTAAACAAGGTCTATGAACAATATTGGTTTAAAAAAATGTCGAAGTATGTCAGAAAGTTTGTCAAAACTGTATAATAACTGTAAGCTCTTCAAACCCTCAACAGGCAAGGTACAAATGGAACTGCACCCCATTCCCAAGGTAGAAATTCCCTGGCATACCGGACATATTGATATTAGTGGAAGGCTGAGCGGCAAAAATGACTTGAAGGAATATATTATAGTACTAATAGACGAATTTACCAAGTATGTTTTCCTATATCATCACTCTGAAAATTGTATCAACGCAGTAAAGGCAGGTATATCACTTTTTGGTGTTCCTAGTCGTATCATTGCAAATCAAGGTAGGAGCTTTGCTAGTGGTCGATTCCGAGACTTCTGCTCATCAAATAAAATTCATTACATTAAATTACAACAGGGGCAAGCAGGGCAAACTGCCAATTGGAGCGCGTGATGAGCACGTTGAAAGGAGTTGAGACAAGCGAACGCTCTTGGCAGGATGCGTTGATGGACATCCATTTAGCTATGAATTGTACTAGTAATCGGGTGACTAATTTCAACCCTTTAGAATTACTAATAGGAAAGGTGGCAAGACCATTGGGCATGTTACCCATAATAGCTAAACCTAAGGTAGACTGTAAGGAAGCTAGGGAAGAAGCTAAAGAGAATATGGATAAAAATCCAAAATATGATAAAAGAGGAGTTGATCAAAATAAGGCGAAAATTGCGAAACATGGGATTGGCGATCATGTCTTGCTAAGAAGTGGGGAACGGCATCAAACGAAAATGGATCTTAAGTTCATGGGACCGTTTGTGGTAATAGAATTGCTCGAAGGTTAACGTTACCTGTTGAAATCATTGACTATTAAAAGAACATACAAGTATCCGCATGCGAGCTTGCGAAAATTACCAAGTAAGGGAGTTGCATCTGAGTTTGTCTAAGAAAGTGATGGCATTGAAATAGACGCAGGAGAAGAGTTGAGATCTGTCACCTAAGCGAGGTGCGCAGGACATCACACACAGAGGTTAAGTTTGATCTAATGAGAGATTGTGGCACTAAAGGTGCATATCGTCGCAAGAGGGGGCAAGAGCCTGTACTGTGTTGCGATAAATTGTAAGCCAAATGGTTGGGTGTCATTTGAAGACACAAGATGTGTATTAGGGGTTAAAAAAATCCTTATTTAAGCCATGCACACGATGACGTGTGATAGTCAGAATAGCCGTGTCGAGAGAAATAATAATATTAATATATAATGTAAAATAAAATCAATCTAACGGGGAGAAACCTGTCAATAGAAATAAAGAGTTGAGAGAAAGTAGTAGTAGGGGTTCAAGAGCGTGGTTAGGTAGGAACTCTCCTTAGCCGAGTGTGGCGCTATTGTTGTTGCAACAAGGAGAGTGAAATAAAAGGGAGTTGTGACAAAATTAAAAGAATGACAAGTGACTACAAAATGACAAGGACACGATAGAGTTGTCCGGAGTAGAAAAATGTTCAGGATTTATTCTTTCAAGAACCTTCGAACGGGCAACACACTCAATTGCGACTCGCTGCGCTTCTTAGTAAGAAAGCCCATGTGACATCTCCGACGTATTCTTGATCAGGATCACTACCAGAGTCGATCTAGCCATGTCCGTCTGTCCGTATGAACGCTAAGATCTCGGAAACTATAAGAGCCAAAGCTGTGCTCCTACAGTTTTGATGCTAGAATAAAAAGTTTAACTTAAGTGTATTGTTCTCATCAATACCTATCGGTTGACCCAAAAAAAGTTGCCCACGCCCACTTTAACGCTCAGAAGCCGCCCGCAAACTTCAAAAAATCGTAAATATGAACGCGTATATCTCGGAAACTATCAAAGATAAAAAATTGGGATCTCAGCTTTAGATTCCGTAGCCTTGTACGCAGCGCAAGTTTGTCATGCGAATATTCCACGCCCACTCTAACGCCCACAAACCGCGCAAGCCTGTGGCGCCCACACTTTTCATGCAAGATAAAAAATTTTAACTGAAATGTATTAGTCTCGTCAATACCTCTTGATTGATCCAAAAAGTTTTGCCACGCCTACTCCAACGCCCACAAACCGCCCAAACCTGTGTCGCCCACGATTTTCATGCTAGAAAAAATTTTAACTAAAATATATTGGTTTCGTCAACACCTATCGATACCTCTAACGCCCACAGCGCTTAAATCTGTCTACCGCCCACATAACCAAATATTGAAATCACGGGTCTGTTTTGCTTACTTACTTATTTCTACATGTTGCAACGTGATTATCAATTAGAAATTTTCCATCATTACGTGTGTGAAATGGATCTTGAATTGTAAACGTCACAATGATCGGTTATAATAGGGTATTCAGATATAAGGTAAATTAATGCTGATATATTTAATAAGTCAGTTATAGTTTCATGTTTTTGTTCATTTTTATAAATTTCTTGTATGTCTTCGTTGTTTACAATTTTAGTATTAAATTATATTTAGTAATAATAATGTCGATTAAATTCATTGAAATTAAGTAGAATTTTTTGACCTTAACAGGCTGTTTTGAGTTGTCAGATAAAGGTTTTATTTCATAGAGTATTTAAGAATTAATAACTAACTAATCGTAATTATTTTGTATTAAATAATCGATTTTATTTTGAACTGTTATGAAATAATAATGATTTGGTGTTCCTGCTATCCATTTTCAAATGGTGCCTACTTCATTAATACCTCTTTTTGATCTATTATTAGTGAGAAAAGTAATTTAAAAATTTTTTAATCGTGGAGTATAGATTATTAAAAAATTTTGCATAGTAATTTTTTATTATTAAATTGGGCACAAACGGAATTGAACCCCTCATTGAGCTGTTTAAAAGCACCAGAGAGATTCAAAAGGCTGTCTCGAGTCTGCTTCATAAAGCCGCTCATCTCAACAACCATTTCCTTGCAGGATCCACATGACCACATGAGTCCAGAATTCTGATCAATGAAGTCTTTGACTCTACCAGTAAATCCTGCGCATTTAACGTGCATTATCGACTCGCAGAGCCAGCAGAAAATAAAAGGGTCTTTAGTTGAAGACGAAAGAGTACAATTTTTCTTAGAGCAGACAAGGGCCATTTTAAGGAAATTAAATAAAATAAAATAATATATAAAAAATACCTCGAGTAAATTTGGCACTGGGATCAAATTCCAAAACCACAAAGGCACAAAACACGAAAAAAAATAAGAGCGCTAGATCGCGTAATAATTTAAATGTAAGAGAGCACGAGAGAAAAAATCTTCTATCGATTGAGCGTTGCTTGTGGGACACTGACCACTTTACGCAGGAACAGTTACAATGTAAAGCAAGCAAGCGAGAAAGAGAGAGACAAGAGAATAGCACACCAAAAGTCTACCAGAAATTTGGCAGGTTCAGAGAGAGTTTAAGTTACAGTTGTAATATAGAGCGGGAGAGAGAGTGAGAATCAAAGAGTTTTAGCAAGTTTAGTGAGTATAAGAATTACACTAACAAAGCTAGGAGATTAACCAAATCTAATATAAATGTTAAAATAACTATAATCACTGGGAGATCTAGTAAAAAACACTAAACACACTAACCCAGCGGTTAGACTAAGCTTTGTTAATAAACAAACACAAAACACTCGCAAAAAATCACAGAATAGACAAAAATTCAGAGCACAAGAGTAAACACAACCGTTCACAAGCGACGCTAAATCTCCCTTCCCCCTTCTTCTTGCAGCATTCAAACGCTTTATGTCCCATCTTGCCGCAAAAATGACATTTGATTTGCTCCTGCGCCTTCAACCTCTTCCTGTCCGGTCCTTGATCCAATCCAGAGTTGTCGCTCACCCTGCTGAACGCAAACGCCTTTAAGAGTTGCTGCAGTTCATTCCTTGTTTCTGTGTTTGTAGTTAAACGGAACTTTTGCAGCCTTGGAAAAAAAATAGCTATCTGCTCTTGGCTCACTCCTTTCCACTTCGACAGCAGTGACGTCACCAGCCTGCTGCCATATACTGACAAGGACTTGTTTGCATTCGGCCGTCCGTTGAGAATGTTGAGCAATACGGCAGAAGGTGGCTCGATGCCTTCATAGCGGTGTAAAAACAATCCATTCTAGCCATGACATTCCAGCGAAGCAAATTTGAGATAGCCATTGCGAAGAGTTTCCAAGCAGCGATTTGCTAAGCGCCATGACTAGTGTTCCGCCTTCCAGAGGACGCTCGGATATGATCAAATCCACGGTTTTACACCACGCTGCGGCGTCGGCCCCAGGCACATCAGGATTAAACATAGGCAGTGTCACCGAATTACTTTGCGAGGCTGCAGCCAATGTTGTTTGCGCAGTATTCAGCAACTTTAGGAAGTTTTGGTTTTGTGTCTCTAAAATCGCCTGCAACACACCGTCAGAATGTTCTTGTGGCGATGGGGATCCCACTTCTGGTGTCGGAGATAGGGGTCTCTTCGCCGCTTCGCGAGTTGATTTATCCGTCATGATTTTGCTTTCACTTCGGTTTTCTTACAAAGATGCACAGCGAGTCGCAATTGTTTGTGTTGCCCATTCGAAAGTTAAGGTAAATATTAACAGTATTAATTCTCTCGACAAATATATATACTTTATGCGTTCGGAAACGCTTCCTTCTGCCTGTTACATACTTTCCGACGAATCTAGAATACCCTTTTACTCTACAAATAACGGGTATAAAAATTAAGATGTTGGATTAACATGGTGCCATTTTCGTAAATGCACAAAATGCAGTTAAAGACACTTATCCGCATCAAACGGATGCTGTAAACAGTAAACAGTTTACGCTAACGTAAACACAAGATCCCAAAGCGATACCTAAAGCCCGCTAATGTAAACTCCCATTTCCGGGCAAAGTTCAATTCCAAATTTAGTTGGGAGGCCGAGGTGTTATTATTGATCATTGAATTCTAGACAGGGAGGTCAAATGTTGAGAATGGAATAGAGGCAGTCGAAACGAGTGAAAACTAAAGAGCAGTGAATTTATAAAAAGTTCGACGACATATGAATGTGTGGTGCGAATAGCGGAATAATGTTGCGGGAACTGTGAAGACTTCCCATAAGTTTGTTTGTCGGTGCGTTTGCTTGCCACCTGCTCAATTTAATTGCAGACGTTGTGCTGAAGTACTTTTGTGGATACTGTAACTTTGTTTTTAATTTTAAAAACAAAGAAAAGCGCTATAGTCGAGTACCTCGACTATCAGATACCCGTTACTCAGCTAAATAGAGATATGCAAGTAGCAAAGCGAGATTAAAATGCGCCACCTACCGGCGGTATACAGATTTAAGCGTTATGGGCGTTAGAGTGGGCGTGGCAAACTTTTTTGGACCAATCCACAGGTATTGTCGAGACCAATACATTTCAGTTAAAATTTTTTATCTAGCATAAAAATTGTGGGCGCTGCGTATAAGGCTACGGAATCTAAATCTGAAATCCCAATTCTCTATCGTTGATAGTTTCCGAGATATCTACGTTCATATTTACGATTTTTTAAAGTTTGTGGGCGGTTTATGGGCGTTAGGGTGGGCGTGGCAAACTTTTTTTTGAGTCAATCGATAGGTATTGATGAGAACATTACATTTCAGTTAAAATTTTTATTCTAGCATCAAAACTGTAGGAGCCAAAGTTTTGGGCGGTTTGTGGGCGTTAGAGTGGGCGTGGCACTCTACTGAAACAAACTTGCGCTGCGTAAGAAGCTCAGGGATCTGCACGCCAAATCTCAATAGCTTAGCTCCCATAGTTTCCGAGATTTCAGCGTTCATCCGGACAGACAGACGGACATGGCTAGATCGACTCGGCTAGTGATCCTGATCAAGAATATATATACTTTATGGGGTCGGAAACGCTTCCTTCTGCCTGTTACATACTTTCCGACGAATCTAGTATACCCTTTTACTCTACGAGTAACGGGTATAATAAGTTAGCAGTAATTGTAGGTCGAAAAGTAGTTGGAGTGAGGGAGACTGAATTAGAAAAAGGAGTGGATTGCATTAGAATATTTATGTACATATAAACACGCAGCCGGAAAACAGTAAAAAACAAGAGAAAACGCTGTTTACGAGAAATCACTAACACGCAACATAACGAGTGACATAGGTGGCACTAGTCAAATTTCGAAAGCACCGATTTTGCGATTTGCGATTTTTAGTACTAACATATCTCCATCCCTCTCGCACTCTATTGAGTTTGCTATTATTTCGTAATAACTTTTAAATGAATGGTCCGATTTAAATAACCTTTGGCATGTAGATGGGTGTTGATAATAAGAATAAAGTCTCTGGAACACAGTAAAAAACAAGGAAGAACGCTATAGTCGAGTACCTCGACTATCAGATACCCGTTACTCAGCTAAAGGAACCAAAGGGAAATGGAGATAGTCAAGCAGCAAAGCGAGGTTGAAATACGCCACCTACCGGCGGTAGACAGATTTAAGCGTTATGGGCGTTAGAGTGGGCGCGGCAAACTTTTTTTTGATTAATCGATAGGTATTGTTGAGACCAATACATTTCAGTTAAAATGTTGTATCTAGCATAAAAATTGTGGGCGCCACAGGTTTGGGCGGTTTGTGGGCGTGGCATACTCGCGGAACAAACATGCGCTACGTGCAAGACTACGGAATCTAGATCCCAATTCTCTATCTTTGATATTTTCCGGTTTGTGGGCGTTAAAGTGGGCGTGGCAAAATTTTTTTTGGGTCAATCGATAGGTGTTGAAGAGAACAATACATTTCAGTTAAAATTTGTATTCTAGCATCAAAACTGTAGGAGCCACAGTTTTGGGCGGTTTGGGGGCGTTAGAGTGGGCGTGGCACTCTGCTGAAACAAACATGCGTTGCGCAGGAATCTCAGAAATCTGCATGCCTAATACCAGTATTGTAGCTTGCATAGTTTCCGAGATCTCAGCGTTCATACGGACAGACGGACAGACGGACATGGCTAGATCGACTCGTCTAGTGATCGTGATCAAAAATATATATACTTTATAGGGTCCTTCTGCCTGTTACTATACCCTTTTACTCTACGAGTAACGGGTATAACAAGAGAAAACGCTATAGTCGAGTACCTCGACTATCAGATACCCGTAAATCTGCTAAGACCTATTTTTCATCCTGTTTACGATAAATCACTAACAAGCAACCGATTTTCTGTATTAATATATCTCTATCCCTCTCGCACTCTATTGAGTTTGCTAATTACTAATTATTATTTCGTAATAGCTTTTTAGTGAATGGTCCGATTTAAATAATTTTTAGCATGTGTGTTGATAATTAGAACGTAGGGGAGAGTTGGAGATGGAGAACGGAGGGCAGTGCGAGCGAACGAGATTTAGAAATCTAGACAAATCTGCACCTCGACAATGTTTCCATAAATTAAACGCCCTTCTGTCGTGAACAACATGATATTAGTTAAGCCCTTTGAAAGAAATGTGTTAAATCTTTTAAAGGATATAAGTCATTTCCACCATCAGCTGCAAAAGCAACATGTATACACTGCATAATGCATATGTTTTGCATATGTTTTCATACATATATACACACAAATTAACGCATATCATGTTTTCAGTGCTCTTTTTTTTCGTTAGTTTTACGCATGGATTTATTCGAAGATTTTCTTTGTTCACTTAAGCGCCTCCTTAAAAACGCCTTTTAAATAGTTCACGTTCAGCGAGACAGGAAAATGTGGAGGCCATGACGTCACAATGGGTCAAATTTATTTAAAATTATAAACTAGTTTTGTAATTCTCAAATTGAAGTTGTGCGGTACGGCTGCAAAGCAATGCTTCGCACAACCGCGGCAACTTACGTGTCCAGGCCTATCCTCTCTCTCTTAGCTATCCTGAGTTTTCGCATTACAGACGCGGCGAATTTGGACGTCGCGTCCCACTCCATTTGGCCTCTTAGCATGGCTGGCACTAGCGTGCTGAGGATAGTGCTGACACCGGTCGCTGTTTCCTGTCCTCTACGCGCGTACTCCTCGATTCCAGAGCCGCAGGATGGGCATCCGGCACTCGTATCGTGTCCGTACTTTTTCAGGTACGACTGGAAGCATCCGTGACCACTCAGGATCTGGGTCAGGTAGATGTCCACCTGCCCGTGCCTCCTTTTCAGCCAAGGACTCAAGACGGGAATGAGAGCATGGGTCCAGCGCCCAGAGGTCGCTTAATCCCATCTCTCCTACCACCGAGAGATGGATCTCTCTCTCGCTGGCCGTCTCGCCTAGATTGGTCTCCGTGGTCGTGACCGTTACCTCCACCTCTACTGCCTCTCTTACTAGTTCTTGTACCGGGACTAGACCAGCGATAACCAGCGTCGCTTCCTCGGAGATTATCCGGAAGGCACAGGATATCCTGGTGGCACATATTCTGTGCGTGCGAGCCACGCCACTCATGTACGAGGGCGTCGTAGCGGCTTTAGCCCATACCGGGGCGGCACAAAGGACTTGGGACGTAACGACGCTCGCTATGAGTTTGGGCTCCTCGTGTTCAGGAGAATCCGCGCGAGCGATCTGGCGGTCGCTGCGGCCCTTTTGTTGGCGTACTCCAGGTGCGCTTTGTAAGACAGCCTGGTGTCAATCATGACGCCTAGGTATTTTATAGCTCTTTGAGAGACTATGTCGACCCCTCCAACCGTCAGCTTGGCGGTCTCGACGAGTTGCCGGCTGCTTATAAGAACGGCCTCTGTCTTGTGTGCCGCGAGTTGGAGCCCGGCAAGTGACAGCCATGACTCCACCTTCCTTACCGCAGTTTTGGCCATGTCCTCCACTTCGACTGTCGTCTTAGTCACGATCGTAATGGCGACGTCGTCCGCGAAGCCAGTCACGTGGACGTTGGCAGGCATGGGAAGCCTCAGCAGTCCATCGTACATTGTGTTCCACAACAGGGGGACCAGGAACGATCCTTGTGGGACCCCAGCAGTAACGATGTACTCTATTGGGCCGTCGGTCGTATCGAACAGCAGCACCTTTTCACCAAGGTGGTTGTCGACTATCCTGATGAGCTACTCCTTTACTTCTTTATGTCGAGCGTGACTAGAAGACACTATTTCTTCGTGCCGCCTTTCCAACGCTTCCCGCGTATGGCATCCGCAGCTATCCCTGTGACCGTTCGAATCGCGTCTAGCGTGGACTTTCCTTTTCGGAAACCAAACTGAGTGGGGGGTAGGCCACCAGCCGCATCTGCGGCCAGGTTTAGCCGTTTCGAGATAAGCTTCTCGAACACTTTGCCAACTGTGTCAAGCAGACAAATTAGCCTGTAGGAGGAAGCTTCACGAGGCGGCTTCAGGACTTTCCTTCTCCGGGGAAATGTTCCCTCGCACAGGCAGGCATTGTAGAGCTCCGCGAAAGTGCCTGGCCGAAGCGCAAGCGCCAGCTTCATTACTCTGTTGGGCACTTCGTCGGGTCCTGGACTTGATTGTTCTGCAGGCTGCGTCCTGCTTCAGCAACATCCGCATCCGTTACTTCCTCGATCTCCCACGAAGGCGCCGTTTCGTACTGTGTACTTTCCTTGACGCTACCCGAAGGAAACAATGTGCGAACAATCTCACTTAGGGTTTGAGGGACCGTTAGAGAGCGGTTGCCTGCGTTTACTCGCTTTACCATGAGCCTGTAGGCCCCGCCCCACGGATCCTGTTCGGCTGCGTCGCATAGCTTCAGGAAACATTCCCGTTTGCTATCCAGGATGGCGTGCTTCAGGGACCTCCTGGCTCCTTCTTGACCGTTGAAGATCTCTTCTTGCTCTGAGGCATGTCCGTCTTAGGGTCGCTATTTCAGAGTTCCACCAAGGTCCCGGCTAGTGGTCTCTTCTGAATGGTTTGCACAGCAGCATCCCTTCTTTGCACGCATCCTCCAAGCTGGCTGCTATTCCGTCCGCGTTGGTGTTTGCGTCTGCTTCCGTGAAGAAGTGCATGTCGGCGAGGCACCTGCTTATCTCCTCGCCGTTCAGCGTCTCCTGGCGGTAGCCCTTGACTGCTCTGTTCAGGGTTCCTGGTCCCGGGCGTATGCCCACTGTGCATAGGATTGCCTCGTGGTCGCTGGCCGTGCAGAAGTCGCCGATTCTCCCGTGAGAGCGTCGGGCTAACGCGGAGCTCACAAATGTGAGGTCTATGATAGACCCAGCTTTAGCCCGATTGAACGTCTCCTGAGTCCCTTCGCTTAGCAGCGCAACGTGTAGCGTTGCAAAGGCATTGAGTAGGGTTCGCCCCTTATGTTGCTGGTGGGGCAGCCCCATTCTTCGGCCCACGTGTTGAAGTCGCCTGCGATGATATTGGGGTAACGGCCCCTTGCGTCGAAGGCGATCGTGTCCAGTGCACGGCTAAAGTCCGTCGTTGAGAGGCTAGGTGCTAGATAGCAGCTGTAGACCCACATTTCGCCTATACGAGCTCGGACGAAACCCGAACCCTTATGCACGTCCAGAAAAGATTTGCCGTTTCTTTTGCACAGCCAGAGCCTCCAACTTGGCTGAAGGAGATCACTGCACCTTCTTGGAGGGACTTAATCCTCGAGAACAACGCTTTCATTGTCACATTGATGTGACGCACCTGCATTACGCTCGTGAGATGGAGGACTTCGTCGAGGAGCGCTCCAATCTCCGCGAGCTGTCCCGGTACAGTGAGCTCCTGGTCCGCTTTGGGCCTCTTAGCAGAGGCAGTTCTTGCCCACAATTTGGGCTGCCTGGGTCTCTTTGGCGCTTGGCCGCGTCCTGCATCTTATCATCTTCCCGCGGGGACGCCTGGCCCGTGGGCTTTTCCAGGTCTGGTTACCTATGAAGCTTCGAGCTGCTCTTGAACGCTCCGGCTGCTTCCGTGCCTTTGTTGTCGATCCTCCTGCCTAAACTTGGTCGGTTTGTTGTTGGGAATGGGATTTAGGGCCTCCAGAATCCGTGCCCTGGCCGTGGGGGTTCCCACGGGTGGATTTCCACTTGTGTGGTCGCCACCTGGAGTAGTTTCGTTTTTTGTCGACATTACTTTCATTTGTTGCATTTTATACCTACTGCCAGGCTGTTAGCATTTTATACCTGCTGCCAGGTGTTGTGACTGTCGGCCAATATGGCACAGACGCAGACCACGCAGCTGCCCAGTATTGGTCAGCTGCTACGTGGGTTTTTGGCGATAAGATCGGTGTGCGCGGATCGAGGTTACCACCGGTGGTCGCTGATTTCCCCACGGGGCCAGGGCCCCGTTTCACGGTGTTGGCAATCAGTCTGCTCCTTGACCTTTGGCACCAGGAAGACCTCTGCCGTGCAGAAGTGATGTCACTCGTTCGGTCCCGGACTCCTTGCCAAGAAGTTCGAGCAGCAACACTTAGATGTATGCTACTGCTGAGCGCCGATCGACAAGTGCAACCCGTAGTAGGTTGCAGTCATCAGCTAGCAGCAACGCACAAATGTAGGCAGTACATTCCTACGCTGGGTGCCGCACCAGCACGACATCCATATGTAGGGTCTCGGTCTATCACGGCAGGGAGCTTTTGCCAGCTTGCCCTGCGATCAGCTGGATCTGCTGACGTTGTGCAACACTGCTCAGGCCAGCTGAGCGTAATGCGGCAGAAGTGATGTCACTCGTTCGGTCCATATGTAGGGTCTCGGTCTATCACGGCAGGGAGCTTTTGCCAGCTTGCCCTGCGATCAGCTGGATCTGCTGACGTTGTGCAACACTGCTCAGGCCAGCTGAGCGTAATGCGGCACAAAGCGTGGGAAGCTGGAGAGAAGGTGCAACAACAATATTTACCCGCCATCTAGAAACACTCAAGAGATTGTTTTTTTGGAGCAGCTTGGTTCCCGAGCAATTTCTATGTCAGCCTAGATGCCTTCTGGAGTTCACGGTGGGCTTGCCTTCATGTACGGAGACAGGTGAGTCCCTGGGCCGCCCGCTGGAAGCCGCGTGCTGCCGCGCCGCTGCACGTGGACGCTGCAGGCATACTTTTTCAGCGGAGCGCTGGATTCCGCACTTTCACTTACTGCACATTAAAAGTTTTGTCTGAAAACAAGATGTGGGTGCGTGTGCGTGTATATACCCTTCAGTTCTAAAAAAAAGGTTCACTTGCAAATCAAGAACAAGTGACGCTCCATATAGAAAATTGTATGGGATTTCCGCATTTTCACAAGTGAAAATTCAAATGAAAATTTTTCGAAGTCCCACGGGATTTCACTTGTATACTCATTTTTCGTGTGGCCTGTCATATGCCGGTGACACGTCCCAATTGAAATCACTTGTGAAAATCAGAATTTTTCAATGAGTTTTCACTTATGACAAAGAATTTAAAATACATACATTTTTATTTACTTTTAAATTTATTTTTATTAAATTTTGTTATTTAGGTTTTCTGTTAAAGGACAATTATCGTTATTGTTATTGTTAGTAAGCCTAGTTTTATGTTACCTTAATTTGCTTTTTACATTGGTCATCGCCTTCCTTAAACTTTTGTCCGGGTCCTCCAAATCCTTGGCCCACGATCCTGAAAAAATGTAAAGGCATATATTTAAAAAACGCGTTTTATTTGTTTATATGCATATTTACCTTTAAGAGCTGTGTTTCACTCTTTGCAGGATTTTTATTGGCGAAAAACATTTCATCATCCACTTTCGGCTAACGGAACCCACTAAATACCTTCAAAATGTACGTTCTTTAAACTAAGATCAATACACAACATCTTAAACTGAATTGAACACTTTCCTGACTTTATTATTTTCACTTTAAAAAACGAAAAAAGTAAATCTGCTGCGCACAAATTAAATGGCTTGTTTCCCTTTCTATAACTCAAACAGAATGAACCAAGTCTTCCTCTCACCACTTTACTTGATTTCTTTTGTTTTCTCTTTTTCGTTGGCGCGTGTCACTGCACCTATACCCAGCGCAAGTTTGTTACGCGAATATGCCACGCCCACTCTAACGCCCACAAGCCGCGAAAGCCTGTGACGCCCACAATTTTTATGCTAGATAAAAAATTTTAACTGAAATGTATTGGTCTCGACAATCGATTGGTCCAAAAAAAATGTGCCACGCCCACTCTAACGCCCATAACGCTTAAGTCTGTATACCGCCGGTAGGTGGCGCATTTTAATCTCGCTTTGCTACTTGCATATCTCTATTTAGCTGAATAACGGGTATCTGATAGTTGAGGTACTCGTCTATAGCGTTCTTCCTTGTCTTTTTATATACAATAATGCTCCTAAAATATTAGGGCATTCACATGTCGCTGCGGCACCAAAAATTTTCCGCCGAAACATTAGTCGCTAGCCGAACATAACGAAGAGACGCAAACGAAATAACGGACCGGCCGAAATTTGTGCCTGAGAGCGCCGAGTGCAGGCAGATTATAAGACAAAGAAAGAGAGGGAACCTCCGAATATCTCCCTCTATTTGTTGTACGATCGTTTTCGTAGGCAGTCTGCTGACGTCAACAGCGGCACAGCGTTTTAGGCACAAAAAAAAAGACAAAAAAGCTTTTTGCCTTGAGCCATGTCACCGCGTCCCTACTGCAGAACTGAAGGGTATGTATGAATTTGTGGGTGTATTCATATATGCTTTTACAGCTGGCGGGGGAAATTAGATTCGTTTAAATATGAATTCTTCATAATGCCCACGGACATCCTTTTGTAATAAAATATTGCATTTGCAAATTCCGTTCATCGTTTTACACATTTCCCCTTAAAAAGATAAGCTACTTTCAAATTACAGATTAGTTCTGCTATTCTCAAATTGAAATTGCCTTCCTATGTTAAACAAATAGATTCGAGGGTTTTTATCGGCTATTATGAATTAATTTAATTGTTAACTATCACCAGTGGGAAAAAAAAATATCGTCTAAAAGGAAAGGCTAGCAGAATTTTAGAGAAGCCAACTATCAGTCGAGGCTTCTGTCGCTGTTAAGGCAATGCAGAATGAGGTATTTACTCAACTGATCAGGTAAAGATTTCTATTGATACATATTCATACATAGGCCCATGTAAATAATGCTAAACAACAAAGACAAATGTATAATCTTAATAGGAGTCGAAATACTTAATTATAAAAACTTTAAGGAATCAATGATCCTCAATAAAATTTATATATATAATACCTATATGTACCTTCAGCGGAAGATCTGCTAGATCTTAGCCAAAGGCCGGTTTCGGGATCTAGTAATACCAAAGGCATTGACAACTTAATTTTACAGATTTTGAAAGGAAAATTTGTAATCTTATGCCAGTACGCAAACATCCTGTTTGACAGAAAAGCATCAATTTTTTTTGGCGCTATCACAAATCTTCAAGAGTTTTATGATAGCTGTTTGTGCCTAACCTTGCAGGGCGATCGCGTCGCGGCAATGGTAACAATGCACTATAGGCTGGCTGACCACTTTTTGTGGCCAAAAATCCATTTTTCGAAAGTCGTTAATATTAAAATCTAATGAAGTCAAAGTGTTGGGAAAACTTCAAACTTCAATGTTACGTAACAGAAATTTTAACAGAGTCACGATCTGTTAAAATATCGGCTGTTAAAACAGCTGTTCGGTGTCACGGGCGCACGAAAGCTACTTTGTGAAAAAAAGAGTCGGTTTAAAATTATAAAAATAAGACACCACTAATTTTTTACCAAACAATTTATAATGGCATCGAAAGATAGCGGTTTGTACTTTATGTTTGTGGTCGTCACAAGTTGGATTTGTTTGTGTTGTCCCTGTAATTGAGTGTTTTTTATAGTCGCTTTAAGTGTACAAATTTACAATAAAAACAAGGAAGAACGCTATAGTCGAGTACCTCGACTATCAGATACCCGTTACTCAAAGGGAAATGGATATATGCAAGCAACAAAGCGAGATTAAAATGCGCCACCTACCGGCGGTAGACAGATTTAAGCGTTATGGGCGTTGGAGTGGGCGTGGCAAATTTATTTTTGGATCAATCGATAGGTATTGACGACACCAATACATTTCAGTTAAAATTTTTTATCTAGAATGCAAATTGTGGGCGTCAAAGGCTTTCGCGGTTTGTGGGCGTTTAAGTGGGCGTGGCAAACTTTTTTTTGGGTCAATCGATAGGTATTGATAAAAACAATACATTTCAGTTAAAATCTAGCATCAAAACTGTAGGAGTTACAGTTTTTGGCGGTTTGTGGGCGTTGGCGCTGCGTAAGAAGCTCAGGAATCTGTACGCCAAATTTCAATAGCCTAGCTCTCATAGTTTCCGAGATCTCAGCGTTCATCCGGACAGACAGACGGACAGACGGACAGACGGACAGACGGACATGGCTAGATCGACTCGGCTAGTGATCCTGATCAAGAATATATATACTTTATGGGGTCGGAAACGCTTCCTTCTGCCTGTTACATACTTTCCGACGAATCTAGTATACCCTTTTACTCTACGAGTAACGGGTATAAAAACTAACTTTAAATAGAGATATAAAGTGAGTTTCACCTAGTTTCACCTTAATATTTACACTGTGTTGTCGGTAGTTCAGTTCTTGTTCATATGAATGCTATCCTAAAGTGCACTTTTGCGCACTTTCGTCGCAATTTACCTTTTTAGGTCACAACCTCAGGTTGGACAACTCAGAATTGTTTTCGATTTAACATGTGAAAAATGGGCGGCGCCACACCTTTTTTCTAAATATATGTTCATTATATCGATATAAATCCAAATCAAAAATATACACCTCTAAATTATGTTTTGTTTTTAGGGTAAGTACTTTCTTATATATTTTTATATTATTTTGTATGATACAACTAGAAATTTCTCCAAAATGGGGCGTTGCCACGCCTTTTTCTGTTAGTTTGCTAATTATAAGCCCAAATATAAGAACCGAACTCAAATATTTGGTTTTGCTTGAAGTTATTAATTTTGGCCACAAAAAGTGTTCAGCCAGCCTATAGTGCAATGGTTACTGCAATGCCTATTACAGCGCGACATGTCTGTCGGTGACCGTTGGCCCTTGTAATGATACCATGGCGGTCACAAGCAAAGTATATCCTCTAGGGTTATCGTAGCCTGCAATGGTTACTGCGTTGGTGCATCCGTTGGTGCATCCGCTGAATTTTCCAGAGCAGCTAGAGACTGCTGGTCTAGTTTTCTTCTGATAAGAAAACACAGAATTGGATCCCAGGATTTTGTGCTGACATCGAGGTTTTTAAGAGTACTCATTGAGTTTCTTATAATTTCATGTAAGGCCCTTAGTTAGCGCGAGGAGCCGTCTATAGGTTTATGGTCAATAATTTTTGCTATGTCGGCGAATACTAGTATTTTTCCGTTCTGGTACCTGGCCTTCAAACGCAACCAGGTGTCGTTATTGCCACCCTGTGAGAAGGCTGTGTCTGTCAAAACGTTCCTCGCTTCACCACGAAGCGAAGTCTGTAGCATATGTAGTTGTTGACTGGCCGAACATGGTTTATTATGTACCAATTCCACAAGGAGATCATAGTATCGTGGCCAGTCTAGATACTCGACGTTGAACTCCGGAATGCTAATTGGCGAAAGTGCCAAGTTTAGGCTCATTGGCGCGTCGTTTTCTCGAAGCAGGTTCATTTCGTATTCCTCTTTTACTGTGTGGAATTGAGCTAGCTTTGTTTCTGCCAGGGCTGCGGCCCCAGGACAGCACAATTCGTCGTGGGCTTGCCTCAGTAACGCCCAGTGGAGATCTAGGTGCCTTTGTAGGGCTGGGGTGGCGTTTGGGGCGTTCGAGGCTAATGTTAATGATGACTCCAATTCGTTGCATCTTCTCTGCAACTGTCGGATCACCGTGTCAATTGCTGGATGAAGCTGTGAGTCCTTTGAAGCTGGATGAAGCTGAGTATCCTGTGAAGCTGGATGAAGCTGACTTTCCTGTGACGCTGGAGGAAGAAGCGTATCCTGTGAAGCTGGATGAAGCTTCGAGTCCTGTGAAGCTGGATTAAGCTGAGTATCCTGTGATGCTGGATGAAGCTGAGTATCCTGTGAAGCTGGATGAAGCTGACGATCCTGTGACGCTGGATGAAGAAGCGTATCCTGTGAAGCTAGATTAAGCTGACGATCCTGTGAGGCTGGATGACGAAGCGTATCCTGTGAAGCTGGATTAAGCTGACGGTCCTGTGACGCTGGATGACGAAGATTATCCTGTGAAACTGGATTATGCTGACGATCCTGTGACGCTGGGTGACGAAGCGTATCCTGTGAAGCTGGATGAGATATGGTTTCCAGGGCGGGTGGATGTAGTGAACTTAACGGGTCTTCTCACCAGTCAGAAGTTCAGCCTTTGGTGGGAAGGGGGTGGCTTGAGTGTGATCCCTTGTTGGTAAAGGATCACGTCGGGGTCACCAATGTTTGTGCCTAACCGAAGTAGACACTTGCAGGACGATCGCGTCGCGGCAATGGTAGCGATGGTTACTGCAATGCCGGACCACAGGCGATGCGGGAACTGCGATGAGGTTGACCTAACGTGGTTAGCTGCTAGTTGAGATTGTGTATTACGAGCCCTATTCCCAGAGGTTGGAAGTAGAACCGCGGAGTTATGAGGCGCGTTGATAACTGATTTATTCTTCAATTGATACCTGCTTATATACCACTTGGAACACGGAAGATTAGTGTAGTGTTTAGTGAAATAAGCTAAATTCTAAAGAAGGTCAGGGAATTATGATTAGCAGTTTGCGTAGTTGGCTAGGCTGACACTGCAAAATGTGCTGACTGCATTGGGGGGTCGGTGTGCTATTGAGTCGGTGGTCGCTGATCAGCAATTCTCATCTGCAGTGAGTGCTACTGAGCGCCTGGTACTGTTCCCAACTTGGCTACTGCTTGAATTGTTGGGTGTGGTCATGTTGAGTATGTTACGAACATTCTCCCCCCATTGAGGGGTACCCTCAATTAAGGCGTGAGGTCTGTCAGCCCTTGGCCGAATTGTATTGAAAGCCCCTACCAAATCATTGACTGAGGAGGATCTTTCCTTCAACTGCGGCGGTTCTTGTTTGTGATTCAGGTCCTTCACATCTTCTTGATGCTGCTTAACACTCCCCTTTGCGATAAAATTGACATTACCGTGGGGACTGAAATTGTGCCCTCGTAGAACTTGATCATTTGGCACGTCTAATGTATGTAAACCTTCTGCAACAAAACTTAGATAAATCTTGGTTTAGTTTAGAAATGTTGAACAAAAGTCAACCTTCTTGCAGGCTTTAAATTGATGAGAAGTCGGTTAATTGGTTTTTCTCTTGCAGTATAAAGTTCAGTCAGCTGCAATGAACCATTATATGTATCGGTTGATTATCGATCGGACGAGTCAGTGTCGCTAGTTCTTGATTGGCGACATATATCTTCAGGCTCTTTTATTTTATGATCCATCAATGCTTAGTTCGTTAAATGAATCCCTTTTGCTGGTCTAGTTTTTTTCTGATAAGAAAACACAGGATTGGATCCCAGGATTTTGTGCTGACATCGAGGTATTTAAGAGTACTCATTGAGTTTTTTATAGTGTCATGTAAGGCCCTTAGTTGGCCACAGGAGTAGACGGCTCCTGGGCTTATATTCAACCATTTTTGCTGTATCGGCGAAGACTATTATGATGTCGTCATAGCCACCCTGTGAGAAGGCTGTGTCTGTCAAAACGCTCCTCGCTTCACCACGAAGTGAACTCTATAGAACATGTAGTTTTTGACGGCCCGAATATAGTTTATAATGATTCAATTCCGCAAAGAGATCATGCAACCGTGGCCCGTCTAGATACTCGCCATTGAACTCCGGAATGCTAATTGGCGGAGGTGCCAAGTTTGGGCTCATTTGCGCGTCGTTTTCTCGAAGCAGGTTTATTTCGTATTCCTCGTATAATGTGTGGAAATGGTCTAACTCTGCTTTTACCAGAGCTGTGGCCCCAGATGTGCTATCCAATTCGTCGTGGGCTTGCCTCAGTAACGCCCAATGGAGATCCAGGTGCTTTTGTAGGGCTGGGGTGACGGTTGAGGCGTTTGAGGCTAATGCTAATGATGATTCCAATTCGTTGCATCTTCTCTGCAACTGTCGGATCACCGTGTCATTTGCGGAGTCTCCTTTGACTTGATCTCCTGTTGTGATCTTGATGTTGGACGAAGTTCGTTTAGGGGTCTTCGGAAGCCCGCTTCCAGTCGGCATGTTGTCCAGAAAGATTTTCTGATAATTTTCGACCAGCTCCTTAAGTGCAACTAGTCGTGAAGAGTACTCACTTACAGTGGGAAATGCGGCTTGCTGGACCTCTTTATCCAGATCACTCTGGAACTCTCTTAGTTGTTCTAATCTTCCGGCATAAAAGCCTTCTCAGCAGAATCCTTGCCATAATTCTTAATGAGCTGTTGGATTTCCCCTTGCAGCTCGTTTTGGTTGTCTAGTAGATTTACAAAAGCGATTCTTGTGGGACTTGTTTCTTCTATGACTAAAGTTGACATATTGAGTGTCTTGGAAACGAAGAATCCTGTGAAGCCGGATAAAGCTGTGTGTCCTTAGAAGCTGGATGAAGCTCTGAATCCTGTGAAGCTGGATTAAGCTGACGATCCTGTGAAGCTGGATCAAGCTGCGCATCCTGTGAAGCTGGATCAAGCTGAGTTTCCTGTAAAGATGAATCAAGCTGCGTATCCTGTGAAGCTGGATTAAGCTGAGTTTCCTGTAAAGCTGAATGAAGCTGTGTGTCCTGTGAAGCTAGATTACGAGGGCAGTCCGATAAGTACTTAGCCTCACCAGCGCGAGGCGTCACTATCGCAAGAAAAATGTACTCTCGTGTAGTACATTCTCGTAGACGGCTACTGTCGAAATTTCAGCCGAATCGGACTCGCAGTTTTGTTTTTACTGCGTGTGGAATCGGACGTGTGCGCGGATTTTAGAAAAATGGAGAAAGAGCAATATCGGTCTGTGATTCGATTCTTTTTTTTGGAAGGGAAATCGTGCAGCGAAAACAAAGAGCGCTTGGATGCTGTGTACGGTGACTCTTCTCCTTCGATGGCGACCGTCAAAAATTGGTTTAACGAGTTTCAACATGGTCGCACGTCGGCTTTTAATGAGCCACGCCCAGGTGCCCAGAAAACGGCTACCACGGAGGATAACGTAACTAAAATCCGCGATCTCGTATTGCCAGATCGCCGATTGAAGATACGCGAGATAGCTGAGATAGGCACGTCAAAGGACCGCGTGGGTCATATCCCATGAAATTTTGGGCATGAAAAAGTTGTCGCCGCGATGGGTGCCGCGTTTGCGCAGCGTTTGTCGCTGTTTAAGCGCAATCCGAAGGAGTTTCTGCGTCGTTTCGTGACCGTCGACGAAACATGAATCCACTGGTACACACAAGAGACCAAGGAACAATCGAAACAGTTGACTTCACCCGGCTAACCTGCTCCGAAGAAGGCGAAGACTTTCCCATCGGCCGGCAAGGTGATGGCCACAGTTTTTTGGGATTCACAAGGTGTGATCTACATCGACTACCTAGAGAAGGGCAAAACGGTCACAGGGCTTTACTATGCTGAATTATTGCGCCGACTCGCCGCCGAATTGCAGAACGTACGGCCCCATTTGGCGAACAAAAAAGTGCTCTTCCATCATGACAACGCACCGGCTCACACTTCCGCCCTTGCCAAGGACAAATTGGTCGAATTGGGCGAAGTGCTACACCATCCACCATATTCTCCAGATTTGGCCTCGTGTGACTTCTTTTTGTTTCCAAACTTGAAAAAGTCACTCGCTGGACAGAAATTTGCGTCGAATGAGGAGGTTGTCGCCGCCACAAAGGCCTATTTTGCAGACCTCGAGAAAACGTATTTTCAGACGGGTTAAAGAAGTTTGAGCATCGCTGGGTCAAGTGTATCGAGCTAAAAGGCGATTATGTTGAGAAATAAATCGCCACTTTTCTAAAATTTTCTTTTTTAGGCTAAGTACTTATCGAACCACCCTCGTAGGCTGACGATCCTGTGAAGCTGAATAATGCTGCGAATCCTGTGAAGCTGGATGATGCTGAGTATTCTGTGAAACTGGATGAAGCTGAGTATCCTGTGAAGCTGGACGAAGCTGAGTATCCTGTGAAGCTGGATGAAGCTGTGACAGGATTGTTAAAGGATCACTTTGGGGTCACCAATGATTGTGCCTAACCAAAGTAGACACTCGCAAAACGATCGCATCGGTGCAATGGTATCGATGGTTACTACGATGCCGGACCACAGGCGATGCGGGAACTGCGCTGAGGTTTAGCTAACGTGCTGCTAGCTGCTAGTTGAGATATATTGTAGGATTACGAGCACTATTCCTAGCGATATGAAGTAGAACCGCGGAGTTATAAGTTGGGTTGATAACTGATTTATTCTTAAAGATATACATGTTTATATACTACGTGGAGCACGGAAGTTTAGTGTAATGAATAGTGAAATGAGATATATTCTAGAGTAGGTCAGGAAATTTCGATTATGGTAGCGGACACTGCAAAATGTGCTGACTGCATTGGCGAGTCAGTGTGCTGTTGAATCGGTGAGACGGTGAGTTAGTGAGACACTTAATATGTGTCGGCGATTGGTATATCTCAGTGTATAAGGAATGCTAGTTTCTTGGAATCATCTTATGTCCTGCATTTTTGCAATATCATTGTTTCTCTCTGCTCGCTTTGCAAGGTACCGTTAGAACTGTTTCCTGTGCGGCGCTACAAAAAGTGTAGCGCGACACACAGCTGCCTTGCAGGCTTCGTGGAATTTGTCATGTCCTATTTGAGAGGAACCGTTATAGCGAGGCGACAGCGTTGTGTCACTGTCGCCGTGTGTGGCTCGCAGGAACAGAATAGCCAGTTACAAGATCGAATAGGCACTCTCTGTAAATCGACGCCTGTGTTCAGACCGAAACGCACTCTGCTCTAATGGAACCCGAACGTAATTCGACATATGCTTATTAGCAATTCTCATCTAGAGTGGGTGCTACTGAGCGCCTGGTACTGTTTCCAACTTGGTTACTGCTTGATTTGTTGGGTGCTGGTCATGTTGAGCACCCTTGGGTACGAACTAGTGTCTTATTTTAATAGAAGACTATAGAATTAGGAGAGCAATTCAAAATAGGGAATATTTGAATGAAATAAACTATAATATTAATAAAATTGCATTTAGTAATGACGAAAGTACCCTAATAAATGAAGTGTACGAAATGACGACCGTAGAATATTTTTTTGGTGCCCACGGTGGCACAGGCAAGACATTTTTATTGAATTTGTTGCTAGCAAAAGTTCGAAACGATAAAAATATGGCATTGGCTGTGGCATTCTGAGTTTCAAGTCCCATTAGATTCAATGAATATAGAAACACAATGTTGCTCAATATTTAAACGGTCTTATATGTCTTTGGTTTTTCAAGAATGTAGACTTATGGCTCTTAGGGGTGGATTTACTGCCTTGGATAGTGTCGCCGCCGAAATCTGTTACAATAGACAGATCTAATGAGCCCGCTATAATGTTCCAATCAGCAGATGAGTGGCTGGAATTGTACCGTTCAACACAAGCTTTAAGCGCACTTGTCGGGTACGCGAGCACTTACTTCGCCCGCGCTTATTCAGTACAGCACTAGCCACCGTCTGCTACGATTATTTTTAAAGCGGTTCCCGTACTTATTTTTCTCACGGCTATATGTAACGCCATACAGCCAGCAGTTATATATATTGAATAATAAATTGGATATATGTTACCCTGCGAGTTTTATTAGAACCGTGACGTGCTAGGTAAAGTCGAGGACAGGGTACCGCTGGCCTCAACAATCTTTAAAAATAATCGTAATAAATTACGTAGCTAAACACGCGGATCACGTGGTGCTCGTCTTAATAGTCCATTAGCCCCGTCCAAGTGAAAATAACAATATTCGGGGAACTGCCCGACCTACATCAATTCCCAACATGGATAACAACACCCTATCAAGTGGAGTGTACCATTGCAAGCGATGTGCACATGAGGATTGTGATCGAATGGTCCAGTGCAGCAAATGCCACTCCCGGTACCACATCGAGTGCGTAGGCGTTGATGATGATCACAGCTGGCAATGTGACTGCGAGAATATAATACGCGACGTCATCACAGAAGTAGTGCCAACAATGCCGATGTCATTCCACAAACCTCAGGCCTCCTCATCACCGACGCAAGGAAACGGATTGGCAAAACTTCCATACAACCCGTCATATCAAGCTTCCCCTCTGGAACACATTAACAAAAATACACAAACCGCGTCGACGACGCTCACGACCACTAGCATGGCAGTGGGTGGCATCTCAGCTTTAGGCGAAAAGCCCGCTCAAACGCCATGCGGTTTATCGAACCTAACCTCGCATGGTCCGTCCCCGGTTAAGCAACAGCTGATCAGACCAAAGGAAGCCGAAGCCGCAGGGCGCTTATTAGTGGGACGCAGCCAACAAAATAATGCTCACCTCTGGCATACCAACACCTTCGCAGATTGCCGCTCGTCAAGCGATCCCAAGGGAGTTGCCAGCATTCGATGGCAACCCCCAAGCTTGGCCATTATCTTATAGCAGTTTTCAAACTAGCACAGAGATCGCCGGCTACACCAACGCGGAGAACCTCATGCGCCTACAGTCAAGCCTAAGAAGTAGAGCCCGAGAACTAGTACAAAGTAAGTTACTATTACCAGCGATGGTCCCCGAAATCATACAGACACTTCAAATGTGTTTCGGTCGGCCAGAGCATGTACTTCAGACAATGCTTGATAAAGCACGGAAAATGCCGCCTCCAAAGGACAAACTAGAACCTCTGATCGAGTACGCACTCTGCGTAAGAAACATATATTTAACGATGGAAGCCTGCGAGCTAGTCGCCCACATGAGCAACCCACTCCTTGTGCAGGGACTAGTGGAAAAGCTTCCTTCGCAGCTAAAATTGCAATGGGCCATGCACCCAAAAGAAACCGCTGTGCCGGTGGTGAAAGTATTCAGCGAATGGATGTACACAATCGCCGAAGCAGCTAGTCAAGTATCATCCCCACTTTACTTCGGGCGCAGCGAACGCCTTAATTACCATTCGGCGAGTGAGGAGCCACTTCGTTTTAGAGGGAAATGCGTGATATGCGATGCCGGAGACCACAAGATCCAAACCTGCCCTAACTTCTCCGCTATGAACACGGCAGAAAGATGGGACGTGTCCCGCACCCATCACTTGTGCCTCAATTGCCTCAACAAGCACCGAAGCCAGTGCCTTTCAAGGAAGACATGCAACATAAACAACTGTCGCGAACGTCACCATCCCCTACTGCATGCAGAACAACTCTACCGCTCCGAACACCCGCGCCAGCCAACAGCACCCGAGCTGGAGACCGGTCACATTCTCGCCCATAGACATGCGGATCAAACTAATTTCCGTATCGTACCAATCAAAATCGATTATAAGACTCAACAAATTAACACCTTTGCCTTTCTAGACGAAGGATCATCAGTAACGCTGATCGAAGAAACTATCTTCCAGCAGCTGGGGGTGACAGGCGTACCACACCCACTCTGCCTGAAATGGACCGACAATACAACCCGTGCCGAAGAAACTTCTAAAACAGCGACTTTACGTGTCATCAACACGCAGAACGGAGCCAAATTTAAACTGAGAGACGTTCGCAGCGTTAGAAGCCTAAACTTACCAATACAGTCCGCCAACATGGACGAGCTCGCCATGAAGTTCCCGTACCTTAAAGGACTACCAATTACCTCATATGCCAACGTGCGACCAACTATAATCGTTGAAGCGGATAACTGGAATCTAGCCGTACCTCTTAGAATCCGGGAGGGAGCGTGGCGCCAGCCAATTGCTTCAAAAACTCGACTGGGATGGACGTTGCAAATCCCTCCGAGCAAAAGATCTAACGCAGAGGGACACGTTAACATCCATGAGTGTAGATGCTACGAAGCCGACACCGCCTTACACGAGGCCATTAAGCAAACCTTCGCAGTAGAGACTCCTCGACGTGCCCACCTATATTCTGAAGCTGACTCCCGTGCCCTAGCCTTCATGAACTCGACAGCCAGATTTGAGGACGGCAGATATGAAATTAGACTGCTGTGGAAGAGCGAGAACGCAGCTCTACCAGATAGTTACCCAAACGCCCTTAGACGACTGAAGTGCCTACAACGGAAATTCATCAAGGAACCAGCACTAAAGATTCAAACCCAAAAGGAGATCGACAATCTCGTGCAAAAGAAGTATGCCCGTAAGCTAAGTGCAGCCGAGATATTGGAAGAACACGCGAGGGTATGGTATCTACCAACCTTTATAATTACAAGCCCGAACAAACCTAATAGGGTTCGTCTAGTTTGGGATGCAGCGGCGCAGTCAGGGGGACAATCCCTGACCGACTTCATACACGCCGGTCCCGACCTCTTGAAACCGTTGGTGGATCTGCTGATCTCATTTCGCGCCGGAAAGGTGGCGATCATTGGTGACATCGCGGAGATGTTTCATCAAATTCGAGTCAAGCCGGAAGATGCCCACGTTCAGCGCTTCCTTTGGTACGACCAAGATGACGAACTACACCATCCAAGCGTCTACACGATGGAAGCGCTCATATTCGGCATAAACTGCGCTCCATGTATCGCACACTTCATACGGGACAGAAACGCTGACAGGTTCCAACAGCAAAATCCCGCCGTCGCACAAGCCGTGAAAAATTACCACTACGTCGACGACTTTATCTACAGCGGCAACGACAATAAGGAGGTGATAGAAATCACCACACAAGTTCGCCATATTCACGCCGCAGGAGGGTTCTATATTCGCAACTGGGCATCGAACTCGAAGACTGTGCTTGGCGAACTAGGCGGAGAATCATCGTCAACCGAGGTCGAAATCACCACCGCCGAGAAAGTCCTCGGCCTATACTGGATCCCGGAAACGGACCACCTAACGTTTATCTTCAAATTCTCCCGTCTGAAACGCGACATATGGACAGAAAACGATGCACCCTCGAAGCGGGAACTCCTCCAAGTACTTATGTCAATGTACGATCCCCTCGGCCTCATCGCCTGCTACACTAAAGAGCTGAAAATATTATTACAAGAAGTGTGGCGGACCCCCACCGACTGGGACGACTGCATACCAGAAAGCCTGCTCCCAAGATGGAATCGATGGAAGCAGGCATTAGCCCTAATCGCCACGGTTAAGATTCCGCGATGCTTCTTCAAAACCAACGAGGACATCCATGACGTGCAGCGCCATACCTTCGTAGACGCAAGTGAACTTGCATATGCAGCAGTCTCGTATCTTCGCATCCAACAAGGCAACTCCGTTTATCTTAGCCTGCTAGCAGCCAAAACTAAAGTGGCCCCGCTAAGCCCGCTGTCCATCCCCCGTATGGAATTACAGGCAGCAGTCACTGGTGCCAAGCTAAGCCAGTCAATTCAAAAAAATTCTCGGCTATCAGTTAACTCCCATTACTACTGGACGGACTCCAAAACAGTCCTCAAATGGCTGCGAATGGACCCGCGCAAGTTCCAGCAGTACGTAATGCATCGCGTAGGAGAAGTGTTGGAGCTCACCAATGTCGACCAATGGTACTGGGTCCCATCAGACTTAAACCCTGCTGACATCGCCACTAAGACTTCGAGTTTCACTTCCATGCATAAATGGTTTGATGGCCCGGAGTGTCTTCTCCAGGAACGCTCTCGTTGGCCCACCTGTACCGACCTAGGAGCCCCAACCAACATCGAAGTGAAGCAGGTATTTTTCGTCGCTACTACACCACTGGACACCATCGTGAACGTAGGACACTTTTCCGACTGGCGGAGGCTATATCGAGCGGTAGCAACGTTCATATTATACATCGAAAAGCTGAAAGCAACAGCGAGGAAAACGCCTCCGATTACGAGCATTAACGCCGAGATGATACGCCGCGCTCAAACAACACTGCTACGCTACGCGCAAGTATCAGAGTTCCGAAAAGAAATATGTTTACTCTCCAAAGGTAAAGCTCTAAACGCAAATTCAAAATTAATTTGTCGTAATGTGTTTCTAGACGATGACCAGTTGCTACGGATCCGAGGGAGAGCTGAAAACTTGTGCCCCCAACAGCAAATAGTACTCCCTTACGGACATTACGTAACACGCCTAATTGTTAACTGGTATCACCGTCAGATGCACCACACCATGCACGAGGCCTGCATCAATAGGATTCGTGGCATTTATTATATACCACGCTTAAGAGTTTTATACATGTCAGCCCGACGAGCATGTCAGCTCTGCAGAAACGATAATGCCTCCCCTAAACCGCCGCTAATGGCCCAACTTCCCATTGCTAGAGTCGCCGCTTTTCAACGCCCATTTACCTACGTTGGAATCGATTACTTTGGACCAATTCTCGTGACCGTTGGCAGGAGGGAGGAGAAACGATGGGGAGTTATTTTTACCTGTCTCACGGCAGTGCATATAGAAATAGCTCACTCCCTCGACGCCTCGTCATGTGTATCCGCAACTTCTTCAATCGCCGCGGGACACCTATATTGAAGACAACGGCACTAATTTTAAAGCTTCCGAGAAGGTAATCTGCGAGGAGCTTCCAAGAGTTGCCTTCGACGAAGTGTACACATCGTTCGACACAATTAAGTGAAGCTTTAACCCACCAGCAGCGCCTCATATGAGGGGAGCATGGGAGCGCCTTATAGGCTCCATAAAAAGGTTCCTGTCCGCCATCTGCTCAGCGATGAAGTTTACTAGCGAGAGTCTACAAAGCGCACTTTGGGAGATCGAACTTATAATAAACTCAAGGCCGCTCACATTCGTATCTCTGGACACCAACGACGACGAAGCCATCACACCCAATCATTTGCTACTGGGATCAGTAAGCGGATATAAGCCCATCTTCGACAACAATCTCTCGGTTCGATGCATGTGGCAATCAGCTCAACTATTCGCCGACCATTTCTGGAAACGATGGGTCAGGGAATATGTTCCCGACTTAGCTCGCCGAGGGAAATGGTACGCCAAGCAGCCACCTCTAACGATTGGCAGCGTCGTCCTCATAGTGGACGAGAACTTACCACGAAACACGTTGCCGAAAGGAATAGTCACCGATGTGGTCTTAGCCAAGGACCAGCAAGTAAGAAGCGCTACGATCAAGACTGCCCACGGCATCTTTCGACGACCCGTAACGAAGCTGCAAGATTGAGAGTAACCCAGACGCAGGAGAGCCAAGTTTACCGGGGGGAGAATGTCGCCGCCGAAAACTGTTAAAATAGACAGATCTAATGAGCCCGCTATAATGTTCCAATCAGCAGATGAGTGGCTGGAATTTTACCGTTCAACACAAGCTTTAAGCGCACTTGTCGGGTACGCGAGCACTTACTTCGCCCGCGCTTATTCAGTACAGCACTAGCCACCGTCTGCTACGATTAATTTTAAAGCGGTTCCCTTACTTATTTTTCTCACGGCTATATGTAACGCCACACAGCCAGCAGATATATATATTGAATAATAAATTGGATATATGTTACCCTGCGAGTTTTATTAGAACCGGGACGTGCTACGTAAATTCGAGGACAGGGTGGCGCTGGCCTCAACAGATAGAATGTTGAAAGATATTTGGTGTAATGATTTTCTAATGGGAGGTATCAAGGTTTTATTATGTGGAGATTTTCGGCAAACGGTCCCTGAAGTTGTGTGATAAAATATAATTAATAAAAAAATAGAAAAAATTAATAGCAATTAAAGTCATCATTTCTTTGGCCCACTATACAAATATTGTGCCCTAATAAAAACATTCGTGTGCATTTAAGTGGTGATCCAAATGCAGGAATTTTCCCACAAACAATATTGAGAATTGGAGACGGTGTTTTTCAAACTAACAATGGGAAAATAGCTTTCCCTTCATGTTTAGGAATGGTTGTAACTTATAAATTCTAAAATTTCAATAATGCCATTAGATTGGTTTTCGGAAAGGGCAATATTATGACAGAGCTGCGTCAATAAATAATACACTTTTAGAATCATTTGATGGAACTGAAGTTGCGTACAAGTCTATTGATTCAGTCACTGATGTTGATGAGGCACTTCATTATACGATTGAATTTCTCAACTACAAAAAATCCATCAGGAATTGCTAAATACAATATTAGACATAAGATTGGTGCACCAATTATGCTGATAAGAAATTTAAGACCTCCAAAACTTTGTAACGGTACAAGATGCATCAATCCTCATATCTAATGCACCACACACCATGCTCCGATTGTGCTCTCACGTTCGACAGATTAACATAATTTTCTATGTCACAAGGTTAATGTAGCCTTCGTCACACGATTAGTTAAACAATTGATTGCTAACTGCACCTCTCCTAGCACCTCTCCATAACATACTCCTTTTGGTCACACTTGCCGCTTAATTTCCCTGTTATATCGATGTGAATAGTGTGGTTAGAAATATTTACTTTTGGAATTGGACACAGCTCAGGCTGAAGTTTTCCTAAAGTTGATTTAGACATCTGAAAGTGATGCAATTGTCAACGAATTGACAATGACATATTGCCAAACCAGTAAAAATCGTAAACTTTATCCAGGGTCTCTTCGAAACCTAAAGGCATTATCGACTCATGAACTTGGTTTAGGCCGGACCATCTGGAAGTACGCGGCACCACCGGTAAACGGCGGGTTCTGCCATACCTCTGTATTTTCCTGCCCTTAGTTCATAGGTTATCGCAAAATCTTCAGCAAGATAAGAAATTTTAAATTTACTCACAATATCAGCTATGTCTGAGTCTCGACGCTGTTCAGAGATGAGCCAATTACTTGAAATTTCGCCCATGTTAATTCTCTTCTCATCAATTACCTTTACAGCAAAAGTGGACCCTGGGAGATAGGATTTCTCTTCTGAAAATCGAACGCAAATGACTGCACAAAAGTACACCAACACTGTGCTCTAGGGGTCAAAACTTGTTTATTTCTTGACACCTTCAATGAGTTAGAGTCGGTATACATAGTAAACTTCCTGCCCAACAAATAATGTCGAAAATTCTTAATGAAGTTTGCATCTGTATGCAATTCAATTGGATAATTTGTGTCAAAAATAGCAAGGACAGGCTCATCGGTATGTGTTCATGTTGTGCTCTCCAAATAAATTTAGTTTTGACTGAAGTTAAGAAATATAACGGTTTCATCAACTGCGAAAATTTCTTAGTAAGCTGCCGGAAATACGATGCTTATTCAATAGATTGCCTATGTGCTGTTACAGACTATAGAGACAGAAGGGCAGTCAACGCTACAATCTGTTATATCTGCAGAAATTCTAGATTCCAAAAAGGAACCTGACGATGGTGGCTACACCATGTAAATTATTGTAAACAGAATGGACAGTAGGTGGGTTGTGCCTTATAGTTGTGTTCTCTTACGGACTGTTGAGGCTCATATTAATGTAGAGCTCTTCCGTTCAATAAAATCATTTAAATACGTATGCAAGAAGAAAAATAAAGGTAGTGATCAAGCTGCAGTTATGCTGGAAAGAGATAAAAACGAGGTTACGCCCAAAACTGTGGCTCCTATAGTTTTGATGCTAGAATAAAAATATTAGCTGAGTCAATACCTATCGACTGACCCAAAAAAAAAGTTTGCACGCCCACTCTAACGCCTACAACGCTTAAATCTGTCCACCGCCCACATAACCATATATTGAGATCGTGGGTAGGTGGCGCATTTCCATCTCTCCTTGCTGCTTGCATATCTACATTTCCCTTTGTACCCTTTAGCTGACTAACGGGTATCTGATAGTCAAGATACTTGACTAAAGCGTTCTTCCTTGGTATTTTTAAAATATGCATAATTAAATAACTTGTTGAATTTGTACTTCTTACAGGTTTTTTTAGTTCACTTATAACCTGAGCAAATAAGAGTTTAGTGATGGAAAAATAAATTATAATTATTAGATATTAATTATAAAATAAAACGATCCTAATTGCAGAAGCTGTCCTGGCATAGACTATCCTGCTTGACGTCAACTTGACTCTTTAACTTGAATTACAAAATGCATGCTAATGTGACTTCAGATCGAGGTGGTTCTTGGAGACTACCACCGGATGAAACTTTGCAGGTTCAAGATCCCAACCAAAAAGATCAGTATATTGATTCGGATGAAGGTCACAATTGGCGAAGTATTATTTTGTCCTTAATTGTAATAAGCTTTGTCATAGCTGGTGTTATTACAGCTATTTATTTACTAGGGTAAGTATTTAGCGTTATCTCTCCAGCAGTTTTTTCTGTAAAAATAAACCATAATTTGCTGATAACCAGTTCTGAGCCATTGTACATTGACCACTTTTTGTGGCCAAAATTAATAACTTCAAAACAAAACCAAATATTTGAGTTCATTTTTATACCCGTTACTCGTAGAGTAAAAGGGTATACTAGATTCGTCGGAAAGTATGTAACAGGCAGAAGGAAGCTTTTCCGACCCCATAAAGTATATATATTCTTGATCAGGATCACTAGCCGAGTCGATCTAGCCATGTCCGTCTGTCCGTCTGTCCGTCTGTCCGTCTGTCCGTCTGTCCGTCTGTCCGTCTGTCTGTCCGGATGAACGCTGAGATCTCGGAAACTATGAGAGCTAGGCTATTGAGATTTGGCGTACAGATTCCTGAGCTTCCTACGCAGCGCAAGTTTGTTTCAGTAGACTGCCACGCCCACTCTAACGCCCACAAACCGCCCAAAACTGTAACTCCAACAGTTTTGATGCTAGATAAAAAATTTTAACTGAAATGTATTGTTCTCATCAATACCTATCGATTGACCTAAAAAAAAGTTTGCCACGCCCACTTAAACGCCCACAAACCGCGAAAACCTGTGACGCCCACAATTTGCATGCTACATAAAAAATTTTAACTGAAATGTATTGGTGTCGTCAATACCTATCGATTTATCCAAAAATAAATTTGCCACGCCCACTCTAACGCCCATAACGCTTAAATCTGTCTACCGCCGGTAGGTGGCGCATTTTAATCTCGCTTTGCTGCTTGCATATCTCCATTTAGCTGAGTAACGGGTATCTGATAGTCGAGGTACTCGACTATAGCGTTCTTCCTTGTTTTATTTGGGTTTACAGTAAGGACATGAACGGAGAAAAGGCGTCTCACCGCCCTTTTTTGGAAGACATTTCTTGTTATATCATTAAAAAAATATAAAAATAGATAAGAAAAGGCTTACACTAAAAACAAAAGTTTATATAAAGGTGTATATATTTGATTTGGTTTAATATTGATATAATAAACATACATTGAGAAAAAAGTTGCGGCACTGCCCACTTTTTACATGTTACCGGCCTTACGCACAGCCGCACTAGCTGAATTTATTAATAATTTAATATTTCCAGACGTGGATTTGATTAAACTTGAAGCTACTTTTCTCTGAGCCCTTGCTCCCAAAACAAATGAGGCAATTTTGGCCTGCCTGCCTATCGATCTCCGCCTATTTATGCAAACCTCAGTGTGGGATGTAAGCCAAGTCGAGTACTTTCTTTTCAAATGATTCAAATTTCTTTTGCAAGACGTCCATTTGCGGAAGAGTCTATAACAAAAAGTTTTGCTTTGTTTTTTCAAAACATCCTCACAAGCATCTGAGCCAGCTATCAAAGATCTAAGTCTGTCAAATGTTGCCTGCTTTATCTGTCCAGAACTCCAAATCCCAAGCAATTCTGTATTGGCCAACCTGAGGTTGTGACCTAAAAAGGTAAATTGCGACGAAAGTGTGCAAAAGTGAACTTTAGGATTGAATTCATACAAAAAGAACTGAACTACCGACAACACAGTGTAAAGATTAAGGTGAAACTAGGTGAAACTCACTTTATATCTCTAGTTAAATGATAGTTTTTATACCCGTTACTCTTAGAGTAAAAGGGTATACTAGATTCGTCGGAAAGTATGTAACAGGCAGAAGGAAGCGTTTCCGACCCCATAAAGTATATATATTCTTGATCAGGATCACTAGCCGAGTCGATCTAGCCATGTCCGTCTGTCCGTATGAACGCTGAGATCTCGGAAACTATGAGAGTTACAATACTGGGATTAGGCACGCAGATTCCTGAGATTCCTGCGCAGCGCAAGTTTGTTTCAGTAGAGTGCCACGCCCACTCTAACGCCCACAAGCCGCCCAAAAATGGGGCTCCTACAGTTTTGATGCTAGATAGAAAATTTTAACTGAAATATATTGTTCTCATCAATACCTATCGATTGACCCAAAAAAAAAGTTTTCCACGCCCACTTAAACGCCCACAAACCGCGAAAACCTGTGACGCCCACAATTTTTATGCTAGATAAAAAATTTTAACTGAAATGTATTGGTCTCGTCAATACCTATCGATTGGTCCAAAAAAAATTTGCCACGCCCACTCTAACGCCCATAACGCTTAAATCTGTATACCGCCGGTAGGTGGCGCATTTTAATCTCGCTTTGCTACTTGCATATCTCTATTTAGCTGAGTAACGGGTATCTGATAGTCGAGGTACTCCACTATGGCGTTCTTCCTTGTTATTGTTAGCTTGTACACTTAAAGCGGCTATTAAAAACACTCAATTATAGGAACAACACAAACATATCCAACTTGTGCCGACCACAAACATTTAGTACAAGCCGCTCTTTTTCGACGCCATTGCAACATGTTTGATAAAAACTTAGTTCGGTGCTTTATTTTTTATAATTTTAAAACGACTCTTTTTTCGCAAAGTAGCTTTCGTGCTTCCGTGACTCCGAGCAGCTGTTTCAACAGCTGATATTATATATATTAAAATTTCTGTTACGTGGCTGCACCGGGTTCGGGGGTAAGAGAATGTCAATCTGAGGACCCAGTTTTTTGACGTTGGCTTTGAAGGGCCTGCCGCCATTATCAAGCGGCATTAAGACTGTAGTATTCATATGTTACTGTAGCGGGTACACACTGTACCAAGCCGTTTAAAATCAAAACAATGTAACACCTATTTGGAACAGTGTAAATATAACTAAAAAGTCCAAGCCATACGCTAATGTAGCCAAAATACGATAATTTCGGTTTGCCTCGGACGACATATGTGAAGTGAATGCATGTACATTCGATGCATGTATAAATCCACATTCTCGCTTCCTCCGTTACAAACCTACTGTGATCATAGGCCAGCATAGCCGCGAGCCGCGCGTTAAAAAAATACTTCCTTGGAAACCGGGCCCAAATACATTTGACTTAAATCTTATATGGAAAAAAGCTGAAACTATAAAGCAATGGCGTCTACAATATACATTCTTTGATAAATACCAGCAGCAGAGATGAGAAGGAAGGAAATGAAAACAGAAAGTTGATGGACATACAAAAAAGTCTGAGTGAGTAAGTGCAGTGATGGGTAAACGCGTAGGTGTAAAGACTAAAATACAAAAGAGTATTGGCTTTTATTTAAAAATTCACCTCCACCCGTTTGGGCTACAGCCCAAAAGCTACAAGCAATCAACGCTTGAGCAAAAAAAATACACCAACTAATGCACCTCACTCAGCTAAAACTAAAACAACATATGAACCATTAATAAAAAATCCGCCATCTCCAAAGCAAATACCCAAAAGGCACGACGTTTGCCCAAAGGACATCCCTACAGTGCAGCATGAAACATCAAACATCAGCAGCAGTAATCAACAATCGCAAGGGGGGACAAAGCAACCTGCGTCACCGAGAGAGCATCAGCTTGCAAAAAATAGGCGAGGCCCAGCTAATAAGAAGGACACCATGTCAGAAGACAACGAAACTTAAAAAAAATCAAGAGAAAACAATATAGTCGACTGCCTCGACTATCAGATACCCGTTACTCAGCTAAGACCTATCGTTTATTCCAATCGGCTGCTTACGAGGAATCACTAACACGCCACATAACGTGAAACCCAGGTGGCACTAGTCAAATTTCGTAAGCAGACGATTTTCTGTATTAATATATCTCCATGCCTCAGGCACTCTATTGAGTTTGCTAATTGTTAATTGTTATTTGGTAATAACTTTTCAATAAATGGTCAATTTGAATCATTTTTAGAGTGTAGATGGGTATTGCTCAAGCAGAACGGTCAAAACAAAACACAAACCGCCCTGGTGGAACACAGCCCTGACGAATCTTAAAAGCGAGTACAGAAGTTATTTTAATAGAGCTAAATATTACAACAGCAATAAAAAAATTAAGAAGAACATCGAAGCGAAAAGAATGGGCTAACTTTTGCAGTAGCACACCTAAAAACCAATGCTGACACCTGGACGGAAAACAGCCTGGAGACCCTTGAACTCCTGCTAGACACCCATTTCCTTAAAAACATCAAACCAGTGGAGGACCTCCACATAGAGGAGACCCTCGACGATCAGAGCATAGCAAGCCAAAATAGCAAACCCTGACCGCATCAAGTGGGCTGTTAACTGTTTTAAGCCCTTCAAATCCCCCGGCCCTGACGGGTTCTTCCCGGAAAGGCCAATGTATACCCACATTAGACTAACTACCAACCCAAGCCTACTCTCCAATGCACAACAACAAATGCGTACCGTAAAGGCAGATCAACAGATACCAGGGCGCTCCGCACCATCGCCACTAAAGCACTAAACACAATCCTCGACCTTCAACCCCTGGACCTACTTGCCTACAGCTGGGCATCTGCAACTACGCTGAGGCTCCGCGAAGCAGCGACATGGACAACAGGCTCAACGGGTCACTCCAGTATTTTAACAAATCTGAAATCCATACCACTGTTATATGTGGTATGGATATGGTATACGTTCCACCCATAGTGAACGTCGAAAGGATATACATGATTTTCATACCTACTCGTACAGATTGGGATAACCTCCCACACCATGCCACAATTCCAGGCTCACTTGGCCAAATTAAAACCCGAAAACAACCAAATCTCTCCTACAATGCAACAGGGAAGACATTTCCACTCTCATAAATGCCCTTACGGGCCATTGTCTTTTAGGGACTCACGCGCGTAGGCTGGGACTCAGCAACCACGACAACTGCCGCAGCTGTAAGCAGACAGACGAACAGGAGAGCACAGAAAACCTTCTATGCTTCTGCCCAGCGCGTAACCTCCAAAGTTTTTAAGCCCTAGGGAGCTACACCCTTCTGAACCTTGCGGCCGTACAGGGCGTAAGCATTCCCAAACTCCTATGTTTCCTAAAAAGAACAAACTGGTTCGAGAAACACAATAGCCCATGAGCTAGGGAAAAGGATCTGAACAGAGATTACATGATATCACAAGGGGCCCAGTGTGGCCTAGGTAGGGGGATAAGTTGTCTAATCTACAACCATACCCGCCTAGAGTGCGTGGCACCCTGCAGAAACAATCTAGCGCTGTGCAGAAAGCTCAGGAATCTACACGCCAAATTCCAATATCCTAACTGCTATAGTGACATACGGAAAGTCGGACAGACGGACGGACGGATTTTGTTATTCTCAAATTAAGATTGCATTCCTTTGTTTAAACAAATAGATTTAAATGTAATGTAATGCTCCAGCTACAAGCGATCTCAATATATGGTAATTTGGGTGGCAAACTTTTACTGGGTCAATCGATAGGAATTGTCAAGACAAATTAATTTCAGTTAAAATGTATTTTAGCATGAAATCAATGGGTGCAACAGTTTTGGGCGGCTTGTAAGCGTTAAAGGGGGCGTAGCATTTTCGCGCAACAAACTTGCGCTGCATACAAGGCTACAAAATCTAAATTTGAAATCCAAATTCTCTACATTTAATAGTTTCCGAGACATCCGCGTTCATATTTAAAATTTATTGAAGTTTGTGGGCGTTAAATTGGGCGTTTAAGGGCGTTTAATTTCTTGAGGCAGTGTCGAGCGGCAGTTTTATCCAGATGTCTACGAGGGCAGTCCGATAAGTACTTAGCCTCACCGCCCGATGGCGTCACTATCGCAAGAGAAATTTACTACTGACTACTGTCGGAATTTTAGTCGAATCGGACTCGTAGTTTTGTTTTGACTGCGTGTGGAATCGGACGTGTGCGCAGATTTTAGAAAAATGGGGAAAGAGCAATATCGGTCTGTGATTCGATTCTTGTTTTTGGAAGGGAAATCGCGCAACGAAATTAAAGTGCGCTTGGATGCTGTGGATGGTGACTCTTCTCCTTCGATGGCGACCGTCAAAAATTGGTTTAACGAGATTCAACGTGGTCGCACGTCGGTTTTCGATGAGCCACGCCCAGGTGCCCCGAAAACGGCTACCACGGAGGATAACGTGACAAAAATCCACGATCTCGTATTGGCAGACCGCCGATTGAAGATACGCGAGATAGCTGAGACAGTAGGCATCTCAAAAGACCGCGTGGGTTATATCCCATGAAATTTTGGGCATAAGAAAGTTGTCGGCGCGATGGGTGCCGCGTTTGCGCAGCGTTTGACGCTGTTTAAGCGCAATCCGAAGGAGTTTCTGACGCTGTTTAAGCCGAAGGAGTTTCTGCGAAGGAGTTTCTGCGTCGTTTCGTGACCGTCGACGAAACATGGATCCACTGGTACACACCAGAGACCAAGGAACATTCGAAACAGTG